>NW_004524671.1:6087944-6117785 GCF_000260255.1 Octodon degus | reverse complement strand
TCTGCTGCAGCCGTTAGACTTGAACCCTTTGTATCTCTCTGGCAAGATGTTCTGCTTCTGAATCAGCTGGGTGGGTCTTGTCTCTAGCCTCTTTGTAGGGAGTTCTGCTGAAGGGATCCGTGCTGGGCCTGCGTTCTTGGTCTATTCAGGATCCCGTGGCCCCCGGTCATCTCACTCACTCGCCAGGCCTGCGCTCTGGGTCTAATCAGCATCTGGAGGGCCCCAGGTCGTCTCACTCACTCACCAGGCCTGTGCTCTGGGTCTGTTCAGGATCCCGCGGCCGCCTGGGTCGTCTCACTCACTTGCTGGGCCTGCGCTCTGGGTCTGTTCAGGATCCCGCGGCCCGGGTGGTCTCACTCACTCGCTGGGCCTGCATTCTGGTCTGTTCAGCCATAAATTTCTTAAGGTGCTCTTTATCATTGAAAGATCTTATTTCTGTATCTATTTTGAAAGATAATTTTGCAAGTTATAGTTCTGGTTTAGAAGTTGTTTTTAGGGGCGTAAAATATGTCCCTTCAAGCACTTGTAGCTTTTAAGGTTTGTCTTGATAAGTCTGCTGTTACTCTAATATGTTTGCCTTTATGAGTGATTCTTTGCTCTTCTCTAACATCTTTTTTTTTTTGTATGTAATGTGTTACGGGGAAGTTTTTTTATTGTGATTATTTATACTTCACTTTATGTTTAATTTGGAACATAATATGCTATTATTTCCATAAACATTTTTATGCTGTTATTTTTCACTCATTCCAGTTATCTAGTTAATCTTATTCTTTGCATCTTCTAGCAGCGGTTGTATCTGTTTTTCCTTCTTGGTTGATTTTTAGCTTTTGTTTTTAGGAGATCTCTGTATAATTGTTTTCAGAGACCATCTTCTAGTTCTTTTAGTCTGTCATGTTGGTCACTTCTGCTGCACATAATTTCAGTAGACTGTAATATGCTGGATTTCTGTCTGAAACTTTTCCATGGACTCACAATTCTTTGCTAAATTTGTTTATGCTTTGTATGATTTTGTTTAGCTTATCCTTTTTAGTGTCTTCTATAATTTTGATGATTGTTTTGTTTATTAAACCCATTATCTGTTATATTTTCTTTGTGCTTATGGAACACCTTATTGATACTTTTTAATCTCTGTTGTCCTTTAGAATATTTTTTGTTTGTGGCTTTTGATTTCCTCTCCCTTGATTCCCTATGAATGAGGTTTGAGGAAGTTGAGCGTTTTTGGAGGCATTTTCTTACCTTGTCTGATATCTGTATTGCTTTTTGGTTTGCTTTGTGCTGAAGTTTGTGGCCCATATATTAGACTGTTGCTAGTGAAGAGATCTTTGTAGTTAGTGTCTGCTTTTGATTGATGTATTCTTGGCATGGCTATGTATAGGCTTTTCCCGAGATACAGTCACCTCCATTAATTTGGGAGGGGAGGATTTAGTATAATTGGTCAATTCCTAGTTCTCTTGAAATAAATAGTGGTATTGTTAACACAAATGTAATCTCAATATTAATATACAGATTAAGCACGCCAACAAGTGTGCCACCCTACTAAATAAGCTATGTAAACTTTGAAAAATTTACGAGAAGTCAGTGAACTTTTACAGTGATTGTTATTGTATTTAACTTATGATAAAGACTATATCAGGGGTATGCTGGAGTTGTAGTTCAGTGGTAAAGCACATGCTTTGCATGTATGAGGCCTTAAATTCTATATCAGCACCAGAAAAAAAAAAAAAGAACGTCTACACACACAAATGCACACGTATGTATCAGAAGGGTAGATTTGCTTCATTTAGAGCCTACCTTCCTGCTCTCCTTGTTCATATTTTTCTTCCCTGCTTTTGTTTTAAAATGAAAATAAAGTAATTTCAATAGCAATATAAATTTCTTATTTATTTTTTTTAGTACTAGGGATTAAACTTGGGACCTTGTACTTGCCAGGCAGGTGCTTATGTGGTTGAGCTATATCCTCGGCCCTATAGTAATATAAATTGTGGAAAGATACTGGACTAAACATTTTGGGAACCATTTAAGGTGTATTTGCATATCTTTCTGTCAGTCTTTATTATTATTTTTGTCTACTGGACACTGGGTTTCTTGGAAAAAAGTAGGTTTGATTTTTTTATTTTTATTTACCACTTACTATATTACATAGTATATATTATGTACACAATTTGCTGTATGAAAAAAGTACAATTTCCAAGTGAATGGTAAATGGCAATGGAATTCCCATCTCTGACAAAACTAAACAAAAAAAGGGGATATAAATGAAGAACTATTTTTGTATCTGTATGTACAAAATAGGATCGATTCACAGCTAGTCTTAATGATCTTTCAAAGATTTCTTTGCCAGAAAATGAATTGACGGTAAACATAGATGGAATAAATAATATCCTTGTGCTTTTTATTTTTTGATGTAGGTACTCTTAACCTTGTAATTCCATGGAAAAACCTTTATACTCAACCAGTTGTAGCTGTTTTAGAAGAAATTTATTTGCTCATAGTGCCTTCTTCTAGTAAGTAAATTGTTTAAATTATAATTTACTTTTAAAACTTTGCTTCATGGTACAAAATGAAGAGTTATAAAGTACAAGTTAAAGAACTGGCTAACACAAAATGATCCAAAAAAGTGGTCAGCATGACCTAATGATAGTGGCTTGTTGTGAATATTGGAAAAATAATAAATTATTCTTATGTATATAGAAAAGTCTTTATATTTTATACATATATTTGCTCAATAATGCTTTTGGGGATCTTTTAAGCTATTTTAATATTTACTTTTAGTATTTATTAGATCAAATAAATTAATTTTAATTTTTTTTTGTTATGTATTTGGTACGGGGTCTCACTGTGCAGCTTGGACTTGTAGTGATCCTCCTGTTTTGAGCCTCCCACCACAGGGATTACAGGCGTGCACCATCACACCTGTCTTAGCACATCCAGGGTTAGAGCTGGCACAGAATATGGTGCCAGGGAATGAACCCCGGTCCCTGCACTTGCCTAAGCAGGTGCCTAGTCCACTGAACTATCTCACCGGCCCATATTTTAAATTTTTGTAGACTGATTAAGAAATTTATTTTCAAGGATATTTTTTGGAAGAGTAGTTTTAGATTAAGATTCTTCCTTTTTGTGCTTAATGCAGGAATAAAATACGATCCTTTAAAAGAAGAAAAACAACTCATAGAAGCAAAACAGCAGGAATTAAAAAGGATAGAAGAAACAAAACAAAAAGTTGATCAAGGTAAAGAAAATAAAAATCATTGGTAATAAAACTTTCAGGTAAGACAAAGATTTAGAAATTAATCCTGACATATCTATTATTGATTACCTTAAAAATGACCAAATGTATAGGAAAAAAGAACTTTATTATTTATTGATAAGATTCAAAGAGCTTCTATTTTGCTCCCTGTTTTACTTAATTATGTGGTCCTTTTATATTAAAATACATTTAGTTAAATCATTTGGAGTACATATGACTTTGTTAATTTTCATTGTCTAAGGTTTCTACATGCATGTACAAATATCTGAGTTCCAGCTTTTGATTGTCCTTAGATGTTCAAAGTAGAATTGTTGAATCGTGTGGTAATTCTTTGTTAAATTTTTAAGGAACCACGATTCTGTTCCCATAGTGGCTGTGCATTTTATATTCAACTAACATCTCATAAGGGATCCAGGGGCCGGGGAGATGGCTCAGTAGAATAATCCCTTGCCTGGCAGGCACAAGGGCCTGAGTTCAATCCTGGTTCCCCCCACCCCTCCAAAAAAAAATTATAAGGGATTCAGTATCTACATCTTTATTATGTATTATTTTGAGAATAGCTGTCCTAGTGGATAAAGGGTGTTTTATGCATTCAGGTTTTGATTTGCATTTCTCTGATAATCACTGAAGTTGAATTTTTTTCATGTGACTGTTGGTTATTTGTTTATCTTCTTTTGGAGAAATGTTTGTTGAAGTTCTTTGTTCATTTTTATCCAGGTTCTCTCTGTCACTTTGAGTTATATAATTCTTTGTATATTAATAAATATTCCAAATCAGATATATGATTAACAAATATTTACCCACCTGATGGGCTGCCTTTCTACTCAGTTGATAATGTCATTTACTACACACGTTCATTTTTATGGTTTTTATTTTCTCATTATGCCCATGGTTTCTGTTAAATAATGGAGCATATTTATAATGTTTACAGTGGCTATTTTAATGTCTTTATCTGCTAATTCCCTCTTATATGGTATTTATTGGTCTGTTTTTATTGGCTGATTTCTCTCCCAGATGTGCTTAACAGTTCACGGCTTAACAGTTCACCAGAGATGTTGGATTCATTGCAGCTCTGTAAATGCCGTTATCACTGAGTGTTTGCCTTGGCTTCTTCTTTGTCAATAATGTTGAAGAGGGGGCCTGGCCTTAGCTCAGTTGTTTAAGTGGCTGCTTCCACAAAGCTGTCAGCCTCAGGTTGCTGTAGTTCGATCCCCACAACTCTCCAGCCAGCCAAACCAGCCAAACGTGCCAAACCAGCCATGAGGGCATTTGGAGCAAAAAAAAAAAAAAAATTATTTTCGATTTGATTTGAAACTGTCTCATTGCTATATGTTTATCAATAAAACTTTGAAAAGAAAAAAATAAAATAAAATATAATTCTAAAAAAAAAAAAAATAATAATGTTGAAGAACCATGAGTAGTGATGCACATCTGAGAGGCTGAGACATGAAAATCCTAAATTTGACTCTAGCCTGAGCAGTTTAGTAATCTTGGATGTACCTCAGTGTACAGGCCCTAGCTTTATTCCTCACTATGCCCCACCTAGTACAATGTTAGGGTTTGGTTTAGCAGATGTCAAATTCCTTCTTCATCATGTTGATCCTTTCCAGCTTGTTTAAGTTTCCTTATAGTGAATATAGGCTTCGCTTGAAGTTTATCTTTCCAAATTGATATAAAGGTTTGACTTTTTGGAAGTCTTCTCTTGTAGTACCAGTGGTTCTATGAAATTAGATTCCAGTTGAACACAGTTCAAAGGTCTTCTTCCCTGTGGGTATTTGGATAGCACTGTCACAGCAACCTGGACCATGTTTCTGGTCTGCTTCCTGGGGTTTCACCCTATATGTGTGCAGAGATGTGTTTTGCAAATGACTCAAAGAATGTAGTGCATACTGGAACTCTGTCTCTGGTCTGTTCTCTCCATGTATCATGATTTCTGCCTCATTGCAGCAACGCTTAACTTGGAGCTCACATAAGGCTTTGTGATTTCTTAGCTCTGCTTCTTTTGGTCTTCTATCTGTAAGCACAGACTAACATCAAAGATAAAAACAGTAAGTGCCCACAGGAGCACAGCTTAACAAGCACAGTGTGTTACCAAGGCAAGAAAGGACAGACTGACCTGTCCCTTGCTCTTATGACGGGTTGAGCTCCCACATTTAAGCTCAGTAGCAAGAAGCCTTGCTGTGCTATGGAGAAGCAGTTATGAGCTATCTTGGGTGCAGGAATTCTTTTGAAGGAAGACAAATGATGTGTGGTGGCCTGGTTCTTCTGCTGAGGTCAGGGGACCTAAGAGACAGCACTGATCTGCTTAGACCAGAAGCCTACAGCCGCCGCAGACTAGGGCTCAGTTGGCAGTCAGCCTCTATAATTCACTATCCTTGTAACTTCCTGTAGCACTGTCACCAGCTAGAAAAGAATCTGTTCTAGAGAAGGGGTTGCATATGTATACACTTGGATTTAGATAAATGGAATTACAGTGGTGTAGGCACATGCCCCTTATTCTCATGTCCAGTATGTATCAAATGATGACTAGCTGTCCTCAATGCACTGGAAACCCAGTTCTGACTCCTCTGGATACAGAAGCTGCATGTCATGTGGAATAACAGTGTAGAGATCCCAGTGGGTTAGGATCTGATGGAGCCATATTTGATCATGCACTAAGCCCCTTTAACACTGTGAGCACAGTGTACCCCTGCAGCAGTCAGCCTCAGCACAAGCCTGTAAGTAGGTGGGATACCCCATCCCCCACGTGCTATCTCAGTTTCCCTGCTATCCCCAAAGGAGCATTCCACCAGGGCACTGACCATGTGGCTCCTATGTAGCATGCTGGGACTGTCTGATCCTTTATTTCTGTTCAACTGGAAAATGTTGAAAGTATCGTTTTCTTAAAAATGGAACATGATTTTTTCATCATTTCTGGAGAAGAGACAGGAAACTAATTTCGTATTTTGTATCATGGAGGGAGGAGTATACTATACTGAAATAACGTACATTTGAGCACAAGTAACTTACAATGGTAGGCATTAATTTTTATGGGAAATTCTTGCCTTGTTGATCTTACTGGCTTTTATATATGCCTATTGTAATTCTTAATATTCATTATTTCGCATGTCTGTATACTTAGGCAGTTAATAGATTAATTATAAAATTTAGTGTCATAAATTTTACATAATGGCATTACTCTTTTTGAACAAGAAGCTAGCTTTTGAAAAATTGCTGCATGCAGTTACTTTTGAAAGTCTTTTGGTATGAAAGAGTTAAGAAAATAGGCTATTAATAATTCTATTTAAAATACGGGGGCCGAGGAGATAGCTCAGTAGAATAAGCACTTGCCTGGTAAGTGCAAGGGCCTGAGTTCAATCCCTGGTTCTGGAAAAAAAAAAATTGAGGGGCCAGGGAGATACCTCAGTAGAATAGGCAGTTACCTGGCTAGTACAAGGTCCTGAGTTCAATCCCTGGTACTGCAAAAAGAAAAAAAAATTATAGATTTGTTTTTAACAAGGGAATATGTTACTTTAATATATGGATATTGTAGGATGTATATATTTCATTGAAGTTAAAAAGCATATTTACAATTGTAGAACACCATCCGGATGAGAAGCAAGACACTTTTGCAGAAAAACTAGTCACTCAGATCATAAAAAATCTTCAAGTGAAAATTTCCAACATTCATATCCGTTATGAAGATGATGTAAGTATGTGATTTTAAAAATATATGCATTTATACATTATTTTACAGTTTATTTGCCACACTTTGTAATGGTCAGCCAGTTAGATTGCTGGGAGATAGGGGGAGAGATGACATGATTTTTCTCTTTCATACTTGCAAATTGTGATTTTTAGTCCTTAGTGGCAAGTCCTTAGTTATACTTTGTATAAACTTCAGATCAGAAAGGAAGATGCCTTGGGATTTATAAATTTAAATTATATATTTTTAAATATACTATTTTACCTCCTGGGAAGAGCAAAGGTGTATGAATTGGTAGAGCTAGACCTGTTTGACATTAAATAGTTCATTGTTCTCTTAAACACATAATTATTTACTTTAAGTATTGAGTGTCTTTTTTATAGCCATATAAACTAAAACTATAGTAATATGATACAACACTAATAACATTGAGTATTTCAATTTGTTTCAGGAAAAATATAGGAACAAAAGTTACTTGAAAAATAGGGGGGTGGGGCCACATGAAAAAGAGAAAAAGAAAAAGAAACTTTTTGACTCTTTGAAATAGGGTATTTCCTACCAAGTTAAGGTTTTCTATAAAGTGAATTTTGTCCAGACTCTAAAAAAATCGGAATAATATTTACTCTTTTCCACTTAGATTACAAATCGAGACAAACCACTGTCATTTGGTGTTTCCCTTCAAAATCTCAGCATGCAGGTATTTTATGAAATTTATGCAATTACTTGTTTTTTTGTTTTTACCACTAGTGAGTTCTTTGAGAGCAAAGAAGTTTTTGTGATTACTTACCGGATGATATGTTTTCAAAGACATTTCATAGGAAATTGTCTTAGGATATTGTTAGTAGTACCATACATTTACGTACGTAAGAAATTGGATTTCCACTAGCCTTTTAAATGTAATGATCTTTTTACTGCTGTTCTTTTTTTGCTTTTCAGACAACTGATCAAAACTGGGTTCCATGTTTACATGATGAAACTGAGAAATTAGTTCGTAAGGTAAAATAAATACCCTAGACTTGATGAAAAAAAGAAAGACAAATGGTACCATATGCATAGATACAAATTTTTGTGAGTTGTGTTCATTTGTTGAAATGGTATGGGTCACTTACTTGAGACTTCTGAAAATAGTGTGTGTTAAAAATGCTTCAAAGAGGGGCTGGGGAGGTGGCTCAGTGGAATAAGCACTTCCCTGGCAAGTGCAAGGGCCTGAGCTCAATCCCCGGTTCTGCAAAAAAAAAAAAAAAAGCTTCAAAGAAAATGAGATATATAATAAACTCGATTTATTTTCAGTTAATTCGATTGGATAACCTTTTTGCCTATTGGAATGTGAATTCTCCGATGTTTTATCTTTATGATTATGATGAATCATTGGTAAGTTCTATTGATATATATATGTATATATTGGTGTTGTATTTTGTGAAAGGTATAAATCATTGTCAGTAATCTAAATATAAGTCATTATTTTCTAGGCAAAATTCATTAGTATTTATGGAAATGGTGAATTGTACAATGCATGCATATGTACAAACACACCTTAATAGGTGCCTGAATATTCTTTTGTTACAGTTTAATATAATGTTTAATACCTTTAATGTATTGCCATAGCTAAGTTCTCTTGTTTGAGTTAATTTTTTAAAAATGGCTTTTGAGCATCTTACAGTTAATAGAATTTTGTAGAATAAAGATATATTGACATGAATGTAAATAAAAGTAACTTTTCTTTTAATAGTACAGCTTAAAGAATGGCATTGTCAATGAAAATATAGTTCCAAGAGGTTATGATTTTGGTAAGTATGTTCTATAAAATAAGGGATTTGATTAGAAGTAATCAATATAAAGTTTACACTGACATTGTTGATAATACTTTGACCTTTATTGTGTAGGTTATTGTGGGGGAGCATTTGGCTATATTTCAAAGCTATGGGTGAGAAATGTTTTTATTAGGCAGACAGAGAGAGAGAGAGGGAGAGAGAGAGGAGAGGAGGGGAGGGGAGAGAAGGGAGAAAGTTGAGAGAGTGTTACTGAGGAACCCAGGACCTCATGCATTCTAGGTGAATGCTGTATGTTTGAACTGCACACCCTTACCTCTTGGACTTACTTTTTTGTTGTATCTTACTTGTTTTTTGAAACAGTCTTGCTGTGTAGTTCAGGCTGATCCTGAACTCACTATGTAGGACAGGTTGGCCTTGAACTTGCATCAGTGCTCCTTCCTTAACCTTTGGAGAGCTGGGATTATAGGCATGTACCATACTCCCAGGCATCTTGTGCTCACTCTTAAAAGTGTTATTTTCATTTTTAAAAAATTCAGTTTCATTTTCTTTTAGGAAATGAACAGATAAGTTATTTGTTGTGAGTATTGATGATTCTCAAGTTTATTACTTTAGGTTTGACTTCTCTTGTTCTGTAGTCATTTTATGCTATGTTATAGTCCATTGAGGGAAAAGAATTGCATAGTAATTTGAACAGCAAATGATTAATGCAAAGAATTTTTAACAATGAGAGGGAATTACAGTAAAAGGTCAATGGCTATTAAAAAGAAAAAAATGCTAAAGAGTATGGGAATACTAAGAAAAAGGAACAACCCCTACCTTTGGTTTAAGATGAAACACCTAAAGAAGAAAGCCCCTTCCCTCAGCCTGAGATCTAGACCTGGTTGGAGAAGACAGTCTTGATTCACTGGTGGGAAAATCTAGGACAGTACCACAAAACTTGCTGGAAAGTCATCTTGTGTAATATTTTGGAAATTCTTCCCTTACTGAACCTCATGGAGTGGTGTCTCGTTGTGTGTATTTCACTGCAGAACTTTCTGAGTAGGCTGTTAGAGAGCTATGCCTCTGCAGAGGCTTGTTGGATGAGTATGTTGGAAACAAGCAGTGTAACTCTTCTCTCTTATGGCATCTTTATAGTGTTTTGTATTGTAAAGTTTAATGTTATGCTAGCTGGTATAAGAAAAAGTATATAAAGGGCCTGAAAGTGTTTTTCATAGCAGATAATACACAGTGAATTTGGAGCTCAGAGACAATAAATTGATAATTGGGAATTTACTAGGGAAGGAAAGGGGTCTGAAAATGAGTTTCTGTTTTTCTCTTCCTACCTTTGTATTTAATGTAAGAAATGACAATATATTTATAGGCTCATCTGGGAATGATCCAATACAACATGAAAAATTAATGATTCTGGAGAGACGGGAAAATTTCTGGAACAGTGCAGGTGAAAAGTGATAGATGTGTAGTGTACAGGTGGAGAGTTTTACTGCAGATAGGAGCATGGTCAGTTCATCTATAAGACACAGTTCAGTTATAACAGTCCTAGTATTGCCCAGCTAAGTAGATATGGCAATAGAAGTTCATGGAATTTCCCTTCTGAGTTTGTTTATTTTAACCTCAGGGGTTGAAGGTTTTTTGAAGAGTTTATTGATAGACATGTAAGAGCAAGTGGAATGAATCAACTAAGGTGTTGTTCCTAAAATATGGGTCCAACTAGTAGCATCACTTGTGAAACTTAGAAATGTGCATTTTTAGGGCTTATCCTAGGGCATCTAAATTAGAATTTATTGGGACATGTGTGTCTTAGTTACTCTTCTCTCATTGCTGGGACAAATATGCGACACTAGAAGGAAGGAAAGGTTTATTTAGCTCACAGTTACTGGAGATTTCAGTCCATACTCAGCTGGCTCCAAGGCAAAGTGGCACATGGCAGAAAGCAACCTTTCATGATGGTGGCAAAGAGGAAGAGCACAAAGGAGAGGTAGCAGCAGCTCAAGCAGCTAGCTTCTCTTCCCACCTTACATTGTAATGCAGATTACCTGCCCCAGGATAGGTGCAGCATCCACACCAACTGTAATTAATCATGAACTCCAGAAGCTGCCCCAAGACTGCATGAGGCTTTGGGGGGGACACCTAGACACAAACCATAACAATGTGAAATGCAAAGCATTTGATATTTTAACAAGCTGTCCAGGTGAATCCGATGTATAATTTTGAAAGTCATTTGGCTAGTGTAGGGGTTGGGCATATATGTTAAATATTACAGCTTCTGATACATATTCATTTTTTTAAACCTTTAAAAGTACATATACAAATCATTCCTGGCTAAAAGACCATACAATAGTAGGCTGTGGTATGGATTTGGTCAGTCTTGGACTAAAGAAATGTTGTATTGGTGCTTACCAGCATTAAAGACTTACTGAAGATTTACATTAATGCAGGATCCAACAGTGTGGTTGATAGTTTGTTTTCCAGCCACATTTAGTTTCTAGGTACATGTGAGGGGTAAGTGGGTCTAGCTGATCAAATGTTGGCAAAATGAAAAGCGCAAAGGACTTAAAGACAAACACAAGATGATTAAAGTACCAAGTGATGTAAGAGATTAAGGTTGGGGGAGGGATGAAGGAAAGTTGATGGATGGATGCTAAATTACAGTTAGGAGCAAGAAGTTCTGGTACGATATTATACAGTGGGTTTACCATTCATGATCATATTGTGTTGTACATTTCATTTATTATTTTGTGACTGGCTCAGCCCTTGGGGGCAGGGCTAACGTGGCATGTGGTGTTGGGGATCAAACCGTGGTCCCTGAGTGCTTGCCTAAGCAGGCGCTTTAGACTGCTGAGCTATCTTGCTGGCCCATGTTGTACATTTTACAAGAAAAAAGGATTTAAAGAATTGTACCATAAAGAAATGATGAATGTTTCAAGAGATAGATATGTTTGACCTGTTATAAACATTATATGATGTATATATGTATCAGAAGAGTACATGATACCCCATTGGTGTAGATACAATATTTGTGTTTCTGTCTCAGTTAAAAAATAAACTATCCAAACTATCAGTGGACTAAGTGCCTGCTTGGGCAAGCGCAGGGACTGGGGTTCGATCCCCGGTACCAGATGCTGTGCTGGCCCTGCTCCCAGGTGCGCTGAGTTGGTGACCGAATCCACGTGTGGTACACACCTGTAATTCCAGTGCTGGGGACACTAAAAACTGGAGGACCCTATGAGTTCAAGCTGTGTAGTGAGACTGTACAAAAAAAACCAAAAATAAACTAAAAATATAGGTCTTCAAAACAGTAAGAAGAAAGTGATAATGGCTGTTTAGCCGAGTAGGGTTAGAATTCAGGATGTGAAACAGAGGTGAAGGGTAGAGAAAAGGAGACAGATCAATGATTATATTCGGATAAATATTTTTGAATAAAGTATTAAAATTAAGTGCTAGTTCTTTGAGATAATTAAAATGAACACATAACATTTGTACACAAATTAGCTTATAATTTAATATTTAATTTTTATCTAGAGTCTATTACTTCCTCTGTGGAGCATATCTGTTGAGCTGACCGGGCAGTCCTGGACACAGTCTCTCCTTTTATTAGAAATGGAAAGGAGCAATAGGTAGACACAAGAGGAATTCAATTTACAAATAATTTCATTATAAAATGGAGACAAATTATAAGCTTCCTCAGCATTTCTAGTATTCTCTCAAACAGTGTATTTTTTTCCAGAATCGGGGATTGAACTCAGCCCCTTGCACTTGCCAGGGAAGCACTTACTCCACTGAGGCATCTCCCCGGCCCCAAACAGTGTATTTTTATTAAAACCATTTTATGGGATTTTTTTTTCCCTTTTAAAGAGAATGTTCTTGTGTTTAAGTGTTAAATAGGTGTTTTAAGGAGTTCAGTTACCCTTTAATTTTACTTGCAAAACACAATGAGAATTACAAGTATGAAAAGATAAAAGAACCATCTGCACTAATAAGGAACAGTTTATCTCACCAAACCATGGCAGCGTGGACATTGGGAAACAGGAGAGGGCATAAAAGAAATGGAAATCAGTGTTTGTAGCTTGATTCCTTTAGTGCCTTTGAGACTTAAAATATAGCTTTAATATTTCACTTTGTTATTTTTCAGTATTTCGTCCTATATCTGCTAATGCCAAGCTCCAGATGAATCGCCGATCAGATTTTGACTTTTCTGACCCTAAAATAAACTTGGAAGTTGAGTTACATAACATAGCAATTGAATTTAATAAGCCACAGGTGATTCTGTTTTTATGAAATTTAAAATTTGATGAATTTAAAAATTTTTAAATTAAAATTTAAGTAAAAGTAAGATTTTAAGTATTTTTCTAAAATTCATTGGTAACACTTCCTTTAAAGTTGATAATTAAATTTTTTTCCTTTAACAATTAAGCAGAAAGTTTGAAGTATTTAAGAGCTTTAATTTTTCCATTCTTTAGTATTTCAGTGTTGTGGAGCTTCTTGAGTCAATTGACATGATGAAACAAAATCTGCCATACAGGAAGTTCAGACCTGATGTGCCTCTTCACTATCACGCCAAGGAATGGTAAAATGCCTTAAGGTTTTTACTTTTTTTGTGTGTCTGTGTGTGTGGTACCGGGGATTGAACTTGGCCTTGTTCTTGCCAGGGAAATGCTTATTCTACTAAGCTATCTCCCTGGCCATGTTTTTACTTTCAAAGGTTAGGACATAAAAATAAGTTTAATAAATTTTTAGGATACTGTTTAACAACGTTTTGTCACTGAGACAAAATGCTTGCTGCCCACAGCTTAAAGGAAGTGGGGAGGTTAGGTTTGGCTCACATGTTCTGGTGGGTTCAGTCTGTAGTTTACTGGCTCCAAGGCAGAAACGGCATGGTGCAGGGGTGTGGCAGAGAAAAGCCAGGAAGGAAGCAGACAACAGAGGCAGGACGGAAGAGCATTCCTTTCCAGGTCACTTTCCATCCATGTGAGACTTTTGGGGTACATTTTTGTCTAAATCATACTAGATACACTTTTTATGGTCTGAGGCAGGGTAAGTAATTTGTGGCTAGCAATGTATAGAACTACTTTTGCTTACTGCAATGAAAATTGACTCAAGGGATTCTTCCTAACAATTTGTAACGAGGATCAGTCCTTTTCCTCAGTCGAGGATCAGTCTTTTTCCAACTGTTAACCAATATTTTGGTTTATTTTCCAGGACTTTCATCATTTTCTCTCCTTCTCACCCCATTTGTCCTCTTCCTCCACACTTTTTTATCAATTCATTAATGCTTTAGTACTAAACTTCTATTTTAAAATCTGACAAAGTTATAGGAGCCTATAAATTAATTATTTCTGTTTTTAAGCTCTTTTCTAGTTACTTGAAGTTGAAATTACTCATCAGTTGAATTTTTTCTACTTAAATGAGTAATGTGCAAAAAAGCCTTTATAGTTCTTGTATAGAGTTATACTTTTCTACACAAAATTGCTTATTTTTTGCTTATTTTCACTTTGGAAACAAGTAAAGTTAATAATGGATTGTTTATATAAGCAGGGGTAGGGAAGAGTACGTGTTCATATAATACATGATTTTCCTGGTCTCTGAATGGTTATGCATACGTTTAGGGTTCATAAGGTTGGTCTGAGAATGTTAAGTTCTTCTTATTTTTTTTTTTTTTTTTTTTGAAATTAGGTGGGGTTATGCTGTACATGGTGTTCTTGAAGTAGATGTTTGCCCCAAATTACGAATGTGGTCATGGAAACATATTAGCGAACATAGACAAAAAATGAAGCAGTATAAAGAATTTTATAAAAAAAAACTAACAAGTAAGAAGCCATCTGGTGAAATTCTCATGTCTTTGGAGGTTAGCATTAAAGAACTATGATTATTTTGTACTGTATTACTTTATTGAGTAATCATTATTGTAATTTTTACTGACCATGCTTTTTTTTATTTAGACTTTTTTGGGCTCTTATTTACTCATTTAATAAAGTTCTGTTGAAATTCTGTTAACTCTTAAAATTTAGTAATTTTCCATCTTGAGGAATTTGGGTTCATGCGCATACAAACTTGAAGCTTCATTTTATATCATTCTTAACCTTAAAGCCTAAAAAGTGTTCACTACCTTCTTTCCAAGTTTCTCTCTTGATTTCAGACCTGTAAATTTTCTGGTACCAGCCAATTTCTGCTATTATTGTGTGACTGTATATTAAGTTTTCTGTCTTCTGTGTATACAGTATTAGTTATAAATGTGAGTATGCTAAAATATGTCTTGTCTTTCTGCTATTTCAGTTTTCCTGGTCCCTAAAGTTCTGTTTAAGTTCCATCTGTTGTATGAACTTTCCTATGCTTACATCTTGTCTCTTGCATAAACTTCCCTGAACTTTGTGCTCCTAAGTAGATTTTTTGTCTTAATTCTTGTGCTATCTCTTGCAACTTTGTATTTAATTATCTGTCTTGAGGTATTATTCTTGCATTAGTCTTATCTTTTAGCATCATGGTGTATTTTTTTAATTTTTATTTTAGGGAAGGGTCTACAGGGTGTTCAGGGTCTCACTACTAGATTGGACTCTTAGTGATCCACCTGTTTACAGCCTTCTAAGAGTTGGGATTATAGGCGGTCCTCACGACACCCAGTCTCAATTGCCATCTCAGCACACCCAGGGGGTGGGGCCGGCAGGGCAGGCCCTGGAATCAAATCCCCAGCTCTTGAGTCCGCTTGCAGGTGCTTTAATCCTCTGAGATATTTGGCTGGCCCCTTATGGTGTATTTTAAAAGGGACTATTTTACCAGATGGGTTAAATCTTGTTTAGACAGAGGGTAGTTATTTTTTTGAAATTAATATAACCATTCTGAATCTAGGACAGATTTCCAGTTACTAGTAAGAACTGATTTGCCCATAAAACTTGAAGTTGGGTAGGTGTAATGAAAGACTTACCTTATCTCAGTTTATGTCAATAGCCCAAACATCTTTGAAAAGTGAGTAAGTTAAAAACAAGTCTTACATCTTTCTGTCTAGTCCTACTTGGAATATACTAATGATGACAGCTCAACTGTACACATGCTATGAGGAATATATAGTTATGTTTTTAGGTTAAAATGACACTGATTATTTGTAGTTAAAACTCCAGTACAAGTTATTTTACAATGCATGTATAATGCCTTTCCCTATGTGGTTGTAACTCTGTTTATAGTTGTAACTCTTGTATGTGTGACAGGTATAGTTTCTTTGTTTAAAATGCCACTCTGTTCTACTAATTTTTATGCTGATTATATAGATACTGTCTTTCAGAATTTAACATGTATATCTGATGTTGATTGGATGTTGTCTTCTGCTTTGTATCCTATTTTCTTTAGTACAGAAATTTGATACATTGTATACATATAATTATGTGAAATTAACATTTTCATTTATATTTTCAGGAATTGGAGAAAACACTGGATGTCTTTAATATAACTATAGCTAGACAACAGGCAGAAGTTGAGGTAATTTCAGATTATCATCAGCTATTAAGAATAAATTTAGGGGCCAGGGAGATGGCTCAGTGGAATAAGCACTTCCCTGGCAAGGGCCTGAGTTCAATCTCTGGTTCTGCCAAAAAAAAAAAAAAAAAGAATAAATTGAAATTGTATGACAAATGTGATGTTATCAATATCATGCTGTAAAATGCTGTTTCCTTTAAAAGGGTTCAAATTTAGTTTTGTGCATTATAAGAAAATTTGAGTTAATTTTTGCCAGATTGATTTAAATTAGGCAAGTTTGTGTGTGTGTGTGTGTGTGTGTGTGTGTGTGTAGTATCTTACTATTGAGGTCGGATTTATAGTGATCCTCCTGATTGCTGCATCCCTAGTGCTAGGATTACAGGTGTATGCCACCACGCCTGGACTCCATCGCCAGCTTAGTGTGCCTGGGAGTGGGGCTGGCGCGGTGTGTGATTCCAGGAATCAAACCCTGGTTCTTGCACTCACCTAAGCAAGCGCTTAGTCTGCTGAGCTATACTGCCGGCCCTAGACAAGATTTTATAGAAAAAATTTTTAGTAATTATTGGGCGTACCATATATTCATAGTTCATGTGTTATTGAAAACGTAGGTATTTTCTCTACACATTACTGTGTCTTGTAAGACAGTGAGGAGAACTATGTGGCAATCTGAAATTCTTTTGACTGAAGTTGCAGTTACTGTGTTCAGCTGTTTATGTTGTTTAGGTTCACTCACTTAGGTGGGTACATTTTGGAAACACTTGTAGTTTTTTTAAAATTAAGTTTATTGATATATTTTAGGGATACATAATAATCACATTAATCATAGGGAATTTGGACCTGTACATGGTAAAACATGATTCTTTTCCCCCTTTCCCTTACTCCTTTGTGATCCCTCTTTCCCTCCTATTTACAAAAGCTTTGTTTCCATTTTTCCTTATTTTGCCATCATTCTTTTCTTTTTTTAAAATTCTTCTTTCTAATGTCTTCAACATTCTTCATTCCCACTCCCTTTTCCCTAGTCACCTTTTCCATTTGAACGTTTGCTTCTAGGTCACAACATCCATTACATGTTTGCTCCTTATTTATACTTTGGGTTTCTCATACCATAGAAGCAATGAGTTGTTTTACACGTGTGTCCACTTTATTTCACTGAAGAGTTTGGTCTCAAGATGCAGCTGTTTACCTAGAAATGTGTTGTGTGCATCCTTCTTTATGGTTAACTAATACTCCATTACATAAAAGCATATCTCACATGATTAAAAAACTAATTAGAACCAGAAGAGACCTAGAATACTATAGGCGGTTCAGGGCAACAAAGGCAAGGCAGGTGGCATCACACTCCCTGACTTCACATTATGCTATAAGGCTATTGTGATTAAAAACAGGGTAGTACTGGTAAAAACAAACAATGGGATTAGCAGTCCTGATTAGAAGTTGCAAAAATAAGTCCATACATACTCATCTACCTTAATCTTTGACAAAGGAGCCAGACACTTTCTTTTTTTCCTTTTTTTTGAACCGGGGATTGAACTCAGGCCCTTGCGCTTGCCAGGCAAGCACTTATTCTACTGAGCTATCTCCCCGGTGAGCCAGACACTTTCAATGGGAAGGTATTTAATAAATGATACCGGTAAAATTTTTTCTACATGTTGAAGATTAAAACCAGACCCATGTTTTTCACCATGTACTACACTAAAATTCAAATGGATCATAGATCTAAATTTTAAAACAGAAACATTAAATCTGTTTAAGGTAGAGTAAGTAAAACTGTTGAAGACATTAGTAAAGGCAAAGATATTGTGAACAAAATCGTGATTGCACAGGAACTATCCCAAAGAATCAACAACTAGAATCATATTTTATTAAAAAACTTGTGCAGCAAGAGAAACTACCAACAGAGTGAAGAGGTAATCCACAGTGTTGGAAAAATTTTTTGGCAGCTGTTCTCAGACAAAGGAGTAATGTCTAGAATATATAAAGACCTCAAGGGTCCAGGGAGATAGCTCAGTAGAATAAGCACTTGTCTGGTCAAGCACAAGGTCCTGAGTTCAACCCCTGGTACCACCAAAGAAAAAAACCACCTCAAAAAAAAAAAATCAGATTCCCTAAATTTAAAGACCCAATTCAAAAGTGAGCTTTTGAAAGGCGTAGATACTTCTCATGTAAAGTAAAAATGGCAAATACGTAAAAATACTCAATATCACTGATTGAGAGATGCAAATTAAAATAATGCTAAGATTTGAATTCCAGGAAAATGGCTTATTATCAAGAAATCAGCCTTACAAATGCTGTTGGGGCTCTGAGGAAATAGGAACTCTACTGTTGGTGGGAGTGTGAACTGTTGCAACCACTGTGGAAATCAGTATGGAGACTCTTCCGAAAACTAAATCTAGAAGTTAACATTTGATCCAGCTATTTCTCTTCTTCCTCCCAAAATTAAACACATCATACCGTAGCAGTATGTGCACATGCATATTTATAGCGGCACAGTTTATAATAGCTAAATCTTGGAAACAACCCAAATGTCCATTAACTGATGAATGGATAAAGTGTGGTTCTTTTATACAATGAAGTACTAAGTTCTTTTGATTTCTGAGAAAGGGTAATTTGTTATTTATGTGTAAATTTAATCATTTTAGGTAAAGAAAGCTGGGCACAGGATTTATAAAGAAGGAGTAAAAGATCCAGAAGATAAGAAAGGGTGGTTTAACTGGCTGTGGACTTGGTCAGAATCAAAAACCAAGCAGACCAAACAGCAACCAGATGTTAAACCTGGAAGTATGTTCATTTCATTTTATAGAACTGTAGTTAACTATCAGGTGTGAAGTTTAATTTTATAGAAAACTTTCTCTGTAATTGTGTATGTGTATTTATAAATGAGGTATTAAGTTTATTAAATAATTTTTTAGGTCTAAAATTTGTTTATTTTGCTTCATTTTTTTCTTTTGTTGCTTGATGCAACTTTCTTTTTTCCTGTGGATTAATTGGTTGATTCTTTTTAAAATTATAATTACTTAGTTACATTACTTGTAGAAATCAATGGGTTTCACTGTAACATTTACATACAGGCAATTAAAGTGTATATGTTAGTTTTTAAAAATTTTAGTAATGCTTACAAAAGAGCTTTATATACAGAATGTTTAGTGAATGCATTTTGTATAGTAATAGATCAGTAAAGATTGCATAATCTTGAACACCATTTTAAATTTTAATTGAAATTGTTTCTTGGAAAGATTTTTAGTTCTTAAATGCTTAATGTCATAGCTTTGGCACGAAGATGTACATCCTAGCTATCTGTCTTGGTAGAAGTATGGCCCTGGGAAAATTAGTTAAATTCACTAAAATTGTTTTATTGTCTGTAAATTGGAAGGAAACTATGATACTACCTCTGCCTATTCTGTTTTTATTTCTTGGTACATTGTCATTAACTTCCCAGTACAGGTAGCCCTTATTTGAGCTCCCGATTAATACAAACATTTAAAAATTTAGATTGCTAAATTTGTAGGTTTAGTAGTTTATGATCTTGGAGAGTAACTTCTAAAATTGCAAATACTAATCTAGCATTCACTGGTTCTGAAAAGTGATAGAAAAAGAAAGTAAACTTTACATTTACTTTATAAAGACAGTTAAGGTTTTATATTGTTGGCTAAGAATCTGAATCAGTTCTTTATGATTTATAGTTCTTGAAGAAATGTTGACACCTGAAGAAAAAGTTTTACTCTATGAAGCCATTGGGTACAGTGAAACAGCAGTTGATCCAACTTTGCCAAAAACAGTAAGATGATCTTGCTTTATAACACTAATGTGTTCTTACCAGTTCACATTTTTCCCCCAGTTTAATGTTAGATATGCCTGTTTTAATTTTTTTCAGGCATATATACTACTTACCTGTTCTGTGATCTTTGCTGGGTCTATAAGTATTACATGTATCTTAATTTCCAAAGTTAAATAGAAGTTATTCTGGGTTTTTATGTTGTTTGTTTTAGTGTTATAGTGCTGATTCTTTAAAAGTATGTTGTAGGGTTTTTTAAAAATGGATTATCACATAAAATTATATATTGTATTTATATATTATACATATATATTTTTTCACTGTATTCTTCTGGATATGCTCTAGTTTGAAGCCATGAAGATTTTCATTCACTTGAAAAGTATGTCGGTTGTTCTAAGAGAAAGTCACCAAACACCTGAGCTCATAGACATTATAGTAGAAGAATTTAGTACTTCGATTGTGCAAAGACCAGGAGCACAAGCAATAAAGTAAGAATTTGTTTTCTTTTATAGATAAGTATTTCTAATCTGAAAATCTGAAATCCAAAATGTGCCAGAATCTGAAACTTCTTGATTGTTCTCATGAAAATTCCACACCTGAGCTTACATGAGAGGTCATAGTCAGAATGCAGCCACACTAAAAATACTGCTTTGTACATGAGGTGTATGTGAAATACAAACTTTGTTATCTCATGCATGTAAATATATTCTAAAATGCAAAAACTGAAAATTTTCAAAAATACGTATTTTCTCAATCATTGCGGATAAGGATGTACATGTGTTTTAAAATAAAATTTGACTATGAGGTTTAAGTTTAGGTTATGGTCTTTCAGTTTTGAATACTGTAATTTCATAAGCCCTTACATGTAGTTTTACCAGTTCACATTTTTTCCCCAGTAATATACTGTGTATCTTTTGGAATTAATAATTTTTAATGTCTTGTAATATATCTTCGATAGAAAACTACATGCCATTAAAACAAGACAATAGAGAAAAATCTAAAAATGCTCACCAGCTATACCACACACACAAAATTAACAATGTGATTTTTAATGTGGAAACGTATTTTTCTCTTGTTTTTAAGATAGACTATTGAAATTTAATTCACATACCTACAGCATACTTTTAAAAAAAGATTTATTTATTTATTTGGTGCAGGGTCTCACTACATAGCTCAGATTCATAGTGATCCTCTGTCTCAGCCTCCCCAGCACTAGGATTATAGGCATGTGCCACCTCGCCCAGCATCAGTGACTGGCACAGCTTGGCTCCGGCACAGCATGTGGTACCAGGGGTCTATCCCAGGTCTTTACGCTTGCCAGTCAGGTAATTAGACCACGGAGCTATCTCTCTTGCCAATGGTATACTTTTAAAGTGTACAATTCTTTTTCACAGTTTTATTGTGTATTGGTTTCACACTGATCTATTTACAAGGTGTATAGCTATCACTAATTTCAGAACTTTTCAACAGCCTTTTAGAGTAAAATTAACCTTTTAAAAAGTGGAGTTTATTATATTCTTTTGTATAGTCACCAATCATGTGTAGTCAAAATATCACTGCAGAATGAAACCCTATACTCATTAAATAGTTGTGCTTAATCTTTCCCCTCTGCCTAGTCTTTGGAAAACACCAATATTTGGAAAGCACCAATATCTCTTTCTATAGATTTATAAATTGTGGATATTTTATATAAATGAAATTAATACATGCCTTGTATCTGGACTTATTTCACTTACCATAGTATTTTCAAGGTTATCCATATTTATACACATATGCATTCAAATTCATGGATTTTTAAGATTGAATAATATTCCACAAATTTATTCATTTGTCTATCAGTGGGCTTTCTGATTCTTTGCACCTTTTAGCCAATGGTGCAGTATGCTGTGATGAACACTCATATGAAAGGATTTAGGTAATCTTATTTCGAGTTTGAACCTGGGAGTGGAATTGCTGCAACAGATAACTGATTTTTAAATTTTTGAAGAACTACCAAACTATAATTAATAGGGCTCACTGTTTACACTTAAAGTAGTGCTATATGTGGGTTCAGGTTTTTCATGTCTTTTCTAATAACTGTTCTGTTTTTAATTATAGCCACCCTTGTGACTGTGAAGTGTGGTATTTTATTGTTGTTTTAATTGAGAATCCTTAATGACTAATAACATTGAGTATCTTTTTATGTGGATTTTGGCCATTATTATTTATATATATATATTTATTTATTTCTGAGCGGGGAGATAGCTCAGTGGAATAAATGCTTGCCTGGCTAGCACAAGGTCCTGAGTTTGATCTCTGGTACTGCAAAAACAAAAAACAGAAAAATGAATTTTTTGAGAAAGATTCTCAAAAAAAATAATAATTATATATATTTATATTTATATTTCAAGCTGGCCTCGACCTTGTAGTGATCCTCCTGCTCCAGCCTCACAAGTGCTGATGTTCACCACCACACCCTACTTGGCAATTTGTATATACCTTTATTACTTTCTTTCTTTCTTTTTTTTTTTTTTGGTGGAACCGGGGATTAAACTCAGGCCCTTGCACTTGCCAGGGAAGCGCTTATTCCACTAACCCATCTCCCCGGCCCCCCATTACTTTCATTTTTAAAATTGGCTTATTTTTCTTTTTATACTCTGGATCCTGTACTTCATCTTGTAGCTTTTTTTCACACTGTGATGATCTTGGATGTACAACAGTTTTTAACTTTGATGCAGTTCAGTTTTTTATATTTTGTTACTTATACATTGTTGTCATCTCTCAGATGGTCCATCTAACCCATGGTGATAAAAATCTGCTTTATTATTTCCCTCTGAGAATTTTTATTTCTATTGCATATATATATATATATATATATATATACACACTTAATATCTACTTTGAGTTAATTTTTAATATGAGATAAAGAATGGACACAACTTACATTTGCATGTGGATATCCACATGTCCCAGCACTACTTGTTCAAGAGACTTCTTGCCCCATTGAGTGTTCTTTGTACCCTTATACAGAATGACTTGGACTTCAATTTATGACTTACTTTCTTTTTGCTCCTATTTTCTTTGTACTGAAGAGAAATGAGTTAAAGCCTTGTGTGTACCAGGAAGGCACCCTGTAGTGCTAATTACAGATTCTGAATTATAGCGTCTTTCATCTTAGACTTTCAATATTTCTGTTGTTAGTTGGGTGTGGTGTCACATACCTATAGTCCCAGTACTCTGGAGGCTGAGGCAGGAGGATCACTGACAGTTTGAGGCCAGCCTGGCCTACAAAGTGAGTGCAAGGCTAACCTGAACTGCATAGTGAAACCCTGTCTCAAAAAGACTCTCCCAAAAAAGTCTGTTGTTGTGCCAGTATCTTATTGCTTTGACTATTGTAATTTTAGTACTGTGTATTTTAAAATTGGGAACTAGGGGCTGGCGAGATGGCTCAGTGGTCTAAAGCACCTACTTGGAACAAGCTTGGCAAAGCACAGGGACCATGGTTCAATCCCCCAGCACCACATGCCAGCCAGCCCTGCCCCCTCCCTGGTGGGCTGAGCTGGCCACACACACACACACACACACACACACACACACACTAAATAAATAAATAAATGTTTAAAAAAATAAATAAAAGTCTCTCCGGAAAAAGTTCTCCTTTAAAAAAAAATAAATAAATAAATAAAAATAAAATTGGGAACTATATGTCTTCCTGCTTTGTTCTCACGTCCAGTATTTTTGATTGTCCAGGTCTCTTGCAAAACCTTATGAATTTGAAGATCAGCTTTTCTGTTTCTGCATGGTCCTTTTGATATTTGATAGCTATTGTTTCTACGGATTTTTTAATGACTTCAAATAAAATATGTAGAATCATACATGACTAGAATTAACCTTTTCCAGTTTGCATACCTTTAATGCAAGTTGTCTAGTTGTTTTGGCTAAATCTTCCAGTGTTAGGTTGAATAGCAGTGGTGGAAGTAGGTACATTGCCTTTGTTCTAATCCTAGTGGGAAAGGTAGTCCTTAAGCCATTCAGTATGCTTTTGGCTATAGTCTTTTCCTTTTTGTTTTTTGAGACAGGATCTCACTATGTAGGTCAGGCTGCCTTTGAACTCACCGTGTTCAAAATGATGATGATAGCGTCACACTTGTGTTGATCTCCCTGTCCCAGCCTTCCCTGTGTCTGGATTATAGGCGTGTACTGTCATCCCTACCCTTGCATGCTTTTTCTTAAGTGTTCATTTTTTTGTTAAGTAAGGATTATTGTGCTCCTAGTTCTTTTTTTTTTAAGTGTATACTCTTTTGTTAGCCATTTTGGATTTGTTAATAAATACTTTTCAGGATCAATTGAGATCTTATGTACTTTTAATATATTTCCCCATTTTTCTTAAATTCATCTAGCCTTAGACTTTCTGGGATAAATTCTGTTTGGTTGTGGAATGTAGTTCTTTCAATAGGGTGTTGAATTCATCTGGTGGTATTTTGTTTTATTTAGTTATTTAAGGGGATTTTTGTATTTAGGAGGGACACGAAGTTCCAGTTTTCTTACTCTTTTTATGTCTTCATCAGGTTTTGGTTCAGAATAATGTTAACTTCAAGGGATGAGTTAAGAGGTATTTGTCCTTCTAAAATTTAGAAGAGTTTGAGGAGGATTGTTACTAATTTTTCTTTATCATTTATAGAATTCACCAGTGAAGCCAGTTTTTCCTGAAAATTTTTTTGGGAGTTTATGATTACTGATTTACTCCTTACCAGAAATAGGTTTTAGTTTTATAAGTAAGGCCTATATAAGATATAGTAACTTTTACAAAACATTGTTAAAATCATTGTAAGGTTTTACTTACTGTTATATTTCTGATTTTCTCTTTTAACACATGGGTCTAATTTATGTTACTTAAGAATATGGTTTCAAGGAAGAAAATTTTCAGATGGGAAGGGGAATTAGAAAGGGAGGAAGAGGAAAGAAGGAAGGGAAAAGAGAACAATGATGAAAAAGAAAAAATGGAGACAAAGCTTTTGTAAATAAGGAAAGGAAGAGGAGTTCAAAAGAGGGGAGGGGAATAGGAGAAAAGGATCAAGATATATCATGTATAGGTATATATTTACCATGATGAATGTGATATATGTCTAAAATGTATCCATAAACTTAATTAAAAACTAGATATCTTATAATATCCTTTTCCCAGTATCTATTGTACCCTTCAGATCCCATTTTCTCTTTCAGGTTCTCACATTAAGGAGACAATACAATGTTTGCAAATGCAGGTCTGATTTATTTCACTTAAGAGTATGGTCTCTGGTTGCATCCATTTACAGACAAAAGACTCAAATTTATCCTGTGTTTAGCTGACTAATACCCCATTGTGAAAAATAGCACATCTTCTTTATCCATTCTTCAGTTGATGGGCATTTGGGTATTTCCAGGATTTAGGTACGACAAATTGCACTGCTATAAACATGGGTACATATATGTCACTGGGTTAGGAGGTTTTTAGTTCTTCTGAAAAATAGGAGGGGAATAGCTGGCTTGAATGGGACCGCTAATCCTAGTTTTTTTTTTTTGTGAAACCGGGGATTGAACTCAGGCCCTTGCACTTGCCAGGGAAGCGCTTATTCCACTGAGCCATGTCCCCGGCCCCTATCCTAGCTTTTTAAGTAATCCTCACACTGATTTCCATAGTGGTTGTACCAGTTTGTGCTCCCACCAACAGTGGAGTTCGTTTTATTCCACAGCCTCTCCAGCATTTGTAATTGGCTGGTTTCTTGATGTTAGCCATTCTTTCTGGAGTGAGATGGAATCTCAGTGTTGTTATAATTTGTATTTCTCAAATGACCAATGATGTTGAACATTTTTTCATATATTTATTTGCCATTTGTATTTCTTCCTCTGAGAAGTATATGTTTATCTCAGATGCCCATCTTTGGATTGGGTCTTTGAACTTGGGGGGCCTGATTTTTAGAAATTCTTCATATGTTCTAGATAGAAGGTCTTTGTTGCAGGGACAGTTGGATATAGGTTTTTCCAGTTTGTGGGTTTTCTTTTTACTCTGTTGGAGATTTGCTTTGAAGCCAGAAAGTTTTATAAGAGATACGATTCCAGTTGTTGATTCTTTGAAGTATTTCCTGTGCTGTCTTGTTTTGTTCATGAACCCTCTACCTACCCCTATGTCTTTAAGATTTCTACCTACATTTTCCTCCAGTAGATACAGTGTTTCTGTTTTTATTTATTTATTTTTTAGTGTTTCTGTTTTAATACTTAAATCTTTGATCCATTTTGACTGTAGCTTTGTGCATGGTGATAGGCTTGGGTCTAGTTTTAGCCTTTTTTATGTGGAAAGCCAGTTTTTCCAGCATCATTTATTAAAGAGCCTATCTTTCTTCCAGTGAACATGTTTGGCCCCTTTATCACAGTAGCTTTATAGTATAATTTCAGGTCAGGGATTGTGATACCTCTGCCTTTCCTTTGTTTCCCAAGATTGCTTTTGATATTCTTGGTCTCTTCTGGTTCCAAATGAATTTGAAGAAAGTTTTCTCTAGCTCTGTGTAGTATACTAATGGTATTTTAATTGAGATTGCATTAAATCTGTCTAACAATTTTGGGAGTATGGCCATTTTCACAGTGTTGGTTCTTCCTATCCAGGAGCATGGAATATTTCTCCATTTTCTCAAATCCTCTTGAATCTTTTTTCTCAGAGATAATTTTCACTGCATAAATCTCTTACTTCCTTTGTGAGATTGATACCTAAGTATTTAAAATTTTTGTATGTTATTGTGAAAGGTATGATTTCCCTAATTTCTCTCTCAGTGTGTTCATTGTTTGTGCTCAAATATGTTTGTGTTCACTTTGTATCCTGCTGTATTGCTGAATTTGGTGATTAAATCGACAAGACACTTGGAGTTTTTGGGGTCCTCTATGTAGGGTATCATGTCATCTGCAAATGATGATAGTTTCACTTCTTTTCCAATCCTTCTTTCTTTTTTTTTTTTTTTTCTTGCCTAATTGCTGTAGCTGACATTTCTAGAACTATATTGAGTAAGAGTGGAGACATTCAACATCCTTGCCTTGTTCTTGATTTTGAAGTGAAGGTCTTCAGTTTTTGTCCATTTCCTATGATGTTGACTGTTGGTTTCTCATAGATGGCTTTTATTAGGTTAAAATATAGACCATCTATTCCAGTTCTCTGTAGGAGTTTTTATCATGAATGAGTGTTGGACTTTGTCAGAAGCTTTTTCTGCATCTGTTGAGATGATCATATGTTTTTTTGTTCTTGGTTCTATTGCTGCAGTGTATTACATTTATGGATTTGTGTATGTTGAACCTTTCTTGCATTCCTGGAATGAATCCCACTTGGTTGTGATGTACAAACTTCTTAATGATACTTTGCATTCTGTTTGCTAGGGTTTAATAAGGATTTTTGCATCTATTCATTAGAGAGATCGGCCTGTAGTTCTCTTTTTCGTTTGGGTCTTTCTCTGGTTTTAGAATCAGAGCAATACTTGTCTCCTTGAATGTTGGGAGAATTGCTTCCCTTTCAGTTTCATTGAAGAGTTTGAGAAAAGTTGGCATTAAGTCTTCTCGAAATTTCTTGCAGAGTTGTGCTGTGACTCTATTAGGACTTGGGATTTTCTTTGTTGGTAGGTTTTTTTTTGATTACATTTTCAGTTTCATTTCTCATTATTGGGTTATTTAGAGTTTATATGTCTTCTTCACTCAGCTTTGGCATTTCACATGTATCTAGGAAACTACATTGCCTTGTGTTTTCCATCCTGTAAGAATAAAGATTTTGGAAGTAGATGTTGATAATCTTCTGAATTTCTCTAGGGTCTGTAGTGATTTCACCCTTTTTATTCTTTATTGAATGATTTTGGGTTTTTTCTTTTTCTTTTTTGATTATGTTGGCTAGGGGTTTATCTATTTTATTCTTTCAAAGAACCAACTCTTTTATTCTTTGTATTTTTTTCTTCATCTGCAATGCATTAATTTTTGCTCTAATCTGTAATTTCATGCCTTCTTTGGGCTTTTGGCTTGACTTGGTCTTCTTTTTCTAAGAGCTTGAGGTACAGCATAAGATCATTTATTTGGGCCTATTCTGTTTTCCTAATGTGCAAATTTATCACTATAAATTTTCCTTGTAAGACAATTTTCAGTGTATCCCACAAATTTTGTTAAGTTGTATCTGCATTTTTGTTTGATTGTAACTTTTTTTTTACGTTCTTCTTTAATTTCATCTGGGACCCACTGGTTGTTTAGGAGCTTGTTATTTAATTTCCATATGTTTATGGTTTTTGTAGTTCCTTTTGTCTATAATTTACAGTTTTATTGCAGTGTGATCAGATAGTATGCATGTGATAATTTCAGTTCCCTTACATTTACTTATGAGTGCTCTGTGTGCTAGTATATGTGTGTGCTGTTTTGGAGAATGTCTCATGTGCAGCTGAGAATAATGTGTATTCTGTTACTGCTTGGTGAAAGACTGTAAAGGTCTATGAAGTCAATTTCTTCACAAGTTCGGTTTAGTTCTATTATATCTTTGCTGATTTTGCCTACCTGATCTATCTCTTTGTGACAGTGGCATGTTAAAGTCCTCCATTACAACTGTATTATTACTGATTTGATTTTTTTGTGTCTGTTAAAATTTGTCTTAAGTAGGTATGTGCTTCTCCGTTGGGGGTATATATTTATAACTGTTATCTCTTCCTCTTGAAGTTTTCCCTTAACAAGTACGCAGTGACCTTCTTTATCTCTTTAGGTGATTTTTGGTATGAAGTTGATATTGTCAGCCACCCGGATAGCCACCCTTTTTTTTTTCTGGTATCCTGAGCATGGAGAATTATTTTCCATCCTTTGACTTTTAGTCTGTGAATTTCCTTTTGAGCTAAATGTGTTTCTTGCATGCAGAATATTGTTGAATTTTGTTTCTTAATCTACTTTTATAGTCTTATTTTTTTTGATTGGTTGAGGCCATTTACATCGATTATTATAACTGATATGTATTGGCTTATCTTAGTCATGTTATTTCTCTGCTACACGTTATGCACATTTTTCCCTCATTTTTAATTTCTTGGTCTGTTTGGTGGTTCCTTTTTGTTGTTCTTGAAGCTGTGATCATTTCTATCTATTTCTAGAATATGTGTCAGTACTCTTGGTAGGGTTGGTTTGGTAATCATGAATTTTTCAATTGTTCTTTGTCATGTAAGGATCTTACCTTCAAATTTGGTAGTTTTGCAAGGTCCATCAGTCTGGGTTGGAAGTTATTTTCTTTCAGGACCTGAAATATTTCATTTGAAGCTCCTCTTGAATTGATGGTTTGTGTTGAGAAAAATGCCGTGATTCTGATAGGCTTCCCATTGTAGCTGATATGTTTCTTTTCTCTAGCAACTTTTAGTATTCTATCCTTTGGTAAACTTCTGAGATCTTGATTGTTATGTGTGTAGGTATAGGTTTATTGTGATTATGGCTGTGTGGAGTTCTGTATGCCTCACTTATGTGTATGTTACCTTCTTTTGTCATGTTTGGAAAATTTTCTGCTAGTACTTGTGCAGATAGTCTTTGTGTCATCTGTGCTGTTTCTCACAGCTTCATTGACACCTATTATTCTTTTATTATTTTTCTTAGCATTGTCTTGTAGCTACTGAATTGTTATTTCTGGTTTCCTTGTTTTAAATCTTTCCTTTCATGTTCATTAGTTGTACCTGCTGTCTTCGAGGTCAGAAAGTCGAACTTCATTTTCAGTCAAGGGATATTGCCAGCTTCCAGTGGAATTAATTTCCTGCATCTCTGTTTGAATGTATTTCATACTTTTTTTTTTTTTTTTTTTTTTTTTTTTTTTTTGACAAGGTCTACAGCCCTCACTCTGTAGATCAGACTCAGTGATTCTCCTGTTTTTAGGCTCCCAAGTGCTGGGATTACTGGTGTGCGCCACCAT
>NW_004524671.1:6081086-6087305 GCF_000260255.1 Octodon degus | reverse complement strand
CCCTGATGCTTTGCTAAGCTTGTTCTAAGTAGGTGCTTTAGACCACTGAGCCATCTCTCCAGCCCAGCAGTTTTTTCACAGTTGTTTTCCTTTCTTTTTGGACTTGAGCAATCCTGGTAGACTTGTTTCTTTGCTTCAGTTGCTGTCACTTCAGAAATGTAAAGTATGTGATTTCCAAGTTCTTGTATGTCTTTGTTTCCTGGATTGATTTGGGTGGGCTAGAGGAATAAGATTGCCTTTTGCTCCTGTGTTTTGGCAGTTTTAAAGCTCCCAGTAATCACTGGACAGAGTATCGCAGGATGCCCAGAGTCTGCAAAGTTCTTAAGTGGGTCCAGGAAAGCTCCAAGCTTTCTTGTACTGGGCCCACAGACTGCATGTCTCCTGTGTCCTGCCTATGTTTGTTCTTGATTCAGTTGGTGTAATTTATATGTTTATAGGAATTTGTTCATTTCATTTAGGTTATCTGTTTTGTTAGTGTACTATTTTTTACAGTATTTTTCTGCAGTCCTTTATAGTCCCCTTAAGTTCTGTGGTAGTGCACCCACTTTAGTTTCTCATTTTAGTTATTTTGAAGTTTATAGTTGGCTCTCTATAGCCATGGGTTTCATGCCATTGATTCAGTCAAATGTGGTTCAAATACTTAAAATTTGTGTCTGTACTTAACTAGTAATAAACTTTTGTCAAAGTATTCTCTGAGAAATATAACTATTTATGTACCATTTATTTTACGCATTGCAGGTATTCTAGCTTTAATGTACACAGGAGGGTATACATAGATATGTGTAAATACTGTGCCATTTTACAGAAGAGGTTTGAGCATCTGAGGATTTCTGTATCTGTGAGAGGTCCTGAATCCAGACCTTCTTGGAGACCAACAGACACAGAGCTGTATTTCTTTTATAATACAGGTGATCCTCGACTGTCATGCAGTGATGTTTTTAAGGTCATCATATATTGAGAGTAATAAAATTAAAAAATACATTTGATACAGTTAACCTACTGAACACCATACTTTAGTCTAGCCTACTTTCAGTGGGCTCAGAACAATTATGTTAGGCTTCAGTTGGCAGACTCATCAGACTCAAAGTTTGTTTTATATTAAAATCTTGAATGAATCACAGAACCTTTTTTTTTAATTTTGGTATGGGATTTCACTATGCAGCTCAGTAGTTGTGATCCTTCTTTCTCAGCCTCCCCAGCACTGGGATTACAGCTGTGTACCACCACACCCAGTTTTAGTGGCCGGTTCAGCTTGCCAGGGGTTCCAGGGCCAGCAAGGCATATAGAACACCCAAGTCCTTGTGCTTTTGAGGCAGGCTGTTAGACTGCCAAGCTGTCTTCCCAGTCCTCTCATGTAATTATTGAATTGCACTGAAAGTGAAAAACAAAATGGACATATGAGTACATGAGACATAGGTGGATGTTCTGTATCTATGGTGGGATGTGATATACAAAAAAATGCTTGTCAACACAGTGAACTGCAGGGTGTTGATTTTTGCCTTCACGGTATTATGCCTCCTTGGGATAACTCTGTATCATTAGCCTCTGAAGAAATAAGAAAATCAGAATATGATGTATGGTTTCTTCTGAAAACAACTGTCTTAAAGTTAAAAAGTTAAAAGTCAAACTTCCGTTAAGTGAGGAACTGTCTGTGTATGCATTTATATAAAAACTTCCCTTTGAGTACTGCTGTGGATACATTGTATATATTTTGGTATGTTGTGTTTTATTTACATTTGTCTTTCTCAAGCTATTTTCTAACTTCTATGACCATTGGACTGTTTAAGAATGTTTTAATTCCACATATGTAAGATTTTTAGCTTTCCATCTTGAATTTTAGATTGATTTCATCATTAGCAGAGAAGATTCTTTGTTTCTTACTGAGTTGGCAAGTTTTGTTTTATGTATCCTAATATGTGGTCTATACTGGAGAACTTTTCATATGCCTGCACTTGAAAAGAATGAATCCACTATTGTTGGGTAGTATCTTATATGTGTTTTGATATTTCCAGTTGATTTATAGTGTTACTAAAGTTCTCTATGTATTTTACTGTTTTTTCTGCTAGATGTTCTTCCTTTATTGAAACTGGCATATAATGGTCTGTGTTATTATAGTGCTATATATTTTTTCCCATCAGTTCTGCTATTGTATGATTCATATATTTTCAAAGCATAGTGTTTGGATATATGTATGTTTATAATTGTTACATTGTGAAAGAATTGACCCTTTTATTTATAACGATCCTTTTTTTTTCTGTAACAGTTTTTGAATTAAAGATTGTTTTGTATGTTAGTATTACAATCCAGATCACTTTTATTAGTTTCTTGTAATATCTTTTTAGGTCCTTTTACTTTTTTTTGTCCTTTTATTTTTAACCCGTATGTATTTTTGGAGGTAAAGTGACTCTCTTATACAAGTATAATATAGTTGTATGTTTCTTTTTCATTCATTCCAGTTTGTTTCAGTTGGCACATTTAATTCCATTAATATTTGCACTGATTGCTTATAGGCAAGGACTATATAATTTTTTCTTTATGTATTGTATGGCATGTAAAATCTGTTTGATTCTTCCAATATGGTTTTTTGCTTTTATTTTTGTACTGTTAATCTTTTTAATTCCTTTCTTACATTTATTTTTTTTTTTATTCTTGAGATCAAACCCAGGGCTTCGTGCATGCAGGACCACTCTGCTCTTGAGCTGTATACCCCTAGCCTTTTCACTTCTTTTTCTATATGTCATTTTAGTGGCTACCTTAGAGATTATAATTAATTTTGATAATTTCAGACAATCTAGTTTGAATTGACAACTAACTTTAAGTGGTCCATTAAGCTCTACTCTTACACAGCTCCTTTTCCCCCCTTTATGCTCTTTTCAGAAATTACTACTTTATATGTTGTATACTCATTAACTTAGATTTATAGTAATTTTTATATATTTCTAAGTTTTGCAGTTCTTGACTTTAGCTCCTCCCATTTCTAAGCTTTGCAGTTCTTGACTTAGTGATTGATCAGTTTTTCAGTATTTCAAGTAGAACCCAGGACCTTCTGAGCTATGTCCCTAGCACAACTTTTTTTGGGAGGGGGGCCCTAGGGATTAAACTCAGGCTCTTGCACTTGCCAGGCAAGTACTTAAATCTCACAGTGTTTTCGCATTAACGTCTCTTTGACATATTAAAAATAGAGGAAAGTGCCTGCCTATAATAGAGGATATAGGGACAGCAAGTGCCCTTCTCCTTAAGTGACATCCATTTTTGCTGTCTGAACTTCACTGGAGGATGCTTACCTCCTCTACAGTGGAACTTACACTTTAGGAGCAAAATGGTAGAGGGACAGGTGGATCACTAATATTCTTGGGTTGTACTTTCTTAGTTAAAGCCTCTCTAAAGGGGAGGAAAGCAAACCTGAGCCCCGTTGGCAGTATTTGCCTAGAGTAGCACTGTGGGGAAAGAAAAATAAAGGCTGTCCCAACTGACATAAAACTGGATGTAGAGTTTCAGTTACATGGGACATGCCTGGAGGTGGGAGATGATCATGTTTCTGGTGCCACAGATTAATTCTTACTGAATATTGGTACATTTTCTTGAATAAATATTTTTCTTTTTGCAGTATGCTGTTAGGTATATTTTCAGGAATTTTAAAATTTTCACAGTATGCTCTTAGTCATATTTCCAGGAATTTTAAAATTTTCACCATGTTTCATGATTAATTCCCTGAGAAAAATGATTGCTGAGCTTTTCACACAGCTAACCTAGAATTCTTGCCTACCTAGTGCTTGGTTTTTAATTGCTTATTTGTGCTTTTAGGAGACGAAGTAGTTATAAAGTTGTGTTTTGACTTTTTGTCTTGATTAAAGATTTTAGGAATTTCCTATTTTCAGATTTTATCAGTAAGTATACGATAAACAGTATGGCTTTTTTTACATAGAGATCATCATATGAATATGATTCTTTATGAAATAATCTATGTCAACTCAGAGGAAGCATTGTATATTTTTAATGTGAGTGGACAAAAGTTATAGGCAATCAAAATGAAATTGTCTTTACTAATTTTTATTTTAACATTTTCAGTTTGAAAAAATTTTAAATTGTATTGATTTTTAATTTTTTTTCCTGTTTTTTTTTTTTTTAATACAGATTTGAAACCAAAATTGATTCATTTCATGTTACTGGTTTACCAGTTAATTCTAAAAAACCCCACCTTCTGACTTCATTGGATGATGTGTCACTCTTCCAAATTATATTTGAGATAAACCCATTAGATGAAACTGTTGCCCAGAGGTGTATCCTGGAAGCTGAACCATTAGAAATAATATATGATGCAGTAAGCATTTTCTATATTACCAAGTTTTAATATTGTTCACTTAGAGTTTGTACTTCATGTTAATGATGTTTATTTTGACAGAGGACGGTGAATAGTATAGTGGAATTCTTCAGACCTCCTAAAGAAGTACATCTAGCACAGCTTACTTCAGCAACTTTGACAAAACTTGAAGAATTTCGAGATAAGACAGCAACAGGTAAATTGATATTGGCAAATTAAATCTGAACCTTATATTAAATCTTGTATATGAAAATGATTTTTGTGAAGTTTATTTCTAGACTGGAGATAATTTTAGGAAAATAATGTGGTTAAGTATTTATTTGAAGGCAGATGTAACAATAATTGCATTTTATGCACAGGAACTTTATACTTAATAACCACTGCAAAATTTTGTACAGAATTTTTGGGCATTTCAGACAGTAACAAGTTTGTCCTTTTCCATTATAAAAAATTCCAAAGTTTGATATATTGTCCTCAAAAAATAAAAGTCATATTCTTTTTTAAGGTTGAGTGTTATTTCTTCCTTAAGTACTTGGTAGAGCTTAATAGTAAAACCATTTGGATCCTTAGATTCTATGTAGGAAAGTTTACAGATTCTTTTGTTTTGTTTTGTAATTTGTTTTGGGACTTATAGTCTTATTTCGTATATGGTGTTTTTAAAAGGTGTTCCACAGATGTTGAAAAACCAGTTTATTTTTTTTATTTTTATTTTTTGGTGGAACTGGGAATTGAACTCAAGCCCTTGTGCGTACCAGGCAAGTGCTTATTCCACTGAGCCATCTCCCCAACCCCTTGAAAAACCAGTTTAAAAACACATGTATTTTTTAGGGTGGGTTTGTTAATCATGTATAGTAATTCAATTGTGTCTTTCCCTGTTTCTTTCTTCCTTTGGTTACTTGTTCTAGCAATTAGAGAAGTGAAAAATATCTGAGGATGGATGTACATTTTTCTGTTTCTTAGATCTGCCATTTTTCTTAGTAAATTTGATACTTGCATGCATGTTACAGGCTTTATTGCTATCTTTGATTTGTGTTTACTTTCTTTAGGCTTATGTTTCACATTTACTTATGTGCTTTTAAGTTTGGCTTGCTTTGTCTGGCATGGTAACACGCATTTATAATCCTGGCACTCGTGGGAGGCTGAGATAGGAGGATTGCCATGATTTAGAGGCCAGCCTGGTCTATATATCAAGACCCTGTCTCAAAGCAAAAACATAACAAAACAAAACAAGCTGTTTCCTGGCTTGCTTCTTTTGAACAAATCCTATCCTTTCTTTTCCTTTCCTTTCCTTTCCTTTCCTTTCCTTTCCTTTCCTGTAATCTATCACTTTCAAATGGTAGAGTGTTGTTTCAGTATTCTTTCTTTAATTCTCAAATTTTTTTGTCAAAATATAAATTTAATAAAAATTTTACATTGTTAGTCTTTATAAGGATTCTAGTACTACTCTTGAACTCTATTCTCCATCTACTCCTGAGTTAAATGCTATTGTTTCTTTTTCTTTTTAACTTTACTGGACTTTTTTATTGGGTGGGCATAGTCTGTTAGCTTAGAATTATATCTTTCATTGATTTTTACTTTTTCTTCAACTTCATACCTTTTGTCTGAGATTATTCTCTTTTGTTGGAAGTTCCATTTTTTTCCTTGCAAAAGTTTTCCGGTGGTGACATTTTTGGTGTAAAAGATTTTTCCCTCAGTTTTAAAGTATATTTTCTTTTTTTCTGTATTTAGGGCAGGGTCTACAGGGTGTTCAGGGTCTCACTATATAGATCGGATTTGTAGTGCTCCTCCTGTTTTCAGCCTCCCAAGGGCTGGGATTATAGGTACGTGTCACCATGCCCAGTCTCAATTGCTGTCTCCACGTGCCCCAGGAGTGGGGCTGGCACAGCACACTGGGGATT
>NW_004524671.1:6061728-6080911 GCF_000260255.1 Octodon degus | reverse complement strand
AGGCTAACAATGCTTAATAAATTGCATAATATTATTTTTAAAATAATTGATCAGATTGCAAGGAATATGCATGAAAGATTAATCAAACAATATAAGGACAACCCATTTTTTTTTAAGTTGCTTTTCAGATGTAAAGCATTTTTATTACTCCATCATGTAATTGTTTTCTTTCACTGAAGTATATTTTCATTGAACGTAGAATTAAAGGTTGATAGCTGTTTTCTTTTTAACATAGTAAATAGGTCAGTCTGCTGTGTTTTGGTTTCCATGCTTTTCAGTGTCTAAGTGTCAGTATATTTGCTTTTTTTTTCTGTTGAGATTATTGAGTTTTGTAAACCTGCATACTAGTATCGTTAATGAATTCTAGAAAATCTATCTGAAAAACTCTTAGATACTTGCTCTTTAAATATTTTTTTCTCTTCTAAAATTCTGGCTAATTTGGGCCTTTCTTCCTTTTTTTTTCCCCCTAAACTTCTGTATCCTGTTTTCTTTCTTCTTTGTATCTATTTTTTTTGTATCTTACATGCTATGCAATTTCTCATAATTTATCTTCTAGTTTATGCATTTGTTTTTTGATATCAAGACTCGAACTCAGGACCTTCTGCTTGCCAGGCCGACACTGTGCTGCTGAGCTATATCCCTGACCCACTTCTAGGTTATTAAATCTTTTTTTTTAAAACCATGTCTAATATGCTATTAAATCTTTACATTAAATTTAACTTTAGTGAATTTATTTTTCATTTTAGTATTTTTGCTTTTTTAAAATTTGATTGTTCAGGCTAGGGAAATAGCTTGGTGGTCTAAGTGCCTGCCTGGCAAGTGCAATACCCAGGTTTGATCCTCAATACTGCATGCTGTGCCAGCCACCAAAACCAGGTATGGTGGTGCATGCCTGTAATCCCAGGGCTGGGGAAGCTGAGATAGGAGGATCACTACAAGTCCAAGCTGCGTAGCAAGACCCTGTACCAAATAAATAAATAAATAAATAAATGATTGATTTTAAAACTTTATTGTCATTCTCTTTTAGTTTTGTTTTCTATGGATATTTAAACTTCTGTTTCTTCAAACATCATGAATACATTTTGTATTTTATGTTCTCTCACCAGACAGTTCTTTTTGAGATAGTTTCATGAGGTGACTTGTGATTTTCTTCTTCTTCTTTTTTTTTTTTTCTGTCTTTTGTTTCTGATGGCACTTATTTATACTAATTCCCCCAACCCCCCAGCCTCTGGAATGGAGATTGAACATAAGGCCTTTACCCTGAGGTACATCTCCAGCTATTTATTTGTTTATTTTTATTTTGAGACAGGGTCTCACTAAGTTGCCCAAGAGGGCTGGCCAAATAGCTCAGCGGATTAAAGTGCCTGCAAGCAGGCTCAGGGACCAGAGGTTCCATCCCCAGTGCCTGCAAGCAGGCTCAGGGACCAGAGGTTCCATCCCCAGGCCTGCCCTACACCCCTGCCCCCAGGGTGCACTGAGTCAGCAATTGAAACTGGATGTGGTGGCATGCACCTATAATCCCAGCTCTTGGGAAGCTGTAAAAAGGCTGATCACTATGAGTCCAATCTAGTAGTGAGACCCTGAACACCCTGTAGACCTTTCCTAAGAGAAAAAAAAAAAAAAAAAATCTAAGTTGCCCAGGCTATGGCTGAGTTTTGGGTACTCCTATTAAGTCTTCCAGAATACACATCACAGGTATGTACTACTATGCCTCATTGCATCTTTCCATGCTTGGTAATTTTAAATTATGTATTGTTTGCTTTCCTTAGAAGATTATTTCTTCTGCTAGGTATCCTGGCCATGTTGCTGTCATCCTTTAAGTAAATGCATTGCTTTAGGTATTCCTGACTATGAAGGAATTGTTGGGCTGTGCATTTAGTAAAGACTATAGAGGGGCTTGTGGGTTAGCTCAGTTGTGTAAAGCACTGTCTTGAGCAAAATCAGTTAGGGGCAAGGAACTTTGGTTCTATCCCCAGCACTGCATGCATCAACAGACGTGCCTTTAAGGCAGCCTGAGCCAGCACCCCCCCCAAAAAAAAAAAAAATCCTTCTACATAAAGATCATATAATGATTACAGTTCACAAGGTTATTACTTTTTTAAGGTTCCTCTCATCCTTTCTTTGCATTTCCTGTGCATGTACTTTAGGGAGAGAAAGGCTTAACTCTGGGCTCCTTTTACTTTCTGTAGGTATCCTTTGTGATTGTAGATCTGTGAGTAGATTACCTTAGATTCCATATCTTTGTCTTCTGCCCATTGTTTTGAGAAACTATGAAAAGAAATTCTCTAATGTACCAGATACAGAAAATAGTCTCAGAATACAAATTTTGTAGGTTCATCTTAAATCTATTACCTTGCAACTTTTAACTTGATTTTTGCCTTATACTATTTTACCAATTCTTAGGGTTTTTAAGTAGGACTCTTAAAAACACTGTTGTTCTATTTCCAGCAGTTTTTGTATTATTCAGAGTTAAATTGGGCTGTCTGTTCATCTATGTTACTAGGATTTGAAAGTCTTGTTAAAATTTGTTATATAAGTTGAAGACCTGATCTCTTCTAAAATTCATCTTGAAGATTGATAGTTTTCCATCTTTTGTTATATATTTGTGCTTGACTTGAGGCTTTGAATAAATGGGTTTCACTTCTGGGTCATACCATTCAATATTAACTGACAGTGAATTCATTTAGCTGCAGAGGAATTCTTACAACATTTTTGTGTCATAAGTACCTTTGGCTGTTTGAAGTTCAGGAATCCTTTTTTTTTTTTTTTTTTTTCCATAATTTTATTGAGAAACAAATAGCAGTGAGACAGTTTCAAACCAAATTGGTAGGACAGTTTCAATAATTAGCACATTGCATACTGTCTTCCTAGTGGTTATTTGCTGTATAAGATGCAGACATGATATCCTATTTACAAACACTATTAGAACAAATCTCTCTATTCATTAAAAGAATGTAACTATTTATCCTATCCATTTTGAATACACAGATACAAAATGGACATTCATCTGTATCCCTTTTTTGTTCCATCATTTGAATATTATAGGTGTGTTAATTCAGCAAAATATTCTAAAAGAGTTCAGTAGTCCATAATAGTATTGGGTCTTCCGCTTGACTGGCAATGTCGGAAATTGTTGACCTGAGTACCCTACAGCTCAACATAACATCATGGCTTTACTTCTTCTACTTCATTTTTATACTTTTCTGCTGGATGGTTAAGACCAAGGTAAAGCAAGACCTATGCAACAAGAGTTGCAGCTTTTGGGTCTGATAAGGTCAGTGAAATCCCCTCAGGATTTATCCTGAGATCCTGTACCTCAGATTGTAGATCCTTTGTCAGTGTCAACCATGTGGATGAGTCACGGCCATTGCTTGGCCAATGTGCTCTCTATGAAAGCCTGAGAGAATGTTTTCTCTCCATGTGTCTCTCCTTAGGCACACTCTACATCATCGATCACTTTCCTCTTTGGCCCCATAATCTCCTTGATCAGAAAATTTGGAACACTACTGAGTTACATGACATTAGAGAACAAGTTCTCATATGTCCTGAGTCTTAATTGACCTTGGAAGGCTAGGGCCAAATCGTTAGCTTTCCTTGCAACCCTTCTTTTTCTCTGATTTTGGTCTGCAAACTTAGGTTATTAACCCTCCAGAAGACACGCTTATTGTTATTACCATACAACCTAGGCTGTTAAGCTTAACCTCACTGTCTGTCTGAATATCAAACATCTTAGGCATAACATGGAACAGGTATTTTTTAATCAAGTATGGATATGTTGAACTTTAAGTTCCTGCAGAATATGATGAAAAGGCATTTAAAAATTAGAATATATTTTAAAAATAGGCATAAAGAATTATATAATTCTTATGTTTACACATAAGTCCAGAAATCTAACTATATACAACCTTGAAACAGGACAGTCCGAAACATTTCTTTTCCTGTCTCCTGCCTTCATTCACCACCCCCTTCTTTTTGAACAGTCATCTACCCGAAAGACAGCACAGCAGCAACTGGTATGTCATGACAAGCAGCCTGTATTCAGAAGACCAGAATGACAGGCACTCCAAGCATGAACCTACTGTTACAAATGGCCATCTTCAGTGCAGTTATTTAGTTCACAGGTGTCAGTATATATAGTTAGTCAGGGTGAGAATCTTTCCAATTAACTGCTAGATTCAAAAATCTTCTGAAGATTCTCAGGATCATTGCCTTGCCCATCTTCTACATATAACTGTATGGCTTGCCACTGTCGTGTGTCCTAGCTCTTCTCCTTTCCCTCTCTTAATTAGTCCTCAAGTACTTGCTTTCCTTTTACTTGTATTATACCTTTCTATTTGTATTTCTTCTTTTGAGTTCTTATACTAGGGAAACTATATGATATTTGCACATGTGTGTCTGGTTTATTTCACTTATGAGTATGTGTTCAAGTGGCATCCACTTCAATATAAAGGCTTTGAGTGTCCTTTTATTATTTATTATAGGTACCTTTAAAAGTTTTTTTAAATTTGAATTTTTTTGTTGTTACTGCTGTCATTTTTTTTTTTTTTTTTTTCCGGAGAGGATCTTGCTGTGTCGTTCAGGCTGACCTTGTAGTCCAGGCTGATCTCAAACTTGTGCTGTTCCTCTCTTTCCACCTCCTGAGTACTGGGATTACAGGTGTGCAGCCCACCATGCCCAGCTTGAACATGTACTCTTTAGCATGTACAGTGATAGCTTGGTTGCCAAATGGCTACAAGCTTGAATTTTCCACTGCTCTAACAGCAAAGGAATATAGTTCTAAATATACTTGTGTTTCACATACATCTAAATATAAACACAACCAGGCCTGGTAGCACACACCTATAATCCCAGCACTAAGGAGACTGAGGCAGGACGATTGCTGAGTTCAAGGCAAATGTGTGCCATAAAGTGATTTCTAGGCCAGTCTAACCTGCATAGTGAAATCCTGTCTGAAAAAGACAAAACAGACAAACATGTAATGCCCTATGTGGAGGCCAGGTCTTCTTGGAAATACAAGAAATTAGTATCAAAATTATCATCTTTAGGAAATTTCAAAAGTCCTTCCTAAATAAGCTAAGCAAGACTAATGAGAAGAAGATAGATGGGGTGGAGCTGGTATTTCCAAGAACCTATCTGTACTAAGCATTTTCCAGTGAAATCTTTTCAAATAAGGATGGAAGGTGGCACAAAGTACAAAGATAAACACACACAACAAATCATCAAATAACTCCCATGGCGATCCAAACGACTTGGAAACTCAAAAGCAAAGAAACTCAAAACAGTACCCCCTACATGACTGTATTCAAATGGAGGTAACAGTTTAACTCAAGTTTCTCATCTGCTGGGTGAGTCATACACACACATTCATACTCCAAGACACAATCTGGCCCTTAAGATCTTCCATTTTTAAAATGCTTAGAGGCCTAATTAACTTCAGTTTATATATCTTACAATGGCTTTATTGAGGTATATTAACATTTTAACACATTTATATGACAACGTTTGGAGACTGACAAAAAACTTTTAAGTACCAGTGAAATACGATCAAAATTATGATCTATTAATACCTATTACCCCCCATAGTCTCCCAGTCACTGTTTTAGGAATGCCATTATCCCAATCTGTGTGGTGTACAAATCAAGCATCTCTGATCCAGTTCTAGATTTTTAGATGAAAGCCAGAGTAATCAGCAAAGTTTGAAAAAAATCCTCTCAGTGTTTATAACTTTACTTTATAGTTGAACTTAAAATCTGATTTGAAAAAAACCTGTGTAGGCTAAGAATGAGTGCCTCAACCTGCACACAAAGGGGTGACACTTTAGTCTAAGTACTGCTCTCATCCAAATAACATACAAGGCTTGTGTTAGTACTTTCAAACATTCCTTCGAATTATGTATTCATGTGGACTCACCAAATATGGAATGATTTCTTTTTGAAATCTGGCGTTTGGGGAAAAGAGCTAGATCATGATAAAATAGGACTTAGAACAGTTCCAGGTAGTTCTAGAGGTCAATTTTCAAAAGAAGAGCTCCCCTTTTTTTCTTTTCCAGTATGAGGGACTGAACTCAGGACTTTGTGCTTGCCAGGCAAGCACTTATTCTACTGAGCTATCCCCCGGCCAAGCTTCTCCTTCTTATTCAGTACTTGTGTGAACCTTCCTAATCTTGATCTCTTAAAAAAAAATGTTCAGCCAAGGTGCATGAAATTTGACTATAGAATAAGGGGTTACATATTAAATGAATTATATGACTTCCCATTTTTTAGTCAACCTTTTTAAAATTTTATGTATCAATTTTTCTCTTAATTTATATTTTAAACTAGTTGTTATTTGTTGTGTAGTTTTCCTCTTCTTTTGTCTGTGAAAACTTTTCTGTTTGAGAACCAGATCTCTTAGTAATTATATAAGGCAAAAATTCTCTGTTCAACCAAACTGATTCAATGGCTATTTACAAATTTTTTTTTTCTATACAAAGGGGCTTCCATGTTGTGGGGTTGTATGTAATTCATTTAGGTTTAAAGACTAATGTTGGACTCAAACATAAAATACATTGCTTTGGCAACTATTTTTTAAAAGCATCTTGTGAATAAAATAGCTAAAGAACAGAGAACTCTGTTGATAAGGAATTGATAACCCATTAATTTTATTGTCTCAGTAAAATAACTAAGATCAAGTACAGTATTGTCATTAATTGTAGTGCATGCAGCTCTGCTGAAACATTTATAAGTGAGGAAGAATTTGTACAGATTTTAATAGGAGCTGTAAATGTTTCATACCACTTAATTTTTTTTAAGGTTTATATCTTTCCAATTTTATCCAAATTGAGTCTATGGCTTCAAGCTTTTTTTTTTAAACGCTCCAATTTTGTACTAAATTAAAGAATATACATATTGATCAGTACTATTTAAATTTATATTGGGAATATATTGTTCATGCTTATTTTTAAATTGGTGCTAGATATGATATTAATACTGATTTCACATTCTGAGATTATTCATTTGCTTAGAGATTCCCTATTTCTTGGGTATTTATGAAGAATATTGCAAAGATTTGAATTTTCTGCAGGTCTGCTGTATATTATTGAAACACAGAAAGTTCTTGATCTCAGAATTAATTTGAAGGCTTCGTATATTATTGTCCCACAAGATGGAGTTTTCAGCCCTACATCAAATCTACTTCTTTTGGATCTTGGTCATCTAAAGGTACATACTAGTAGTATTTCACTTAAAAAATGATATTTAGGATGTTTCTTTAAAAAAGTACTTTGGTTTTTAGACAGTTTTATTTGACTTCTTGATTTTTAGCTTTATAATTAGTTCTTTTTGGTGAATAAAGTGAAGTTTCTTTCTTTTTTTCTTTTTTTGGTATTTTAGGGAAGGGTCTACAGGGTATTCAGGGTCTCACTACTAGATCGGACTGGTAGTGATCTGCCTGTTTACAGCCTCCCAAGAGCTGGAATTACAGGTGTGCACTACCTCGCCCAGTCTCAATTGCTGTCTCAGAGCACCCTGGGGGCAGGGCTGGCAGGGCAGGCCTTGGGATGGAGCCCATGGCCCCTGAGCCTGCTTGCAGGCACTTTAATCCACTGAGCTGTTTGGCCCACCCAATGTGAGGTTTCTTTAATTAATTTACTTTTTTTTTTTTCACTAAATTCCTAAAGGTTGAAAGACCCAAGTGCAAAGTAAATATATTTTTTTAGAATTTGAGTGTTGTGTTTATTTCATTTTCAGATTAAATCTTTTACTTGATTGATGTATATAAAATGAAGGTCCAAAAATTAAATCCATCCTCAGCCTTCTGAGAATTTTGTATACATATATCTATAAATATTGATATTTTATCATTTTCATTATCTTAAGTTTATGGATTGTTTTGGATTTACATAAATTATTTTTCTTCCAACTTAAGTGGCAGATAGGTTTGTGTGTGTGTGTGTGTGTGTGTGTGTGTGTGTGTTTGTAGAACTATAATCTTCAGTGTAGTACCCACTGACCACATATGATTAAAATTTAGTAAAAATAAAAATTCAGTTTCTTAGCTAATGTATCTAAGAGTTTAATAGTTACAAATGTTAATGGCTATTCTGTTAGACAGCAGAGATTTAGAACATTTCCTTTATCATAAAAGTTCTGTTGGATAGCACTACTCTAAATCATTAAATATGGCAAAATATGTACCATTTGAAGGCCTAAGGGAGATGAATACTATTAGAAAGATTTTTCTGATTACCTAATGAATATCATTTGCATTTTCTTAATATTGCTTGCTTCTTTCTCCCCTTCCCTGTACATTTCCCCTTCCCTACCATCCTCTTACCTCCCCTCCTTTTTCTTTCTTGTTACTCTGTACTTGATACTTGTGTAGACCAGTTGGCTTTATATTTATAATAAAATTTATGTAGCTAATTATATTCGTATTTGAAATTGGTTATTAAATTGTCTCAAGGGCATATGGTACGGAAGGAAGAGCATAAGGTAATAGTATCTATGTAATTTTGTGACATTTGGTGATTTGCTTAACCAGTTATATAAAGTTCATTACCTTTCAGACAGATAATTGTTTTTCAGACAGATAAATGTCTGCTTCACAGACATATGTAAAAAATGTTTATATGTATGTATATGAATGAATAAAATCTTTATGTTCTGTTATGGTTTAGTGATCTCTGTCTGGGATGTTTAAGTGAAAAAAACTATAGTGTGCATAGTATGTCAAATGGGAGATAGAAACTTAGAATATTGGGAATCACGTAAATGGCAGAGTTGGACTAAAATTCAGCTATTGCAGTATTAAACCCTGGGCTCTCTTACTTATTATCAAGTTACCTAAGTATCTGTCATTGCAGTATCTGTCATTGCAGTATCTGTCATTGTAGTAGAGAAATATTTTTAAGCTAAATTTGTCTCCTAGATCTTGTAATTCTTAATGAGATTTAACCAGATTTTAACTCTTTGTTAAAAAATATTATTTTCTAGGACCATCTTGGTTTCTTTTAATATAAAAAAATGGAAATCATAACTTCATATGTAAAAATTTCCCTTACATGGTGCTTTTCATATCTCTCATAGTTAATGATTTTTAATAGTCTTATATGTCTGCTTCTGAGTTCGTTCTCCTTATTAAAATTTTATATTATAGGTCTGAAAGACTGAAATCTTTATATAGTGCTTACATTTGAAGTATTTTGCATAATCTAAACTATTAAAATTAACTCCAAGGTGACAAGTAAAAGTCGTTTGGAACTACCAGATGTGAAGCAAGGTGGACCCAACCTTGAAGAGATAAGGCATAGAGCTTACGATTCCTTTGATGTTCAGCTTACAAGCATACAACTGCTTTATAGTAGAATAGGTATGTATAAAAGGCACTGCTGATTTTACTGAAGTTATTAATAAGTTTTTAGACACTTTCTCTAAAACTTTTTCAAATACATTTAAACCAGTATTTTAAAATTAGATATAATAGTAAATATTGCTCGATCTTATCTAGGAGTGAGTTTGACCCTCCAAGAGACATTTGTCAGTGTCTAGAGACATATTTGCTTGTGCACATAGTAGTCAAGGGGGCCACTACTAACTTGTAGTTAGCGGAGGTCAGGGATGCTACTAAACATCCTACAGTGGATTACATAGGTTAGCTCTCCACAAAAAGTGTTGATAGAGGCAAAGTTTAGAAATCTTGATTTATACTACTATTTCCTAACCTTAAACTAAAGGTTAGCACATATTGCAAATGATATTTGTCTTACAAAATTAGCTAGCGAGAAGCAGCTTCTCAATGCCAGAGGCATCCAGTCTAGGGGCTCTTAACAGGCCGTGCTATAGGGCATCACAACAGACTGAGGACAGTCACTGTTGTAGGAATACCGTTATCCCAATCTATGTGGTGTACCAATCAAGCATCTCTGATCCAGTTCTAGATTTTTAAATGAAGCAGAACTAGATTTTTAAATGAAGCAGAACTACAAATTCAGTTGACATCAGCACTAATAGTTAGGACACTTCAAATTCATTCAAATTTATTTTCATTCTGTCATACTGCTTCTCAATCCCTGTAGTGTTAGTAAACATTGACATCATTCAACAGTGAACTAAGTGATGAAAGGAGACACATAGAAAAGCCAGAGTAATCATTATTAAAATTGTTAGTTTATATAGGACTGGATCATTTTTTCTTTTTTTCTAACTGTATTTGCTTAAGCCCACAAATTATTTTTTAGGGAATAGATTATGACATTTTAGTATGCTTGAACGATTTATTTGGCCATGAGTCTGTGAGTTGTACATCTTTGTTACATATTTAAAAAATTTGTGTTACTGTCTGACGATCATTGGAATTTCTTAGAATGGTATTTGATAAACATTATTATTACTATTCTTAAATAATTGAATTTCTTGGCATTGTGTTTACTTTATATTATTGTCATATAATCTTTTGATAAATACCAAAACACATGCTTCTAAATATGTTTTTATCTAGTAGAATCTGAAAAAATTAGAGTAACGTCTATTTTACTACTTACATCTAGGAATCTACTATTTCGCTGGCTAGTTTTTCAAGACTGGAATTTGAGTTAGGAGTCATTTGATATTTCATTATATATAAAAATGCATTGTACTGTATAAGCACCATTAATCTTGAGTGAATGTGTATGTGTGTATAGGTTTTTTTTTTTTTTTTTTCCTTCTGAAACTGTGATTGAACCCGGGGCCTTGACCATGGTAGAGAAATGCTCTAATCTTGTTATAGATGTGGAAAGTCACTTTTTGAATTATAAATATGCTATTTTTGAAAATCTACATAATCAAAAAAATAAAGATCATCCTTTATCTTGCTGCTTAGAAATGAACACTATTGCTTTTTTGTTGTGTATTCTTTTAATGTTATACTCAGTTTATGTACAAGGTGTACAAGGTATGCTTGTGTCATGTTTATGGCAGTATTTGTGTATGGATTTTAAATAGGATTATAAAGTTCCTATGCAAGTATTTTCTTTCCTTTACCAATAATATTTTGGATACTTGAATCTATAATTTTTGTTGGTTATATTTTAAGGCAGTGCTGTGAGTTACTTATGCCAGTGGATGCACAGATTTCGTTTAAACTGTGTTGCTTATGAAAGAAGCCTTTTTAATTTTTTAATAGTCATTTCTCTTTGTTGTTTTTGTTTCAAATTTTGAGGCAGGCTCCTTTCACTATGTAGTTTGCCTCCCCCGCCTTTTGCGGAACTGGGGATTGAACCCCAGCCTTTGCGCTTGCCAGGGAAGCACTTATTCCACTGAGCCATCTCCTCGGCCAGTTTTGGCTCTTGAACTGAAAATAATCCTGTCTCAGCCTCCAAAGTGCTGGGATTACAGGCTTCTACCAGCAAGTTCTGCTAATAAGCAATTTTTGTAATAGAACATAGAGAATCTTGTGAAGTCACCAAAGAGAAATGATAAAAGGAAAAATATTCTACCTTCTCACTATGTATATTTTAGATACCTAAGATTATTTTGATATGGGATGATTTTCCCTTCTCACTTGGTACGTAATTGTCAGGTGTTAATAATTTTATATTCTATACATTAAATTATGCTAATATCAAGTATATATGTTTTCTGTAGGTGAGAATTGGAAAGAAGCGCGAAAACTTAATGTATCTACACAGCATATTTTGGTACCCATGCATGTCAATGTGGAACTCTCTAAGGCAATGGTTTTCATGGATATTAAAATGCCCAAGTATGTATTTGTCTGTATTATGTAATTCTGCACTTTGGCAGTAATCTTATAGCTAAGGAAATAACCATTTCACTGATTTTCTTGTGGTAAAATACATATAACATAAAGTACAATTTACTACTTAAGCTATTGAGTATAGTTTTTTTGGCACTGAGTACATTTACATTACAGTGCAAACTATCACCATTGTCTGTCTATAGAATTTTATCATCTTCCTAACTGAAAGTTGGTGCTCATTAAGTAATGTTCCATTCTACACTGTAGCCAACTCCTGTCAACATCTGTTCTGCTTTTTCTTTATGAACTTGACAGTTTAGGTTCCTTGTGCAAGTGTGATCATATGGTATTATCCTATTATGTCTAGATGACTATATCTTCTCTTAGGTTCTGTCCATTAGTGAAAGTGGGTTATTGAAGTCTTTTATAATTAGAGAGCTATCTGTATTTCTCCCTAGTTCTATCAGTGTTAGATTCATGTGTTTTTGAACTCTGCATATATATGCTGTTACATTATATTGTTGACCCTGATATCATTTTATTATTTAATTATATTCTTTGTTCATGGTTGTTTTTTGATTATGTAAATGCAGGGGTGTTTTTTTTGCATTCTTTTACTTTTGACCTGTGTGTTCTACTAAAATGATCCTCTTGTAGATAGCCTGTAGGTAAATCCTTTTGTCTAATCTATTTTGTCAATTTATATCTTTTGATTATAAATTTAAATATTTAAAGTAAATAGTGATAGGAAAGGACTTATTCTTGTCAGTTTAATTTCTCTGAGCTTGTTTTGTATCTCCATTTTGTTAGTCTTCCTTTGTGTTTAGTTGATATTTTGAAATGTTTTGAGCTTTTTGTCATTTCCATATTTGCATATTTTATAATTTTTTGTGTTTACTATGGAAGTACTACAAATCCTAAAGTTACTACAGTCTGCTTAAAATTGACATGAGCTTACTCTTAATTATAAGCAGTTACTTGTTTCTCACTCCACCCCCTTTATTAATGTTGCAGTTTAAATCTTCATATATTTTGTACTTAGATATATTATTTTTATGCATTTGTCTTGTTTTAAATCCTCAGATAAAATCATTTAAAGTTATTTGATTTTTTTTGGGGGGGGAACTGGGGATTGAACTCAGGCCCTTGAATGAATATTTATGAAGCATACAGGCAGATGGATTAGATAGAGTTTGCAAGTGAGAGGAAATGGGGGAAAGAGATTGAGCTTGAGGAAGTGAATGGGGCATATTCTGGTGAAAAGGTTCAAATTGGACTATTCATGAAAGAATGAGGTCAGTCTTTATGAATCTCCTGGTGGGAGAGGAGAGTGTGATTGGTTGTTATCTCAGTTCGGGCTTTGTAGCTCCACAGAAGTCTTCACAGCTTGAGGAGCAGTTCACTTCTCCTGAGATGCTTAGGTGTTGGGGAAATAGCATTGGTGTGTGTTGTGGGATAATTGCTCCCAGTTGGGGAGGTGAGCTCTTCATGGGGTAGACTGCAAGATAGTGCTTTTTCTGAAATCTTAGGATACTGAAAGTTTAGGATAATAACTGGAGACTTCTGGGTACTCTAGGGATTCTGAAAGTGGGTCTTGGAAAAGCTGGCAGTTGCATATCCCTGCATATCAAGGAAATTACCTTAGTTGCTGTTGGTGTCCTCAGTCTTGAAGGAGGATGGCTTATACTAGATAAGTTTAGGGCTGATTAACCTTGTAGTATAGATACGGGACTGATTGACAAGCATATTTGCAGGGCTGAGCAGGTATCTGACATAAAGTTTTAAAGTAATAAAACCATGATTTGTTGTACTTTTAAGCCATCGATTGGGGATTTCTAGTCCAATGAAGAACCTTTTTTTCTTTTTCTTTTCAAGGAAAAATTGCTTTTAAGTCTTTCACAGCCTCCGAAGGAGACAGAAATCATGCTTTTAATGAGTAACACATAAGGGACAAGGAATTTTCCTTCTGTCCCTATGGTGTTCTCTGATTAGATCACTTCCTTTTAAGTTTGAGCTAAATATAAGTAAAAGAACCTACCAAGGCAGATAAAAGAGTAATACAATACCTAGGTCTGATATTGAGTCATGTTTTTGGACATCTGATCTCTTGGACAAGTTAATTTGACTGTTCTGTCCTTTAGTTTCTTTATAAGGAATTGTACATATGAGAACTCATAAGCAGCAGGAAACCACTAGTCTGGGAGTGCTTCCTAGACTATGTGGACTAACAACAATTCACTTAAAGTATTTTCTTCATTGTCCATTATGTAATAAACACATGATAAATAGTAATGTCATCTGTATGTGGCAAATAGTAGAGACCATAGTTATGGTGGAAATCAGAGTAGTGATTTTCAGCACTAAAAGTCACATTTGAATTTATATTTGTATAATTTGAGGATGCAGTCTTAGTATACTGAAGTTGTAGTAGAAGTTCGTCTATAATGATTCGTGTATTTTAAAAACAGATTCAAGATTTCTGGAAAGTTACCTCTTGTTTCCATGCGAGTCTCAGATAAAAAACTACAAGGGATTATGGAATTGGTTGAAAGCATTCCAAAACCTGAACCTGTAACTGATATATCTGCACCTGTCAAATCATTTCAGGTATTGTTACTTTCAGAATTCATAAAATAGTTAAAAAGAAACTTTGCAAATAATATCTGAAACAATCACAAGAACCTCAGATAAAATTGTTTATAATTGTTTTCACACTATATAAGAAATCGATGGAAAGGTAAACAATACAAATATTTTTAAAAAACAAAGTGAACTCTGTTTTTACTTCTGCAATCTCTAGTTCCTCTTTAATAAGAACAATATTAACCACACTTCTCTCATTTTTCAGATTTTTATGGCACGTGATATTACACGTGTGTGTATTTATATACTTACTGTTCTGAGTCTGTATTCTTTTCACTATTACTGCTATATATGCTAATATATTTTAGAGACACAGTGATACTGTGGTTCATGAATACTTTAGTTTACAAAAAATTTGGCAGGATTTTTTTTGTTTGTGAAATCTATCCACTGACCAACATGACCACAGCCATCCTTCACACATGAACAAAAACATGGCTGACTTTTCCAGAATGATAGAATAAATGAAGTTTGTGAACTGAGGTACTACTGTATTTTTATGTTAGTATATTTTTATGTTAGTGTATCTATGTAGTTCTTTTTTTAATTTTATGTATCTGGTACAGGATTTCACTATGCAGCTTGGACTCATAGTGATTCTCCTGTGTTAGCCTCCCCAGTACTGGGATTACAGGGGTGTGCCACCACGCCTGATCTTGGTGGCTAGGTAGGCAATCCCAGGGAGGGGCAGCTTGGCATGTGATACTGGGAATCAGGTTAGAGCTCAGGTCCTTGCGTTTGCTTAGGCAGGTACTTAGACCACTGAACTGTCTCCATAGCGTTTCCATAGTTCTTTTTAATGGTTATATACCGTGTTGAGTGGCTTATATCATTTTTAATAATATATTCACTTTTGATGGATATTCATATTATAATTGTTTACAATTATGCAAAATGCCATATTGAATTTTTTGTGAATATATTTGGTTATACTTTATATCCATAAGATAAATTCTCAGAAGTCAAATTGTTTAGCAAAGGAGTATATAATTTTAAATTTTAGAATTTTGCTAAATTTCCCTTCAAAACTGGGCAGTACTGTTACACCATTAACAGTAAATGAGTATCTTTTTCCTTGCTCTCATTAGGTTAAATATCAGCAATTGTTTGCATTTATTCTGAGAAAATATCTTCTGGTGTTGATTTGTATTTCTTTATGAGTAATATTCCTAATTTTCATGATTGTTTCAAGTATATTTTTGGAAACTACTACCTAAATCTTATGTGCTTTTCTCAATTGGATTGTGTTGTCCAGTTATGGAAATTATATTTGTTAGCCAGATGTAACAGTAATCTTCTCTACACTCAGAAGTTTTATGTTAAATAACCACATTTAATTAAATTCTTACAGTAGGTAAAGCTATCTTATAAAAGGAACAAATGAAGCATAAAAAATAACATGGACTTAATAAAAATTAAATTTTATATAATGTGAAAAGATGTTTAACATTATGAATCATCAAGAAAATGAATCTGTACTGAAAATACCATAAAGCAGTGACTGTAACAGCTAAAAATAAAAAAGAATGATCACTATCCATGTCATGGTACTGCCAGGATAAGAATTTAATGCTGTGTGGAAAATGAAAAGCGAGTACACACAAAAACCCCCGTAATATGCTGTTACTGTAACTCAAAAAATGGTTACCCTTCCTTTGTTGAAAAAAGTTAGATATATACTGACCACTGACTTGGAATTCTGCTTCAATTTTACCAGAGAAAAATGAAAACATAACCACTTAATTAAAATGGTCATACTAAAGTTACCTGTAATTTTAAGCAGCTGGTGCATTCCTTTAATACCAGCACTCTGGGAGGCTGACAAAGAAGATTCCAGCTTCAAATCCAGCCTGGGCAATTTAGTGATTACTTGTCTCCAAACAAAGAAGCAAACAAAAAATAGGAAAAGTCAATTGTGGAAAAACCTGATTATCAAAAAGTGAATGAATAAAAATAGTAATGTATTCATACAGTAGAATACATAGAGAAAAACACTGATACATGCATCATTGGTGGGCACTGACTAGGGAGGAGGCTGGCTCAAAAACATTCTAGGGTAAGAGAAAAGGAAGGTTTAAAAAAAAGATTGGTATATATAAGATAACTTATAGATAACTAAGATAATTGTACTACTAATTCCTACTGATTCATTGAAAGGAACACTAAGTGCTTGTATTGTTCAATCTATTTTGTGTCCCTGTACCTGGTAATCTGAGCAACTACTTTGAAAGTAACTATATGTAATACACCCATTGTTAATTTCCTATCTTGTTTTGAAATTCTGTATTGTTTTTACTTTGTTTGTCTCCTTAAAATAATAATAAAAAGTATTCCAGGCTAGTTTAGAGAATGTGGGAATGCTGGTCAATCTATTTTACTAGCATAGCAAAATCTATATTCTAAAATCTACAAAGTATATTATAAAAGAGGAAAATAATAAACCAGTTTCTGCCATGACCGTAGATATAAAAATTTCAAAATGTTGAAAATTGAAATCAGGTAGCATAGTGGTTATTCTAGAGGATGCTTAATGGTTACAAGGAGCATGAGGGAGCCTCCTGAGTTGCTGGTAAGGTCTTCACGTGGATCATGGTGGGGGAACATGTGAGTGTATTTAGTTTTTGAATAGTTAGTGAACTATATACTTAAGGCTCACATACTTCTCTGTATAGTTTAATAACAGTATTGCTGCCTTCTCAAAAACCCAGAATTTCAGAAAAGGGCAAATAAATAGCCTATGAAATGATGTGTACCTATTATACATTTGTGAAATTGTAATTAAAGCTAACATGACCTTGGCAGTGAAACTGACAAAATTTAATGTCTTTGAGGAACATTTCTGATGATAGAGTCATTCAAACTCTAAGCTAATGCTGCTCTTAGTGTGATATGTTGTAGCCAGTTGTGAGAAGAATTTGGTAGTAATTAATAAGGTCAGTATAGATAATTGTGTCCTTTGAGAAAGTCTCACCCATGAATGTGTGAGGAATGCTCAAGAATGTCTCTGGCTCTGGGAGTAGAAACAAAAATCTGAAAACCATGTAGTTATACTAACGGTGGATAAACATTTGTTTATTCATCATATCAAAACAATTTAGTAGTAAAAAATTGATAATCTCTGTATATGATTAAATTTTATTTAGTTGAGGGAAGTTATAGGAAAATATGTGATATTCCCCTTTTTTAGCATTTACAGGAAAATTATACTGTTAAGAGAATCATTTATAAGTGCTTAAATACAAAGAAATAAAAGCAAAGTTATTATCAGTGCTAAGGAGGAACACATAAGGTTCTTTTGAGCAAGGTACAGCGGTGTTAGTTTCTTGGTCTAGTTGGAAATTTCAGTGTTGCTTTTTAAAAAAATTGTATCATCTGCTTTTGTATGTTTCTTAAGATAATAAATTTATTGAACTATCTTCATAAACTTAAAAATGAAGCAGTTCTCCAGCTGTAGTGGTCTTGTGGTTTCTCATGCATGTCTCCAGGTAGTTTCCTTACTTAGTAGAAAGTTAACTTAAATATATATCTAAGATTTATTCCTACTCAGGTTATCCAGGAATTTATTACAATAGTTCTGTCATCTATTTTTAGCTTTGAAATTATAAAGACATTTCTTTAAATTGTAGATTATAGTTTTTTTATTCTAATTTAGACCTAATTTCTACTCAGTAATTCAGATTGAATGGTCTTTTCATCAAAATTGCCTTCACAACTTTGAATAGAAGTCTTTTTTTTTCAATTGGCTGTTGCTTTACTTTCAGGTTCAGACATCTGCCTCTTTGGGAACATCACAGATTGCACAGAAAATAATTCCCCTCCTGGAACTTCCATGTGTTACTGAAGATGGTAAAATAAACATGCTTAAGGAAATTTTTCATATGATACATATATAGTTAAAGTAACTTGAATTTTGAGCCATATTTTCTTTAGGTGACCATGTAGAGAAGAGGAAATATCTTTTCTTTTTAACCTCTAGATTCTCTGTTAATGAATGATAGATTAACAAGATTAATCAAGTGTATTAACATTTGTATCTCATGTGTACATGGAGAGATAATCACAGATGAGTAACTCAAAATGGCAATTGAAACTTGGATTTCTATACTGATTTGGGTTAAACAGTGTAAAAAAGCTTGCAGTTGGGAGGTGGGGCTTTAGGTGGAAGTTACCAGGAAAAGTATCACAAAGAAAGTTAAGGTTCTGCAAAGTAAAGTCAGCACCTTTTCCTTTCATAAGACTGTCATGGAGTTAAGACTCATCTTCTGATACACCACAGTGGATGACATCTTTATAAAGGTAGATTGATTTTCCGTATGAATTTTAAAATCCAGTCCAAAAGAGAAATGTATGTTCTGGCTTAAGAGCTCTTGTGTGTGCTATTTCTCAAAATACTCAACTCACTATAATCTGTATGCTGGAGAGACATGATTTGGAGTAGCATACTCTTGTCTCCTATAGTCATTTGAAAAACTTCAGGAAAAATGCATTGATATATTATCAAGACATTTTGACTAAATTTTTTATTATACTTTTATTTTGAAGAGTAAAAACAAAAAAAATACAGAAGCAGAGTAACACACAACAATATATATATATTACAGATTTTCAAAACAAGAATAGCTGATTAACAATGAATGACATATTATCTGTTTTTAATGTCAAATTTGTTACTCAGATTATATATATTATAATCTAGTTATGCAAGATGGGATATATGAATTTTATTTCCATAATTTTATTGAGAAACAAATAGCAATGAGACAGTTTCAAATCAAATTGGTAGGACAGTTTCAATAATTAACACATTGCATACATTCTTCCT
>NW_004524671.1:6048531-6049505 GCF_000260255.1 Octodon degus | reverse complement strand
TGGAGTTCTGATCATTTTGGTCCCTCTCTAGAACATCTTTCAGTAGCCTGTGTAGGGTTGGCTTTGTCATCATGAAATTCTTTAGCTGTTCTTTGTCTGGTAGTATTTCAGTTCTCCATATCAAAGTTCAAAGAGTTTTGCAGGGTATGGTAGTCTGGGCTGGAATTTCTTTTCATAGAGGACTTGAAGTACTCTACTTCATGCTCTTCTTGCCTTCATGCTTTGTGAAGAGAAGTCAGCTGTAATTCTGATGGGTTTTCCTTTGAGTGTGATCTTTTCTCTAGCGGCTTTCAGTATATTATTCTTGTGCTGAATTTCTGGGATCTTGACTATTATATGTCTCGGTATGTTTTTAATTGGGTTGAAGTTACTTGGCGTTCTGTATGGTTCAAATTGTCAGATTGTTTCCTCATATTTTGGAAGTTCTGTGCTATTACTTCTGCCCATATTTTTTAAATGTCATTTGTATTGATTACTTCTTTGGCATTGATGCCTATTAGTCTCACATTGTTCATCTTTGCATCATCTTGCAAATGATGGATTATTCTTTCCTGCATCCTCGTTGTTTTTAAGAGATCCTTTCTTAGCTTTTCACTAGCTGCACGAGCGTCTTCAAGATCTGAAACTCTGTCTTCACTTTCGCTTAAACGGTTTTGCAAGCTTGTGATTGAGATTTTAATTTCCTCTGTATTTCTTTGACTCTGCTTCATGCGATCTCTTTCTTTCCTGTATTGCTCATTCAAGGAATCTGTCATTTTTCTAATCTCCTCTACTTTTTTTAATCAGTGTCTTCTTTAGAAGCAGTTATAAATTCTTTTACTGCAGTGTTTTTTTTCAGATTGGGTTTTGTCCCTATGTTTCTGTAGTTTATTCTTTAGTTCAGATGCTATGAGTTCTGAGAATTCTTTTTTTATTTCAGAAAAGAATTGTACTCTGAGTTCCTCTATAACTTTCTGCTGTTGCTTATTTACTAT
>NW_004524671.1:6036901-6048280 GCF_000260255.1 Octodon degus | reverse complement strand
TATTCCACTGAGCCATCTCCCGGCCCCTCTTTTTTTATTTCCAATCTGAGTTCCTCTATACCTTTCTGCAGCTGTTTCTTTATTTCAGAAGCTGTTGATTCATTGCTTTCAGCTGTGTGATTTCCAATTTGTTCTCTGTTAGAGTCCTCTGCACTTGTTATGGGTGCTTGGGTTTTGAGATTGCATTTTGTTCCTTCTCGTCATTTTGTTTAGCACTGTCTTCTGACCTTTGTTGTACATCCTTGGTGCAGTTATAACGTTAGCGTCTACTGAAGTTTAGGTGCAGATCTACAAAGTTTGGATTTCTCCAGCTTTGCCTATCTTGGGTCTGGCTGCTCTCCTCAGCTCCTTCCTGCTGCTGCCCTTGGGAGTGAAACTGTTGTGCCCCTCTGGCAAGATGTTCTGCTTCTGGACTAGCTGCGTTGTTCTGTCCCCTACACTCTCTGCAGCGATTGCAGCTGCAGGGTTTCACCCCAGGCCTGTATGCCAGGCCTGAGCTGAGTCTAGAGGGGACAAGGTGGAGTAGGGGGGAGAGGCAGCTCTCCCTCACACTCACCAGTCCTGGACTAGGACTGGATCTTGGGGTTCCCGAAAGGGGGCAGAAATTCCTACTCCGTGGGCGGGGTGGGGGGTACTATGAAGTGATGCGGGGTGTCCCAAGAGGGTGAAAGAGGGTGTCACTCAGGGTGTGCCTGGGTTGGGACCAGTAGGTCACGCCAGCACAGTGTTGCTGGAAGCTCTCCCACACATTCACCGGACCTGGGCTAGGACTAGGTCTGGGGGTTCCCAGAATGTGGCAGAAATTCCTACTTGGCGAGTGGGGTGGGGGATGTGCTGCATAGTGGTGGGGGTGGAAGAGGGTCTCACCCACGCTGCGCCTGGGCTGAGACCAGTAGGTCCTGCCTGCGCAGGGTAGCCGGAAGCTCTCCTACACACTCACAGGGCCTGGGCTGGGCTGGACTGGGTCTGGGGCTTCCTGGAACGCGGCAGAAATTCCTATTCAGAGGGTGGGGTGGGGTAGATGCTGTGGAGTGGTGTTGGCGTTCCAAGGGGATGGAAGAGGGTCTCACCCACTCTGCACGTGGCCTGGGACCTGTAAGTTCAGGCAGCCCACGTTAGCTGAAAGCTCTCCCACACACTCGCCGGGCCTGGGCTAGAACTGGGTCGGGATATATGATTGAGTATTACTGCATGCTTTCTAGAAATCTTAGGACCGGGGAGATAGCTGAGTAGAATAAGTGCTTGCCTGGGAAGTGCAAGGTCCTGAGTTCAATCCCCGGTACTGCAAAATAAAAAGAAAAAAAAAAGAAATCTTAAATTTTGTTCTTGTCTCTTTTCTTCTTTACTTTTTTCTAAAAAATTTAAAGAGAGTATAGTAATAATCGATAGGGTGTTAGAAATGGTACAAGATGACAGGTATTTCAAGCATAGTTTTTGTATTACACATTGCTGTCCTCAATGTAGTTTCTCAGACTCTAGTTATCTGCATACCGACTTAGTCAAGGTGAGAATTCTACTCACTAACTGCTATTTTTATAAAACTGATGGAACTTCTTAGTACAGTCACCTCATCCATCTGGTATATATGCTTGCATGCTTTTGCCCCTGCCATTTTTCCTATCTTTTCTCCTTTCTCTCCTCTTCATTGTTTAATCCTTAAGTTCCGTTTCTTTCCATTTAACTGTATCTGTTATACTTTTCATGTTTTATATCTTCTTTTGGGTTCTTACACTATAGAGACCATGAAAATTATTATTATTTGTGTTGGGCGTACTAGGGAAAAAAAAAACAAAACAATAAAAACCCTGTGAAACTTTGTAGAAGTCTGATTTGTAACATGGCATTTAGTTATTTTGATATAGTAAAACTTTTAAAATATGTAGTCTTCTTGACCAAAGAAAAATTTATGTTAATATTTACATTCATATTTTAAAACCTATAAATATTCTATTAACAATTATCTGTTTCTTTCATGACTACATAGACAAGAAAAAATGTATTTTTAAGGCTTTTAAAGAAGGTAACAGATTTAATCCTGTTTTTTAAGAAAGGTTTTCTGTTGTGACAGGAGATACTGTTGTGTGAGTTCTTATGCTCTGACTTTTAGGTTATTTGGGTTATACTTGAGATTATTTGTTTCTTTTAAACCTGTTTTTACTGGTGTAATTGGTTGAATGCTTTTTCCAGTTTTCCATCCTTTTTAATGTCAGTTGTGGAAATACAGAGTGGTAGTATTTTATTTCATCTTACAGTTGCCTCACTTATCCATGGAGGATATGTTCCAAATAAACCTGCATAGCACCCAGTACTATTAATTCTGTGTTCTTCCCTGTGCATATTTCCCTGTGATGACATTCATTGCCATTTTCATATTAACAGTTTATCTTGTGCTGTGCCTATAATATTTACACTCTGAGGTATGACACCAACATACAGCGAGCTGGGTTTTTTATTTCACAGTCATAGGAAGATTGATTCTTAGTGTAGGTCTTAACATTTCACTTAAAGGATTCATTTATGACTTTTTTGGTTTATCTGAATACCAAGTGCCACTACTCTTAGGATTTTGCCCTATAGTTGAGTAAAATATTATCTAAACTTAAATACTTCAGCAATGTCACCTAAGATGGGTAAATGACTAATGGATGGGTAATGTGTGTAGTGTGATACTGAAATATACCAGAGAGTTTCTCCCCAAATGTGGTACCTAGGTAAGCTAATTAGTTTAAATTTAAGACCATGGAGAGCAGCAGAGGCTGGAAGAGGCTTTACTGTGGTAGTATTCAAAGACCAGACTTGCCAGAGAAGGAAATAATTGTATAATCTCTTCTGTGTGTTGATTACCTAAACTCCAATGTGTGCAGAAGGGAAGATTAGTGAGTGTAATCTTACCTGGCAGAGTTTATCACAAGCTGTTACCAATCTTATAGGCCCATTCAGTTTTGAAAGAGGATTACTATATTTAACTGTTGATTGAGCATCTGTCCTGTTCACTTACTTAAAATCATTTATTGTTACTGAAACTCTTACATTTCTGATCTCTTCATTTCTTTATGAAGAAGGAAATACAAATATCTGGACCTCATTGGATTATTTTGGTTATTGCAATCTTGTTTTTCTCCCCCCCTGAATATTTATAAGATTATGTGTCTGTCACTGCTACCTATTGTCAGTTTACCTCCACAAACCTGGAAGCTGTAGGAGAGCAAGGGGAATCTTGTTTTGCTCCTACAATACACTGAAAGATAGGATCCATGTCCAGGGGCATGGTAGTGCAGGATTTGTTTTCATTGTTTTAAATTATTGATTTCAGAGATTGTTTTCATTTACAATTTTCAGCTTGTGGTTGTCTGTGTATAACTAAAAATTATGTAAGACTGTGGATAAGGTGACTTCTTTCAAACTTCAGGGCCTTTTTTCTACTACTAATAGTCCAGAGTTGATAAACCGAGATTTGTTATACTTTCCTGGTAGAGTAAGCATAGATAATCATTGATACTGTCATTTAATGGAAAGTTTTCTCATGTAACTTTAAAATAGGCTTATTATTTTAAAAGATGGATGGTCTTTAAACTGAAGATTACATTTTATAATTTTCTATACCTTTTCGTTATCAAGCATGTTATTTGTGCAAAAGTAATTTTAATTCTTGTTTTTGATCAAATTTAAAAATAAAATTTTAGTCTTTTAATGTTCATTTCAAAGATTAAAATACTAATTTTTATTATTGATTTAAAACCATTCTATTAAATTTAGACTCAGAGGAAGAATTTTTTGATGCACCATGTAGCCCCCTGGAAGCACCTCCTCAGCTTCTAACTAGAGCTAAAAGTGTTCAACAAAAGAAGTTAGAAAAGCAAGACTGTCCAGTAAATCTGACTCAGTTTAAAATACGATTTGAAGTAGAAGAGGTATGTACCATGATAAAATTATTATGGGTCATTTAAATCATTTTTCATTTCTGCTGTTTATAGCTTACGTAGTCTCATTGCTAATAGGCACTGTTTTCATTCTGATTTAAGCTTACTGCAGACTTGCTGTGGTTTACTTCATCCCTCTTCTTGAAGATTAACTTTATTAGTTAAGAAACAGGTTTAGATGATATGTTGTGCATATTCATATATTTTGGAAAAATTATATGCAGAAGTATAATTATATATGTGAGCGGGTATAAAATGGCTAAATTTTAAATATGTAATGGCCCTAAATTTTAAATATGTAAATATTCATATGCATGTATGTTTGTGTATGTGTATATATGTGTATGTGTGTATATCCTATATCCATATAGATCACTACCTTGTAAATAAACATGTTTTAATTTAACATAATGGTTTCTTTTTTTCTTCTTCTGCAGGTTTTGATCCAATTTTATCACCTTGAAGGAGATTGTGAACTACCTGTGGTAGAAATTGATGTTTTAAAATCAGGCATGGAAGTTGAAATTAGAACATTTGATTTGAAAGCAAATGCCTTTTTGAAAGAATTCTGCTTAAAATGTCCAGAATTCGTTGGTAAGAATCTCCATTTAAAAACAAAAATAGACAAGCTAATTTCATAGTTTCAAAGGCTGACACTCCAAGCTCCAGTGGTACCATCTGTCTGGCCTCTGATAAGGACGTCTTAGTGGATGACACATGCAGAAAAGATCATATGATGAGACTGGATACCAGAGAGTGATGCAGGTGTCAGGCTTACTCCTTCATAACTACTCACAAGAGCTAACTATACCCTCCAAGGGCTGGGTCCTTAGTGTCCTGATTATCTTACAGTAGACTCCACTTCTTAAAAGTTCTGTCACCACACTGAGAGTTAGGTTTCCAGCACATAAATTGTTAGAAGAAGAAACTACATCTAAACCACAGTAGAGTTAGTTTTAAATTTTTATCTGATAATTGGTTCTCTGGAAGATAGGGAATGGTAGATCAGAAAAAAACAATCATTTTTTTGTTGTTGTTAAGGTAAATGAGGATTAAAATTTAAATCTACACTGAATACAGGAACAATGAATTGATTTCCTATTTCTGCTATAACAGTGTACCACAAAGTTAGGTTCTCAACACAATACTACCTATCTTGAGGTCTTACTGGGCAAAAATCAAGGTGTCAGCAAGAGTTCCTCAAGAGTAGGACCTATTTCCTTGTTCATTCAGGTGTTACCTAAATTCAGCTGCATGTGACTTAAATCTGTTTTCTTGCTGTTAATTTGTCTTTAATTTCTAGAGGTCTCTGTTGGCCCTTGCATTGTAATTCCCTATATCTCAGAAACAGTGTAGAGTGTTAGATCCTCAGTACCACCATCTCTAACCTCATTTACCTGTTCCTTCCACTCTTAAAAAGTCAGGAGATTAGATTAGAAACAGTGGATAATCCAGGATTATCTCCATTTAACCATAATTACTTCAGTCCATTTTGTTATATGAGGTAACATATTCTCAGATTTTAGAGAATTAGAGTGTAGATTTTATATAGGGGCATAAAAACTTTTTATTTTTCAGAGTCATAGGGTATATGCCTAACAAAATATTTCTATTTCTGTGTTAGGCATTTAGGTGAATGTTACTTATATTTGTCTCCTAAATGAAAAAAAAAAATTCCTTGAATGATAATTACAATTGGTAAAGGGAATTTTACAAACAACTATTCAGTAGTTTAATTTTACTAAACTTCTTTTGTAGCATAGCAGTATTATATATAACTAGATATAAAATCAAGTACTTTTAGTAGTCTATTTAGTTTTGGGAGCAGTTTTAGATCCATGGGAGAGCTAAAACAGATGGTACAGAGATTTACCCATTCCACCCTTAGTTTTTTCCTAGCTAGTTTTGTGACCTAGGGACAGATTTTTTCTTTTTCATTTATTTATTTATTTATTTATTTATATTTATTTATTTATTTATTTTGTATTTTAGGGAAGGGTCTACAGGGTGTTCAGGGTCTTACTGCTAGATCGAACTAGTAGTGATTCTCCTGTTTACAGCCTCCCAAGAACTGGAATTACAGGCATGCACCACCACAACCAGTCTCAATCACAATCTCAGTGAGCCCTGGGGGCAGGGCCAGCACAGCAGGCCTGGAGATCTAACCCCTTGTGCCTGCACCTGCTTGCAGGCACTTTAATCTGCTGAGGTATTTGGCCGGCCCCAAGATATTTTTTAGTATAGTTTCATTGCTAAAAATTATTCTGGATTGGGGACTGGGGAGATGGCTCAGTGGAATAAGTGCTTCCCTGGCAAGTACAAGGGCCTGAGTTCAATTCCCGGTTCCACAAAAAAAAAAAAAAAAAAAAAATTATTCTGGATTGTGTTTTGATGGTTTCTAGTTTTTCTTATCTTCATTCCTGATACAGTTATGAAGATATGGTACTTTAGTGTGGAAGCTTAAGGGGAAGGGATTGTAACTACGACAAGAAAGTATGTTTAAGAGTTTAAAAAATAAAGATAGAACCTGACTGGTTAAGGTAGATTCCAAGGCCCAGAATTGATACTATTACTGCCTGAATTTATTTTCAGTTAGCTTCCCTACCAAAAAATAATTTTAAAAAATTATTTTTAGATGAAAATAAAAAACCAGTATATTTGGCCACAACACTGGATAACACAATGGAAGATCTGTTAACACTGGAATATATGAAGGTAAGCAGTTCCATTCATATCAGTTTGACAGGTAATTGTGCTCCTGAAATTTTTAATCAAATTTTGTAACTTTGTCTAATCTTTATTCTCATGTAATCTCAGTAATTTGTAACACTTTGTTTCTGGTCATTCTTTGTCAAATAGTTGTGATTTACAAATACTCCAATGTAGCAAAATAAGTAGCCTGTGTTCCATATAGAGACTCACTGTTTAACCCCTCATCCCCTAACACACACACACTCATCCACCTACCCTCTCATACTCCAGGGTATTCAGGAGAACAAGAGCTTTTTAATCTCAGTGAAATTTATTGTTATGCAAGATGTCATTGTCTGAAGTTACCTGATTTTCCTAGTTTTACTGATTCCATTCTCTTTATACTTATTTATGTTGTTTTCTGATCTGTGAAGTTTTCCTGTTGACATTATTTTATGAGTCACATCATGTCACTTTACCATCAGAATAATCCCAAAGGATGATTTTTCACTTTCAGACCTTTTTTGTTGTCAATTATTGATATACTTCAGAATTTTTGTTATGTTTGTATTAGCTTTTCTTATAGAAATGTTCTATATCTAAAGAAAATGTTATACAAAGGAACATTAGTCAAACAGAATGAAATCTTTTCATTTGCAACAGTATAGATAAATCCAGAGGACATTGTGGTAAGTGAAATAATCCAAGCACAGAAAGGTAATTATTGCACAGATCACATTATATGAAGAATCAATAAAGTTGAACTCATAGATGTAGAGAGGAGAATGGTAGTTACCAGCTGCTGAGGGTGGTAGGAAGGGAAGAATAAAAGGCAGCAACTTAGAACCAAGGAGAGAGCATGCGCAAGGACCCAGGTTCAGTCTCTGGTGTCACATGCTATGCCGGCCCCATGTAGCGTACGCCTGTAATCCCATCACTGGGGAGGCTGAAACAGGAGGACCACTAAGAGTCTCAGCTGTGTAGGCAGATCCTCTAGAAATAAATAATTTTTTTTTAAAAAGCAGTAAATAATAGATGTAGTGGAAGAATATATTTTGAGATAATGACTATACTTAATAGTATATATTTCAAAATAAAGGTACATTTTAAATGTTACTCCAAAAAATGATAGGTGCAGTGATGTTAGCATTAATCATTCATATTATAACCTACATCAAAATAGAATGTGCTATCCCATAAAAACACAGTTATGGTTTATTAATGAAAAATAATTTTTGAGAAAGAAAAACAGTATTTGGACACATTGACATTTTTGTCACAAATATTGTTTTCAAAGTCAAGAATTACGAAGAATATATACAGAGTTCTTGGTGGTCAAAATGATTGTGTTTTATACTTGATGTCGTCTACCATTTTTTTCTTTTCATAATAGCAATACTAGAATGTAACATTTATTAAATATTTGCTATATGTTAGAGAAGCTTAGTAACCAAATTTGTTTTGGTAAAGCAGTTACTTTGTTCTAGTGAAGTAGTTGCTTGTTAAAGTAACTATGGGTGTGTTCCTATATATACATTGTATGTGATTTACGTATGTGTGTAAAACTAAATCTATATACTTAATGTATATAATATAGTTACCTTGTCTATGCAGATTATACACATGGAATAATTTTGTAATGCATTTTTTTGATTATCATATAATGGCATATGCATGCGCCTTATTTATTTATTTATTTATTGCGTAACCAGGGATTGAACTCAGGTCCTTGTGCTTGCCAGGGAAGCGCTTATTCTACTGAGCCATCTCCCTGGCCCCTATGATGTTCTAATGTATTCCTTTTTTTTTTGACAGGCTGAAAAAAATGCACCTAACTTGAAAACTACCTATAGCAATGTTTTACAGCTGATCAAGGTATGTTGATACTATATTTCTGTGTCTGCATATGTCATGAAAATTGTAGCTGGAATATAAGATCCTTGAGGAATAAAAAAAAATTATAAATGATATTCTGTCTTAAATTTTTTGTATGAGTTGCTGAGGATTGAATCTTGAACTTCATATGCTAGGCAGTCACTCTGTTACTATACTATATACTTAGTCCCAATCAAATTCTTTATCTCTATTTTAGTCATTTTCCTGTTGCTGGGATAAGTGCCCAGCATCTGCTGTTTAAAAGAGAGTTTATTTTGCTCACAATTTTAGATGATCAGTCCCCACGTTGACTAGGTCCAACGTAAAGGAGCAGCCTGCACTATAGGCATCCAGGAAGCAGGGAGAAAGAAGGGAGGTGCTGGGAGCAAGAATCCACCTCTTTAGTTAGGTCTAGCCTGCAGTGAACTGCCTCTTTCAACTAGACCCTACCTCCAAATAGCACATTCAGCTATGAGCTCCTCAGTGGATTCATCTGCTAATGAGGGCAGTGCTTCCATGTTCCAGAAACACCCCGAAGGCCCATGTCAGGACATGTGAGAATTTGGGTGGTGTTTTAGATCTAACTGTGACAATATTGCAAAATGTGTTATCTTTTTTTTTTTTTTTTTTTTTTTTTTTTTTTGTATGTTTTGTCTTTTTGAGACAGGGTTTCAGTATCACTTTGTAGCCCAGCCTGGCCTCGGATTCAGAATGATAATCTTGCCTTAGCCTCCTGGTGCTAAAATTACAGGCGTGCAATACTATGCCCAGTCCAAATATAGTATCTTCTATAGATTAGACAAGCACATTTTTATTAACCTGTAAACTAACATCTATTTTGTTCCCTAGGTGAATTTTTCCTCTTTGGATATTCACTTACATACTGAAGCACTTCTGAATACAATAAATTTTTTAAATAAAATCCTTCCACCCTCCGTGGAAAAATCAGCATCAGTGCCTATTGTGGAAACTGGAGACAAAGGAGAAGTTATTAAAAAATTAGGTATATTTTTTTAATATTCAAATTCAAATTTTATTGGCAAGTAGAGCAGTAAAATTAGGCTCTGAATTTATTAACTTACACTGTTGACCATAGAATTTTATTATCTAGACCAGTGATGGTGATCCTTTTAGAGACCAAGTGCCAAATTAGACCTCAAAACCTGCTTGTTTATTGAAGTGTATCAACACTGCGATCAAACCTGAATACTGAGGTTTTAGTTTAGAAAAAAACAGTTATAGATTAACATTTTTTGTCTTAAAAGAAAAACTAATACCTAGACAATTCATTATATTCTGGGTTTATTTTAGGAAAGAACAGTCAAGGAAACTTGAATACTGCTGAAGAAAAATTTTCTATTATATAATTGGTTTTAGTTCAAGATGTTATAGAAATATTTGATTCAGGTTACAGTTCACATATATCCTAAATCTTGAAAGCAACTCAGATGCCCATCAGCTGAGGATTAAAGAAAAAAAAAGTATTTTTATACAATGAAGTACTACTCAGCTATAAAGCAAGATAAACTTGAGGCTTTTATAGGTAAATGGATTCAACTAGAGATCTATTTATAAGTGAAATAAATCAGACTCACATGTGTAAACATTATATTGTATCCCTAGTGTAAAAAACTGAAAGAGTAAGGTTGAAAGCATACAATAGATATTCTGAAAGGGAAGGAAACTGCTCACATGGAAAGAACAACTGGGATCAGGGAAAGAAAAAAAAAAGGATAAACGTGTACACGCACATGCATGCGATAGCTAAGATAATTATACTAATTGCTATTCATCGAAAGGAACAATTAGAGAGTACACTGATCAATTTTGCGTGCCTATGGTAATCTGAGGAACTGCTTTGAAGATAATAATATGCTGTATAGTAATCATTGTCAGTTTTATATCTTTTCAAATTATGTATAGTTTTTGTTTTTTAATTCTCTTTGAAAACTTCATTTATTTATTAACATTTAGATTAAGAAGTACAACAAAGTTTGAGTAATCAATACATTTTTAATAAATGGACAGGTTGAACATCATCAAAAACTTGAAATTTGAAGTGCTCCAAAATCAGAAAATTTTTCAGTGTCATGTTTGTGTTAAAAAGTTGTGGATTTTGAATCTTTGGATGATCAGTCTATTACTTATTAAAAGCAGTGAACATTTAAAATTTTTGTGAAGAGTACAGTATTTCCTACTAATCATTGGGTCATACAAGGTTTAGGGTTATACAACTATAGTTCTTAGTTTCAAATGTTCAGTCTTTTCTAGAAACACTGTTCTGCCTTTGTTTTCTAGGGTTAGAAGTTCTGGTTCAATAGGGAATATCTTTGCTTTAATTTGAATTACAAATCAGACTTTCATTATCATCATCATGATCAAGTATTATTATTTGTGGTGATAGTTTGCTTTGTAAGTGTAATGTAGTAACTACTGTAAAGTTTCCCTGACCTTTTACAATGTGATTTTTTGTAGCTTTCAAGCAGTCCATGAATGAAGATGTTATTACCTTGCAGATTTTAGCAGAATTATCATGTTTACAGATTTTTATTCAAGAACAGAAACGTAACATTTCTGAAATTAAAATTGAAGGTAATACAGTCCTGTTAAAAATAAATTTAAAGCTATTAAATAAAAGAAAAGCAATTATTCATCTTTTTGTTCCTTTAGGGCTTGATTCTGAGGTGATTATGAGGCCTTCAGTAACTGAAATAAATGCAAAGCTAAGGAATATAACTGTTTTGGATTCAGATACAATGGCTGTGTACAAAAAGGTAAGAATTTAGGGATGAGGAAATAGAATTCAAAAGATGAATTAGGAACATTTATCAGCTCATGATGAATATAATCATATCCTGCAAGCATGTATAATATAAATTTTTAATAAAATATT
>NW_004524671.1:6019075-6036778 GCF_000260255.1 Octodon degus | reverse complement strand
GGCTGGGGACATGGCTCAGTGGAATAAGAGCTTCCCTGGCAAGTGCAAGGGCCTGAGTTCAATCCCCAGTTCTGCCAAAAGTCAATCAACCAGTCAATCAATCCAAAAAAAAAAAAAAAGTGGTAGAATTTACAGTTTTTTGATAGTTGTCATATTTTAGCAGTATGGCTTATATACATGGTTTTGTTTTTTTATTTTTTCTAGAACAGGAGGTTGTAGCTTTATTGGTTGATGACTTGGTTCTTCTCAGCCACAAGGAGAAAAAAAAAAGATCAAATAAAAATTCCTGTTTTTTTGTATAATTTAAAATACTACATTATATCATTGCTGCATATTTACACTTAAATAAATCTTAATCTATAAAGCACATTTCTTATAGTTGTTACTAGAAAATGTATAAACAGGCTTAATTGCCTTCTCTACCAGTTTTTAAGAAGGCTATACAAATCTCACCTTTTAAAAATTTGATCCAAGCACCAAATATAACAGATCTCTGGAATATTTCAAAAATATTTGTATTCACATGGATCATTTTTTATACAGTGATGCTTAATTTTGAAATCTTTTTCTCATATTCATTGTTTTAACTTCCAGCCTTGGTTTTTTTATTTATTTTTTTTTTTGTTTGTTTGTTTTACTAAGCAGTAAAACCACACTGCCTGGAGTGAGATTCTCATTTTATTTTATTTTTTAAGAGAGTATATTTTATTTTTTAAGAGAGTATATTTTATTTTTTAATTAAGTTTATTGGTACATTTTAGATAGATGCAGTGATCACATTCATCAGAGAATTTGTATCTGTACGTGATATATTTTTAATTCTTTTTCCCACATTCCTCTCCTTTTTATTCCCCTCATTTACAAAAACTTTGTTTCCAATTTTTTGTTCTTTCTCATCCTTCCTTTCTCCCTCCCTCTCTCTAGTGCCCCTTCCCATTTGAACATTTCCTTGCTATATCACAATATCTGTTACATATACATTTTGGTCCGTATTTACATTTTCAGTTTCTCATTTTTAAAATATGTGCTACTATTGAAAATATTTTAAAGCTCCATCAGTTGTCATAGTTAATAAATTAATTGTAGGACTGGGGAGATAGCTTGACAGTCTAAGTGCCTGCCTGGCAAGCGCATAGACCTGGGTTCCATGCCCAATACTGCATGCTGTGCCAGGCCCTGAACCCCAGGTGTGCCTTGCCAGCTACTGACTCTGGGCATGGTAGCACATGTCTGTAATCTCAGCACTGGAGAGGCTAAGACAGGAAGATCACCATGAGTCCAGGCTTCGTAGTGAGACTTCGTACCATGTAAATAAATAAATAAATAAATAAGATTTTTTAAAAAATAATAAATTAGTTATTAAGGGGCTAGGGATATATAATTCAGCAGCACAGTGTCTTTCTGACAAGTGCAAGATCCTGACTTTGATTCCTGATACCCAACCCCCCCCCAAAAAAAAGTTGTTAATGGCCTACTTGCTTATTTTTAAAGTAGAACAACCCACTTAACCTCACATGTAGGTGCACCCTACCTTTGCCATTACAGGCCTTTTAAACTGATTCATAGACCTCCAAACTCTGATTTTTTTTAATTTTTTTTTTTTTTTTAGGGAAGAATCTGTAGGATGTTCACAGTCTCACTACTAGATCAGACTCTTATTGATCCACCTGTTTTATAGCCTCCCAAGAGCTGGGATTACAGGCTTAAGCCACCACATCCAATCTCAACTGTTGTCCCAGTGCGCCTCCTGGGCAGGGCTGGCACAGTAGGCCTGGGGATGGACCTCTGGCACTGAGCCTGCTTGTACAAACTCTGATCTTGAACTTGTCTGTGAAGAATGCAGGAGAACGGGCTAGCTGTTAAAGAACTTAGTCCTTCTTCCCCTCCAAATAAAATACCCTGGTGGGAGATCTATGGCTCCAGAAGAGGCTAACTACATGAAACAGCTTCATTTGTGGTGGGAGAAATACCCACGTGTCCATAGTACATAGCACAGTGTCTTCTCAGTAGAAAATAATAGTAAATGCATGTCTGCTTTAGCCTGGTACTTTTGTGCAAATAGATGAGTTGGTACTTGTTGCCCACCTGCCAGAAAGTTTTGTCCTTAAAAGAGATAAAGACAACATAATGATCAGTCACATCTTTGATTCTCTTTTTTTAAAAAGCCAAGATAGATAGATCATCATTGTATGTTTACATTTACCTTTCAATACTGCCACTTATTGCAGACACTTCTTAGTGTTATCATTTCTACTTTCATAGTTCTAAAATTGATTTTTAGACTATATGCTTTTTGTGGAGTGGGAGTGGTTTGAGGCAAGGTCTCATTATATATTTTAGGCTAGCTTTGAACTCACTATGTAGCCCAGGCCAGCCTTGAACTTGCAGTGTTCCTCCTGCCTCACCCTTCCTTGTTCTAGGAATATAGCCATGCTCGACCATACCTGGCTCATCTGCTTTTGAATGATACTTGTGAAGGCATTATTTTCATTAGTGAGATATGCCCCCCCCCAATTAGCAGAGTGAGTTTTTGAACTTTCCTATAAGAGATAACTACTTTAAGGTGAATTGATAGACTTCAATAATTTTATCACCATCACTTATCTAAAATTTAAAGGTTAGCGGCCGGGGAGATGGCTCAGTAGAATAAGCTCTTGCCTGGCAAGCACAAGGGCCTAAGTTCAATCCCCAGTTCCGCCAAAAAAATAAAAAATTAAAAAAAATTTAGAGGTTTATTTTACCTTGACACTTTTAGTTATCATTTATCTTTTATTTTTTCAAATTAGGTAAAAGGAAACAGACACGTTTTAGAGATGGTTTTAAATGATTTAAGATTGTTTTCAGACTTGATTATTCCCATGTTATCTTTTTAGTATAGACGAGAATTATCTTTACAAAGAGCATTTTTATGATCAGTACAGAAATAGAGTATTTGTCTAAAAAATGAAACTCTTAAGGAACGGACAACGAACCATTATTAAAAAGAAATATGGAAAATTTAGGCATTCACACCTGATTTGCATAGGTTTTATATATTAATTTTTTAAAATTTATTTATTACAGGGTTTCACTACACAGATTGTCTTTGTAGTGATCTTTCCTGTTTTTCAGCCTCCCAAGTGTTGGGATTACAGGCATGCACCTCCACACCCAATCTCAAGTGTGCCCTGGGGACGGGGTTGGAATGGTGCTCCTGGGATCCAACCCTAGTCCCTGCATCTGCCTAAGCAGGTGCTTTAATCCACTGAGCTATCTGACCAGCAGGCCTTATGCATTGGTTTTACAGTCAGGAATGGTTGTTTTTCTCTTAGCTTTGCTCCTAATAGTTGTGTAACTCTCAGTAAATTATCTAGTCATCCATTCCATTTTGTTGTTTGTAAAATCAGTATTATAGTATCTCAGAAATACTCTAAAAAAAATGTTTCATGAGAGGCTAGTAAAAATTTTTCTTTCAAAATATATTTTTGTTTTTATTTTCTTCAGATACCAACATTAGGAAGCCTCTGTTTTATTTTTGTTTTTGTTTTTGTTTTTTTTTTTCCAGAACCGGGGATTGAACTCAGGCCCTTGCACTTGCCAGGCAAGTGCTTAGTCTACTGAGCCATCTCCCCAGCCCTCACCTCTGGTTTATTTGCAAGTTTATTTTTGCAGACACTAACACAGCTGTTATAATGTTAAGAGAGTTATCTAATGATAGTGGTTGAAAGATAGGTGTTTTGTTATTAGGTATAAAACAGGTTTTTGGACTAGAAACTATAGTTGGACAGGTAACTTTTGAATAATGAATCATGAATAAAATGTTACATTGAAGGGAAAAAAGAGAATATATTTATATTAGGAAAACCTGAAGTACTAGGAATAAAGAACAAGATATTTTTCACAAGCCATTGTTTGATTTCATTCTCTTATTTTTACTTTAAAAATCATACTGTATAGAGCATTCAGGAAGTCTGTTTTTGCTGTCTAGAAAATAAAACTCACAGAACTAAAAGTATTTACTAAAAGTTATTCAGTAATTCATGACACATTCATAGTGTAACCCAAATCATTTTTCTCAGTAATTTTATTTTTCATGTGAATACAAGATTAAAAATTCAGTTTTCATAATGCTAATCTGAAGTCTTTCTCATCTTTTTCATTGACATATCCTTTTCTGTTTTTCTTGTCTTTGATTCTGATTTGCATGTTTTTTTTAATGAACAACCCTTTTCAATAAAATTCCTTACTTGTCAAGGAACCAGAGAGGTGTAAGCTTTTTACTCTATGCCCTTCATATTTACTTGCCATGATATACATGATCATCCCATGCATGAGTTTTAAGTTTTTTACAGAGTCTGTCAGCATTCAAGATTTTAGCCTTTGGAACAGTTAATTCCAAAGTAGCATCATCCATTTCACCATGGTATCTTACAAGTGTGGACCTTACTTGTGCGTGAAAGGTGAAAATGATTCTAACTTACTTGATGTTCTTGTGAAATGATATCATAATAATTTAGTTTCTTATGTCATACGTACAGAAAAGAATCTTAAAAGTGAAGGCTTTAAAAAATCCAGTTTTTAGCCAGGGGGATAGCTCAGTAGAATAAGTGCCTGTCTGGCAAGCTCAAGGTCCTGAGTTCAGGCCCTGGTACCAGAAAACAAACAAAAATAAAAATAAAAAATCCAGTTTTTACTACTGTTTAATTCTGAGTAATAAGTATACAAATATTTTCAAATCTCTGCTTTTGTGTCTTTGTTGTCAAGCTAGTACTGTCTTCATAAGATAAGAAGTGTTGTCTTTTCTGGAAAAATTTTAAAAATTTGTATTATTCCTTAAATGTTTGGTGTAACTCAATATTGAAGACTTTTTTTTTTTTTTTTTGCATATGATTGATGCTGAAACTGCAACAGGAAAAGAAATGGCAATGAAAAATAAAGAACAAAACATTTTTTACTACCATTTACTGAAGTAGCATTTGTTTATTTAATCATTATAAGCTCCATTCAGATTGGAATTTTATTTTTTTTAGTTTTAGTGACAAAATGACTAAAGCACATTAAAGTTTACCATTTGATATAACTCAGGTTGTAGGCCTTTGCCTGACATCCTTGATGTGAGAACCAGGCATTGTGGCTCCTCAGTTTACACTCTGCACCATTTTCTACTGCCTTTCAATTCCATACAGTCTTTATTATTAAACAGGGTTGGGTTTTTGTTGTTTTTTTTTTTCCATTTTAAAAGTTAGTTCTCTTCCATCTTGTTTTTCAGTGATGTCTTGTGTTAAGAGCTGTATATTTGCATATAAATTTTAGAATCTTCTTACTAGTTTTACAAAAAGAAATCTTATTGATATTTCATCTTTAAATAGCAAGGAATTATTAATGTCATCATATATTAGTGAATTCTTCCATTTCCTTCATTGTCTCAGTTGTTTTTTTTTTCTTGTTGTTGAGACAGGATCTCACTATGTATCCCAGGCTGGCCTCAAACTTGGTGATGGTCCTCTTCCCTCAGCCTCCTGACAGTTGAGATTACAGGCGTGTGCTACACCCCTGGCTTTCATAATTCTTTGAGATTTGTTTGAATTAAAATCCACAAAGTGCATTTCATTGACATGCCGCTTAAATCTGCTTTGCTCTGTCAGTGTCCTTTAACCAGTCTCCTATGCTTTCTCTTCTACATATATTTGGTACTGTCATATTCTGCAGACTTTCAAAGCCTAGGTTTTGCTGATTGTATTGTCATAGTTAGGATGTTCATTTATATCTTATGTTTTCTGTAAATTGAGAGTTAAATCTCAAGGCACAATGAAATTTAGAGGGTTTTTTTTTTTTTAGAAAAGAGCAAGATTATTAAATAAATTTGTGTATGGTTATTTTAGGAAGAATTGCAAAATGGTATTGTTTTTGCTGAAACATTTCTTAACAGATTAAAGGCTTAGCCACTGTATGCTGATTTTTCCTCTCACAGGATCATTCTCTTAAGTCTTAAGCTGTGCCTAGAGGAACAATATTTCTTAGGCATTTATATGTTCCCTGAATGATTACTCCATGTCTTATGATCTAGTGTTCATGATAAATCTGAAGACATTTTGATTTTCCCTTAAAAGGGGAAATCTGCCTGATTATTTAGATCAGGCAGATTTCTGCCTGAATATTTAGATCTGTTTGAAAGCTTTATATATATAAGACTGGAAAATACACATAGTAAAAGTATCTGAAGGTTTTTTTTTTTTTACATTCAGGAAAAAAGTATTATAAAATAAACATAAACCTGACACACTAGATCCAAGCGAGTAGTTGAAGGACTCAGCACCAAGTTTATAATTTTTTAAAGTATTCATTTTGTACTATGGTATCTTAATTTCTCCTTACCTGTATGTGGTAGGTGTCTAAGATCTTAGTTGTCTACTAGGAACTGTGTTTTGAGCAAATCTCTGTAGTTAGGCTCAGAGAGGGATAGTCCCACTCATCTGACTTTCAGAGACTATTCTATGTTTTTTTCCCTTAATTTAACAGATTTTGGACTATTATAGTTAACTGAAAGATATAAGGCTGATCTCATGGGATAAATAAGAACCAGTAATATAAAACAATATTAGGGAGTGAAGAGTGCTTTGAAAACACTGGCTTTGTAACATTTCGATAATGTGATGCGTAAAGGTAACTTTTGAATTACCAAGATGTAATTCTTTTTTTTTTTTTTTTTTTTTTTTTTTTGCGGAAACGGGGATTGAACCCAGGCCCTTGCGCTTGCCAGGGAAGCGCTTATTCCACTGAGCTAGCTCCCCGGTCCTATAATTCTTTACAGAAGAAACATTTGAAAGTACTGTAATCTGAATGAATTATGGATTCAAGCCTTGTGGATAGAACAGCTAGAAGAAAGAGCAATTCTAAAGGAAATGTTCTTGGCATATTTGAGAGGTTGTAGGGGTGCTAGTAACCCTTCCGTAGTATTTTTTATATTCAGTATTTTGTATTGTTTTTGTTTGGTAGATTCTGTTTTGTTTTTACTTTTTAAGATGCCCTTCATTGAGCTATAATTTACCTGTAGTAAGACACTATAAGTATAGAGTTCTGAGTTTTGCCACATATACCCATTTATAGTTGGGTAACTTCCAACAACTTTAAGACTCCAAAGCAGAAATGGGGAACCATAACTCAATCCACCCATAGGACAGGTTACAGGTTCATTGACATCCATCAGAGAAAAACAGTAATTTTCAGGAGACATCAACAAGAGGCATAATGGAATTTAGTAGGCAAAATTTTTAAAGTATACACTAACGGAGTTTTAGCCCTCAAGAGAGAGACACTGCCTCAAGCTGAGTATATTTACAGATGTTTATGGGTAGAAATTTGTAGAATTTAGGAATTTATAGAAAAGGAATTTAATGTAAAAATTACAGGCTTTTTCTGAAGAAGGGTGCTGGCCCATTTATCACAGGGAATAGAGGCAGAGCCAGCCATAAAGGTCCATTTTAGAGGTAAAAAGAGATATTTACAAGTTAAAAAAAAGTTTCCGTACAGCTAAAAGAATTGTCCAGGTCCATTAATAGGTACAAGGGCAAGGGCTTTCTTTTTAATTTAAATTTAAATTTTGATTACTATACATGTTTATAGCACATGCTTATATTCACTGCTGTAAGTTGGTACATGTATATGACAAATCTTCGTTTTTTTATTCCTATTTTCCCTTACCCCCTCCATCTGTTGGTCTCCTTCTCAAAATTTTGCTCATTAATTTTTTATCTCTTGTATGTCTCATGTGATACTTCAACTTATGTGTGTGATTTATTTCACTTAACATCAGTCTTATGATGCATCTATTTTTCAATGACTCAGATTTTTCTTTCTATATGGCAGAGTATTATTCCATTGTGTATAAAAACTAACAGATCACTTCCAGGACTTAGGTACTGTGAGTTGTGCAGCTATGAACATGGGTATGCATGTCATACAGTATCATTAACTCTTTCAGATATACCTAAAAGGGAAATAGCTAGTAAAATTTATTTCAAATTTTAGTCTTTTTTAAAAAATCTCTATACTGATTTCCATAGTGATTTTACAAGTTTACATTTCTCCCAGCAGTGTGGAAGGATTCCTTTTTCCTTGTAGCCTCTCTAGCATTTGTTATTATTTGGTTTCTTGATGATAGCCATTTTTTCTGGATTAAGATGGATTTGCAGTACCATTTTAAATTGTATTTCTCTAATGACAAGGGATGATGAACATTTTTGTGTTTATTGGCCATTTGTACTTTTTCTAAGAAGTACATATTCATTTCAGTGGCCCATTTTTTGATGGGAGGGGTATCCCTTTTTTGAATACTTCATCTGTTCTATTCATAGTCCTGTATCTGAGGAATAGCTGGCAAAACTTTTTTTCCCCATTCTATAAGTTGTTTCTCTACTCCGTTGGTGTTTTCTTTGTTATGCAGTCTTTACTTTGACATGATCCCATTTGTTGGTTCTTGATGTCCTCTCTTAAGTAATTGAGGTTTCTGTTCAGAAAGTTCTTATGCCTATGACTTCAAGCATTTTACCTGTTTTTATCTTTCAGCAGATTAAATGTTTCTGATTTAATGTTTAAATATTTCATACAGTTTGATTTTAGTTTAGTACATGTTGAGAGATAGGGGCCTGGATTCAATCTCCTGCAGGTAGATGGCTAGTTTTCCCAGCGGTATTTGTTAAAGAGACTTTCCTCCAGCACACGTTTTTGGCCCATTTGTCAAAAGACCCTGAAATGACTGAATGTGCTTAGGATTATTTCTGTATTCTTTATTCTGTTCTGTTGATTTGCTTACCTATTTTTATGACAGCACCATGCTGTTTTTAATTGCTCTGGTCTTGTAATATAAATTGAAGTCTAGGATTTTGATTTGTTCTTGTTGCTCAGGATTGCTTTTGCTATTCTGAGACTCTGCTTGTTCTGTATGAATTTTAGTATTATTTATCTAGTTTCGTGAGGAATGTTACTGATATTTTGATTGAGAGTTAATCCCAAATGGCATTAAATCTGTATAACAGTTTTAAAATTATGGCTTTTGACAGTATTTCTGCTGACTCAGAAAGAGGATATCATTCCATTTTCTCATGTCCTAGTTGGTGTCCTTTTTCAGAATTTTGTAGTTTTCAGTGTAAAGATTGTTCACTTTTTTGGTTAGTTTAAGTTTTGTATATTTATTAATTCCTCTTGATGCTATTCAGAATGGCATTGTTTTCCTAATTTATTTCCCTGGTGAATTCATTATTGTTGTACAGGAATGCTATTGATTCTTCTTCTGCTACATTGCTAAATTGGGTTTATTGTAGAAGTCCGTTGGTGGAAATTTGAGGTCTTTCATGTAAAAGAACATGATATCTGCAAATGATAGTAATTTGATTTCTTCCTTTTCATATTTATTCTTTTTGTGTCTTTTTATTCCTAATTGCTCTGATCACAGTTTCAGAGTACTATATAGAAGAAAAAAAGTGATAGTAGACATTCTTTTTGTGACTTTAGTGGGAAAACATTCAGTTTTTCCCTACTTAATGTTGACAGCAGTTTGTCATAAATGGCTTTTATCAGTTTGAGATAAGGTTCTTCTATACTTACTTTCATAAAGGTTTTTATTATGAATGAATGTTGGATTTTCTCTGTGATTTTTTTGTTTGTTTGTTTTTACTGCATCTGCAGAGCTTAAAATTTTAAGTGATTGTAGATTATTCCAAGTTGGTAATTAGGATGACTTTACAAACTAATAAGAAACAAGAATTATAGAAATGAGTAAGAGACCTTTTCAGAAGATCTGGAAAATCTCTTCATATACCTCAGATAAAGCAGGTTTTCTTAAATTTTAGATTTTTTTTTTTTTAAGTTTTGAATGTGAGTGAAGAAATGCATTTATAGCATGATTCTCAGTACAAAAGTATAAATTCCAAATGTAAAAATTATTTTTTTTTGTTGTTCTCCATTTTAAAAATGTTATGCCAAATCTCCTAAGTTAATTTCTTGAGTATGAAGAGCATCTGCCACTAGTAATTTGAAAAATAAATAAGTAAACTTACGGGATAGGTTCTAATAAAGCAGGTAGAATTGTTTCCTTATTTGTCTTCCTTCGTAGTGTTTGAAAGATTTTCCATATATGTATGTTTTACTACTACTTTATTTTTTTCCTGATGGCACACTACTTCAGAAATGAATTGTAATTGAAATTTCCTCTTACTAAGGCTGTTTATATCACTGGAAAAGAAGTTTTCAGCTTCAAAATGATTTCTTACATAGATGCAACTGCTGGTTCTGCATATACAGATATGAACGTGGTAGACCTTCAGGTTAATTTAACTGTTGGTTGCATTGAAGTTGTTTTTGTCACAAAATTTCTGTATTCTATATTGGTAAGTATTTTAATGCTTTATTTTTAATTCATTTATGCTAGTTAGAAGTTGTCCTATATTCAAACAGAAGAATAATGCAGATTTTTTGCTTCGTTTTGTTTTTAATTTTTAAGAAATTTTTTATTTATTCATTCGGTACAGGGTCTCACTATGCAGCTCAGACTCGTAGTGATCCTCCTGTCTCAGCCTCTCCAGTGCTGGGATTATAGGCATGCACCACCACTACCAATTTAGGTGGTCTGCAGGGCATACTTGGGGTTCTAGGGCCAGCACAGCATACAGTACATAGGATCAATCCTGGGTTGTTGTGCTTGCCAGTCAAGTGCTTAGACTGCCAAGCTATCTACCCAGGCCCTTTATTTAATTTTTAAATAATTTTCTGAATATCTTCTATCATACCAAAACCATTAGTACCTTATATATATATGATAAAAATATTCAGTACAGTATTTAGATAGCATCACTTTTGATGAAGACATTTTAGTTAATTTAAATGTATTATGTATATTAGCATATTAATACATGTATTACATATAATAAATATTAAAATCTTACTTTGTATAGCATTGGTGGGGCTGGAGAGATAGCTCAGTAGAATAAGCACCTGTCTGGCAAGCTCAAGGCCCTGAGTTCAGTCCCTGGTACCACAAAAAAAAAAGTATAGCATTGGTTTGAATCCTTGGGTTGCCTATCTTTGAAGTCTAATTTAAAAGTGCCAAACCTAATTAAAATTGGATTTAGTCTCAAGCAAATAAACATTTTCCTTTGCATAAAGTTATTGGACACTTTAAGCAGTTAGATTTAATCCTTATCTCTTTCAGTCCTAAAGCCTTTAGTTCTTAGTTTTGCTTTCATAAGAACTCTTATTTTTTCCTGAATATTATTACTATCTTTTAAAATCACTTCTTTTAAAAATCTGTGTCTTGTTGTTTAAGCCAGATAATTAAATGTAAGGATATAATAGAATAAATAGGTCAAGTATGGCAACACTTACAAGCAGAGGGAATTTATGTATTTATGAGGATAGTTTTGGAGATGTGGAACCCTCTTATGTTAATTCAGAATTTTGAGTGATTTTGTTTTGTGGTATTTTATTTTAAAAATCACAAAACGTTTCTTACAAAAGAGCATTACATTCTGCACACTGCTCTTTTGTGGTATTTTAAATTGCTATTGTCATGCAGTTTTTCTGTAACCATAAAAATCTTTGTTAAAAAATAATAAAGGTAAGTAATCTTTGCCTAATTTATTTTTATCCAAAAAAGTCACTGAAACCTCTTTAACAATGTTATACTTAAATATCACTGAAAATGTGTTATTTTTCTTATGAAGATAAAAATTAACTATAAATATAGAAAATTATTTCACTGAAATATTTTATCTAAAGTTTGTAAATTAAAAACTTTATTCAAAAAGTCTTAAAGGTGTTTTATAGTTTTTAAAAAGACCTTATACAAGTAGCCTCTGAGGTTTTCTGTGGAATAAGATTATTTAGCTCTTATGTCAAGTTCAGTAAGAAAGAAAATAATCAGTGAAACAGTCCACTGTTATTATTTTGCTTTGTTCCAGGAACTAGCTTTCTCTTTTATCAATATATTCATAGTTTTCATTTTTTTCTAGCAGAAAATTAATGTCGATAATTATATCTTGGATAAAGTCTGGTTTTATCAAGTACAGTTTTTTTCATATGGAAATAAAATTAATAATAACCTTTCTGGTTATGGTCAAAATCCTGGATGTATAACACCAGAACAGGATTTTAAAAGCTGTTAAAGGAAAACTCATTAGAATTGCAGCAGACTTAACATAAACCTTAAAGATCAGGAAGTAAAACTGGAAGTACATTATATATTTAATAAGCCAATTAATGATAACAATAATATAATTCTATCATCTCTATAGGCTTTTGTAGATAATTTTCAAGCAGCTAAAGAAGCCTTGGCTGAAGCAACTGTACAGGCAGCAGGTATGGCTGCTACTGGCGTAAAAGAACTGGCACAAAGGAGTTCAAGATTAGCACTCGATGTTAAGATCAAAGCCCCGGTGGTGGTCATCCCACAGTCTCCAGATTCAGCAAATATTTTTGTAGCTGATTTTGGATTAATTACAATGACCAATAAATTCATTATGGTGACACAGAGCCAGAGCAATCCTCCACCTGTTATTGACCTGATAACAATAAAGCTGAGTGAAATGAGACTTTATAGGTAAGCTTTTCACAGAAGTCTATGTGTATAAAATCCAATCTTTTTCTTAATTTTTATATTGAATGCTTTGGTATCTTGAATATTTAATTTATAGTAGAATTTGTTTTATTATAATTATACTTGGTTTTGTGATTCTCTCCCAAGCATATCTTTTTAGCAAGATTAATTGTAGCTTTACTTCTAAAAAACTAGAAAACATTTGAGAATTGCTTCATAGGTAATTAAGAAAACTAAACATTATTGCTGAACTAAACATTATTTGTTTTTTGGTGGTGCTTTATAAATGTAAATAATTATATCTTGGATAAAGCTTGGTTTTATCAAGTACAGTTTTTTCATATGGAAATAAAATTACTAATAACCTTTCTGGTTATAGTCAAAATTTTGTAAGTGTAGAAGAAATGGGCCATATCTTGTTTATTCACTTTATAAACACAGTGACACCAAAATTCATCTAATTTATCAGCTTTGTGTTTGGATGTGATGCTCTAATTTAAGCAAATAAACAATGGAGTATAATATTCGTAATCATTTGACAAAGAATTAAGAAGTTGGGAAACAAGTATCCTCATAGTTCCAGGGCTTTTATATTACGTGTTCAGTGTTTCAGTGCTATTTCAGTGCTATTCAGTGCTATTCGTTACCTGTTTTTTCCACCTCAGATTCATCTTATTTATTGCTCTCACTTAAATGATTTATTTCTTCCTATCAATTTTCTTTGATTTTATTTTTTCTCTCTTTTTTAATAACTAATGCTTCTCTTTGGCCTCTGGCTGATCTGTCTCTTGTTCCTGCCCTTCATTTTATCAAATGAATATTTTTAAAGCAACTTTGAGAAATAAATCACATTCAATAAATTGTGTGTCTTCAAAGTATGCCATTTGTAGCAAAAAAAAAAAAAAAAAAAAAAAAAAATCCTTATTCCATTAAGGGGGGCCTGCCCTTTAGCTCAGTTCTTTAAGTGCCTGCTTCAACAAAGCAGTCAGGCTCAGGTTGCTGTGGTTCCATCCGCACAACTCAAGCCAGCCAAACCTGCCCTGAAGGTATTCAGAGCCAAAACAAACAAACAAACAAACAAAGTATACCATTTGTTATAGTATGAGTTTACATACAGATGTATTATTTCTTCCTTAAATATTAAGTTAGAGTTCAACAGTAAAACCCTCTAAAGCTGGAATTTAATTTGTGGAGTTTTTTAAACTACAGTTTCCATTTCTGTTATAAATTAAGAACTTCATTCAGATTTTTTGACTGATCCCTGCTCATTTTTTTTCAAGGATTTTGTTCATTTAGGTTGTAGAATTTAATAGCATACAATTGTTTGTAATATTCCCTTCATTAGTCTTTATTATCTGTAATGCTCTCTCCTCCTTTTACTTGTACCTTCTGACTGACGCATTTGGTTAGAAGTTTATCCATTTTACTGATCTTGAAGAATCTGCTTTTGATTTTACTGTTTTCTCTATTTTCTTTCATTGATTATTTCCTGTTTATTACTCTAGGTTTAGTTTTGCTCTTTTCCTAAGTTTCTTTAGGTGGTGACCCAATTTTATTGATTTGCAGTATTTTGTAATATAAGTTACAGTGCTATAAATTTTTAGATCCTTTCTTTGTAATTCTCTTCTCTCTCACATTTGAACATCAGCTGATTTGATCTCCTTGCACTCTCAGTTCTGGATTCTTCTTCCATGTGCTAATGTCTGTAAATTATCTCAAAATGGTAGTAAACTGAGGCATTATAAGGCACACTTTTTTTACCCTCTATAGAGTCATTACTTAACTTTTGATGTTTTTTCTCCTAGAAACTATTTCTTTTAATATATTTTTATTTTTATTTTTTCTCTTGGAAAGGACACTATATTATATTAAAGTAGAAAGTTTTATGTAACTTTATTGGACAAAATGGCAGTTTTTTCAGATGTATCTTTAGCATTTACAAGCACCTAGTATATCTCAGGATTGTGGTCAAAACAAGTATATATAATATATCATCTTTATACCACCTTCCTGGCAAGCCCAAGGTCCTGAGTTCAATTTCTGATACAGAAAAAATGATAGTATGCCATCTTTACAAGCAGTTAATAAATAGTACCGACTTTATTGACTTGTAGTGTATTCTGTTTAATGTGCTATTGCATAAAAATGTGGATCACCTTTGGATTTTGGAAAGATCATAGAAAAATAGGTCAAAAAGACACAAAGCTCTGTGTTAGAATAATTTGTTAGATATTGTAATTCATTCAAAAATTATAGAAGATTTAGTCTGAGGTAGGGAAATGAGGTAATAATGGTTTAACAATTGTAAGAAATTTTATTTTTATTTTTGTATTTTAGGGAAGGGTCTACAGGGTGTTCAGGGTCTCACTACCAGATCAGACTCGTAGTGATCTACCTGTTTACAGCCTCCCAAGAGCTGGGATTACAAGCGTGTGGCACCATGCCCTGTCTTAATCGCCCTCTCAGCACATCCCAGGGGCGGGACCGGCAGGACAGACCTGGGGATAGAACCCCAGGCCCCTCCGCCTTTTGCAGGCACTTTAATCTGCTGAGCTATTTGGCCAGCCTTAAGAAATTTTAAAAGTAGAATCAATAGCACATGATTAGTGAGTGGATGTGAAAATTAAAAGAGAAGAGAAATTAAAATTTATCTAAGGCTGAAAAAAGTGATTTGACATTATAAGTGATTTCTCTAAGTGGCAAGGTAACTTGGAGGTACGTGTCTGACTTCCATACAGAGAGATCTGCATTACAGTTTACCATATATTCTGAATATTAAGAAAGTAAACATGATCATTATTTGCAGATGACATGATACTTTACATAGAGGACCCCAAAAACTCTACCAGGAGTCTTGTAGATTTAATCGCTAAATTCTTCACCGTGGCAGGATACAACACCACCCAAAAATCAGTAGCATTTTGTACACAAACAGTGAAGGCACTGAGAGAAATTAGGGAAACCACATCTTTCTCAATAACATCCCAAAATGAAATACTTAGGAATCAGTCTCACAAAGGAAGTAAAAGATTTATACAGTGAAAATTATGGTACTCTGAGAAAAGAGACTGAGGAAAATTTGAGAAAATGGGAAAATATTCCATGCTGCTGGATAGAAAGAACCAACGTGGTGAAAATGGCCACACTCCCACAATTGTTATACAGATTCAATACAATGCTGATTAAAATATCATTAGTATACCTCACAGAGCTAGAGAAATCTTTCTTTATATTTATTTGGGCCCAGAAGATACCCAGAATGTCAAAAGCAATCTTTAAAAAGGAAAGGCAAGAAGTAGCACAATTCCTGACCTGAAATTATACTATAATGCTACTGTAATAAAATCAGTATGGTGTTGGCATAGAGATAGACTTGAAGATCAGTGGAACAGATTACAAGATGCATGCATAACTGCAAAAACACTCAGCTTTCTTATCTTTGATAAAGGGGCTAGAAATGTTCACTGGCAGAAAAATAGCCTCTTTAATAAATGGTGCTGAAAAAACTGGCTTCATATGCTAAAACTAGACCCTTGCCTATCACGTTGCACTAAACTACAGTCAGCATGGATTAAAGATTTAAACATTAAAACAGAAGCACTGAATCTTCTAGGGGAAAGTATAGGTAGAAATCTTAACAACAGGGATAGGTGGAGAGTTGATGAACAAAAACCAGACTGCACAAGAATACTTCAAAGAACAACTGGAATCTCATCTTTTTGAAAAGTTTCTGCCCTTCAAAGCAAATTTCCAACAGAGTTACAAGAAAACTCACGAACTGGGAAATTATGTCCAACCATCCCTGCAACATAGGCCTTCTGTCTAGAACATATAAAGGATTTTTTTTTTAAAATCAGGCCCCCAAATTCAAAGACCCAATCCAAAGATGGGCCTCTGAGATAAATACACAGTTCTCAGAGGAAGAAATACAAATGACAAATAAATATATGGAAAAATGTTCGACATTATTGGTCATTTGAGAAATACAAATTAAAACAACACTGAGATTCCATCTCACGCCAGAAATAATGGTCAACATCAAGAAGCCAGCCAATAACAAATGCTGGCAGGGCTGCATGGGAAAAAGGAACCCTTCTGCACTGTTGGTGGGAGTGCAGACTGGTGCAACCAGTATGGAAATAGTGTGGACATTCCTTAAAAAGCTACAATTGGAGATCCCATTCAAGCTACCTATTTCCCTCCTGGCTGTTTTTTCAGAAGAACTGAAAACCTCCTAACAGTGATATATGTGTACCCATGTTTATAGCAGCACAGTTTGTCATAGTTACATCCTGGAATTAACCCAGATGCCCATCAACTGAAGATTGGATAAAGAAGATGTGATATTTTTACACAATAGAGTATTACTCAGCTATAAAACAGGATAAATTTGAGGCTTTTGTCAGTAAATGGGTGTAACTACACAACGTACTCTAAGTGAAATAAATCAGACCCACGTGTGCAAACATCATGTCTCCTGAGTGTGAGAACCTGAGAGAAAAATGGAATCTAAGGGGTACGATAGATAACTGGAAAAGGGATTGAACTTAAACAGAGTTACTGGTTGAAAAGGAAAAGGGAGAGTGGGGGAAAGAGATATATCTTTTTATGTAAGTGGGATGGTTTGGATAAATGTGCATTTCTGCTGGTCCATGGAAAGAAACAGTGCTTTCATTTGTTTTGTGTCCTTTTTTAAATTGTACTTTTTCTCATCTTAATTTCTTATGCATTTCTTATTTTCTTCCAATTTTACATGCATATATCTGGCAATGTGAACAACTGGTTGGAAGACAACACTATGCATTACAACAAATACTCTGAAATCTATATTACTTTAAGTGAAATTCTATATCACTTGTAATTTTTTGTTTTCTAATACACATTCTCTTTAAAAATAAAAGAACTCGCTTAGATTTCTACATTTGAGAGATTAGTTATATTTAGTTTTTTAAACCATTAGAACAAGAAAGATCACACAGGGAGATCATAGAGTGGGTGTGTGTAAAAGAATGCTGAAGACCAGAGTATTTAAGGTAGAGGAACCTTAAAAGAGACTAAGAAGGAACAGGCAGAAGCCAGAATGTATTGAGGTAATTTTGAGGGTCCTGTGGTTATTAACCATGAGTTAGTAATAT
>NW_004524671.1:6017976-6018910 GCF_000260255.1 Octodon degus | reverse complement strand
GTTTATTCCACTGAGCCATCTCCCCAGCCCAGTAGTGTATTTTTTGATGCTATGCTTTATATTTTAGTTGGAATCAAGCAATACTAAATTTTTGACAAACCAATATGAGGAAGGGGAAAAGATTTTAATTATTGAGAATCACTTTGATGAATAATGAAGATGAAAGAAGAAAAAGTCAGGAGGGTATTGTTAATGTAAAAGAATATAGTGAGGTCTTTATATATTGGAAATACAATAATTTCTTAAAAATTAACACTGACTAATTGCAGTATGAGTTAAAGGTGGCAAACTTGGATGTTACTATTCTTAAAAGGATAATAGTGAGATTTGGGAAGCATGACTGCAAATGAAGAAAAAATACTTTTATTTTACCCCAAGATAGGTAGGGAATTGTAGAAATGTTGGCCTCTGTATTATAGAGGGCCATGTTTCAGTTGAAAAGAAATGATTTATTTAATGAAAATTAGAAAATATAGAATGATTTGATATATTAAGGAATTTGAGAAATAATGAGGTGATATTGTGGTGAGAGGTTTATATTTTAATATAGGCTACAGATTTACAATAGTAACTTTTTAAAAACTTTACACATTTGAATAACGCAGTGACAGTGTTTAGACAAGATATCATGTCTGCATCTTGTACTATGAATACTACTAAGACAATATGTAATGTATTAATTATTGTAACTCTCCTACTAACCTGTTTTTAAACTGTCTCATTGCCACTTTCTCAGTAAAATTTTAAAAAATAAAATAAACTTTGAATAACCCAGAGAGTTCAAACTTTGTAAAAAAAAGTCTGAATTTCCTAAACTTAAGAGTATTTATGGGCTGGTGAAATGGCTCAGTGGTCTAAATCACCTACTTAGAACAAGCTTAGCAAGCACGGGGACCGCGGTTCAATCCCCCAGCACCACATGCCAGCCAGCCCC
>NW_004524671.1:6016256-6016829 GCF_000260255.1 Octodon degus | reverse complement strand
AGTAAAAACATTAAAGTAGGAAAAGTCACAGTTTACTGAGATAGTTAAATTTTACAAGGTCAATATATAGAGATGAAAAAATAGAGTAACAGAAATTTTTCACAGACTTCTGATAAGAATCTAAAGTATAAATGGAGTTTGGAAACACAGATATCCATATACACTTACCACATATCAAATTGTTCATTTAATATTTGTATATTTCATTATAGATTTTATGTCAACTAAAACTGTCATGTTGTTACGTGTATTTGGGTTGGTTAGAATAAGAATGAGGAATTTTTTTTGTTTTAATATGCCATTTAATACATATTATGTGCATATAATGCTTTGAAAATTTAAATATAGGGAAACAGAATTTTGAGTCTTGATAAGTAAGACACTTTGTAAAGACTCCTAAAATATCTTTTTCTTAATTTTCTAAGAAAAATTTGAATACTAAGCTGTAAGGTATGTACTTTACACATCCAATTTTACTTTATCTACAAAATTATTATAATGGTGACTTCTGTTCCTATTTGACAAAAATGGAAATTGAAGTATCTAGCAGAAACACATTCCCAAGTTATATAT
>NW_004524671.1:6015255-6016156 GCF_000260255.1 Octodon degus | reverse complement strand
CCCCCCCCCCAAGTTATTATAGAGAGAAGTCTAAGCCAAGAATTCAACATCTGAATTTTCTTACCTGCTCAATCTATCAAATATTCTTTTCCTACATACATTTAATTAGTAATTCTTTTGTCTATTTCAAAATTGCTGTATTGAGCTACTTTTCATAAGGTTTTCTTTTATTCAATAACTTCTATTTTTCAAGGAGCTACTATGGTGACATCTGCTGTAGTAGAAGTATATTCACGTGCCTCTCAAGTTAAGACAACACTGAATATAAGTTTCAGAACTGATTATCTCACCATGGTACTATACAGTCCAGCTCTTGAACTGGTAAGTTGAAAATGTGTTTTTGCCTGCTTAGGCAGACACAGGGGCTGGGGTTCAATCCCCAGCCTGCCATACTTGCTCTGTCCCCTGTAATCCCAGTGCTTGGGAGGCTGAAAACAAAATTACTACAAGTTTGATCTGTCTAGTGAGACCCTGTAGACCCTGTACTAAATACATACCAACTAAATAAATAAAATAAAATGTACTTTTACTTGTGAAAAATTGTAGGCCAATGTTTATTAAGTAACAGTTCCATGTGTGTTTTATAATATCTGTTCCTCTGAGAAAGATGATCTTTTCATTTTAATTTTAAGCATCTCAATTTTTAAATGTTATGTTTCATATAGTTATTAATATGCAAATAAATATTAAAATTGTTATGTTTTTTAAACCTGGCCAGATAGCTCAGCAGACTATAAAGCGCCTACTCCGGCAGAGTGCAGTGGCCTGGATTTGATCCCAGGCATGCCATGCTGGCCCCACCCTGGGGCTCATGGAGACAGAGTTTGAGACTGGGCATAGTGATGCGCACCTGTAATCCTAGCACTTGGGAGGCTGAAAACAGGAGAATCACTAGGAGTCC
>NW_004524671.1:6006496-6015155 GCF_000260255.1 Octodon degus | reverse complement strand
CGGTTCAATCCCCCAGCACCACATGCCAGCCAGCCCCTCCCCCTGGTGGGTTGAGCTGGACACACACACACACACACACACAAAATAAATAAATAAAAATTTTTAAAAAAAGTTTATATATCTACTTTAATTACATCTTGATTTAAAAATAGATGTAAATTAGGTGAAAGTTTGTATTAAAAAATTAATAAACTACATTTGTTCTTTTTATTTTATTTGCATATATATTTAACTTAAATAAATTATTGTTCCCTTAACAATACGATAGGGCCAGTATGTAGCTCAGTGGCACAGTGCCTACCTGGCAAGTGCAAGGTACTGAGTTTGATTCATGGTACCAAAAACAAATAACCCAACAAAATGTTAAAAGTATTTCCTATTTTATTTTAACTCCATGATTTTTTTGTAAGTATATTTTTTGTTGCTTAGGTTTTTAGAAATCCATTTATCTTTGTTGGAAATTTAACTGGCTTCATTTTTTTTTAACTATTATAAATAACTGATGTAAATTTTATTCAGATTTTTTATTTATCATTCCTGCAAATATAGTTATTCAGTTATACAGTATAAGCAACTTATCCCGAAATAACTTTAAAATAATTGATATTAAAAAATTTAGCCTAGCTTAGTTTCTTTCTTAGCACATAAAGACAAATAAGTATTCCTATTTGTGTCTACTTATATTATTGTTTATACACTAATCCAATTAGGAAATATTTATTGATGAGGTAACATGCCAGTCATGTAAGATAAGCTCAGAACAAAGGATAATATGAATGTAGTCCCTCCTTTTGTGAAGCTTTCTTTTAATTGAAACTATGAATAATGTGTCTATTAAAATGCATTGTATTAAATACAGTGATAGAAAACTTAAGGGTACTTGTAGGTGAAAAGAAACGAAAATGCCTAACACTAAGGTACTGAGTAATACTTACTGATCAGTGTTTTTGTTTTTTTGTTTTCCTCTCAGATGAGGTAATTTTATTTTTTTTAGACAGGGACTCATATAATTTAGGCTGATTTTATATGTAGTGTAGGCTGGCCTTGAATCTGTAACAATTAGGCACGCACCTCCATGAATGTCTAGATGACGTAATCTTTTTATGGAACATTTATGCTTATTGTATTTTATCTATAGAAGCTATGCTTAGATTTATCAAGATAATTATCCAAGTACTTATAATAAAGCATTGGAAGCAAATTTTTTGTAATGACTATTGTGTAGCCCTAATATGATGCATAGCCATTAAAGTTGTACATTTAGTCAGTATTCCTCCATAGGATGAGCAGCCAACATTTTGGCTTGTCGGGGTTGCATTGAGTGAAGAGGAATTGATGCAGTCCTCATGTAAAATATGTACTATAGTTAATGCATATAAGTAACAAAACTTTTTTTTTTATTGTAACACGGCATACACAAAAGGGGGCAACATGAATGTAAAATTAGTGGGCTATTGGACTTGTTTTGTGAAACTAATCCATCAATGTCTTCTAGAATGGACTCTGTGGTTCATTTTGGAAATAATTGGTCACAAATAAAAATACTACCAGAAAATAATGATATGAATAAGGTGTAACTGTGGACTGAGGGATATTTTTCTCTGGAAGGATAGATCTTATAAAAGTCTAGTAAATAGATCAAAGTGTTCTTTGAATTGAATATCTCATTGTGGTTCTGTATATTCCAAAAATTAATAAATATTAACCATTTATTTTTCTAGTATTAGTGATTTGTATATGTAATTATAACTCATTAAAAAAGTATCATTTGATACTTCATGCCACAGCTTCTAAAAACTGTATGAAGTTATTACTGTACAAAAATAAGTGAGTTTAACAATGAAATATGAAAACTTACATGTCTGATTAACAGTAATCACCTGCGTTTACAAACACATGTATAAGAAGCTGAAATACAATTATAGTTCATTGCCTAGTTTTGTCATCCTATAGACGCAACACCGGCATGATTTCATTGTACTGACCATGGTAAACACAGGAGGCAGAGTTAGCTCTGTACCTCACACGCTTACCTGTAGAGTGTTGTTACGTCTGCAGTGCACGCCCAAGCACTGTGTGGTGGAGTTATGCAAACAATCATATAATGTTAAACGTTTATGATTCTGTGAGGCCGCATTACTAGCCGTGGAGGGCTGCTTGCAGTCCCTCAACTATGGGTTGGACTTCCCTGCTCTCTAGGGTTTTGAGAATCTTTAACAGCAGTAAGTAGAAATTGCAGGCATGCATGCATGTTTAAGTATGTCACTTCATAGTCCATCCATGAAATGGTTTGATAATGAATGTTCTGAAAGATTGCTGATGACTTCTGTATTTCCTTCCCATTGTGTAAACAATAGCCAAAATTATAGTCATGTTTTTATACCCTAAGGATTTGCTGCCAGTTAAAATAGAAGTACAATATTGATAAGTAACCTTTGGAGATTGTCCTTTGAAGGTACAATAAAAGGCTTTTATGGTCCTGTAGTCTTTAAAGGGGTTCTGTGACTTAGTACTTGTTTTTACTTACTACTCTTGTCTTCACTCCTGAGCATCAGTCTTGTTTTTTAAGTGGTTGGTAAAACAAATATGGTCCACTTCTATTATTTGGACCCATAGAAATAGATATTTTGTTTTTTATGGAGGGAATATATATACTTAATCTCTAAATCATCAAATTAAAATGTTTTTATAGTAAAGTGTTACTTGTTTCTTTCCTGACTAAAGATAATTCTTTCCTTTTTTCTTTTTTTCTTTTTTGATAATTCTTATTTTAAGGATTTTCTAATCAGCTTATATATTTTGGGCATTTGTTATCATATTGTTCATCATGTCCTATTTTTTAAAAAATGAACTTTGTAGCTTAGAGATGATCAACTTGGTTTCTAGTGGGATTGAACATCTCATTTTGGTATGTAAAAAACTGATGAAGTTGATGTTTCTCTTCACACACACAAAATCATTGATTTCTACTGTTGCATAAAATGAAAAATTAATCTTCCTTTTTTCTTACCTGAAAAAAAATTTATTTCTACTTATAGGTCTCAGTTTATTAATGGTGGATACCAAGAAGTACTGGATCTACTACTGCCATTGAATCTTGAAGTGGTTGTTGAGCGAAATTTATCCTGGAATTGGTACCAGGAAGTTCCTTGTTTTAATGTAAATGCTCAGTTAAAGCCCATGGAGGTAATTTTGTAGCTGCTTAATAGTTTCTTTTCTGTTTGGTTTGTTGAAAAGCACTTCTTTAACAACTATTTGAGTGGTCTGACTATCTCCTGTCCTCCACTAGATATGGGAGGTACTGTGACAAAGAAGCTACAGGATTTCTGACTTTATGGACTTTACTACTCTAAGCCAAATGATGGTTATCTGTAATAGGCAGTAGTTAGATAGTAAAAATAATTAAAAGTTTTAAATTGATGCAATTCATAAAAGAAGCAGATTCTAATCAGCATGTTAATAGAGAAGTTAGCAAAGAGATCTATCATAGAAATAGTGATTTGAGGACTCATCAGTAAGAATATATGAAAATAAGCTAGAAAAAATATTTAAAGAAGAGGAAGTCCTAGGGAGGAAGATCAAAATGGCAGATTCATCACTGTAAGTATAGTTTTATCTGTCTGCTGGTTGACCATGCTTCACAGATCTCTAATAGAATAATCTCAAGTTCATACTTTTCTCTGTTGAATGGAAATTGAAGCTACCATATACTTTCCTGAAGCATATATGAAGCAACATACATACTGGAAGGTTTTCTATACAAACCTACTTAAATCCTCTTTCCTTCTTCCACTGTGTTTCCCTGTTTGATTCTATTTAAAACTTTGTTCTATCAGTGAAAACCCTCATTTTAGAGATTTGTGACTTTTAAATCAAATTTTAATTCACAGATTAAACTGTCACTTGAAAGACTTTAAGCTGTTAGTGTGTAAGATAATGTGGATGCTTTCTGTAATTTATAGGGTCGGAGATGGAAAGTGCCTTCTTAAAGTCTGATAATGTTGGTGAAACAGCAGATAGAAACTTACAAATCATATGTAGCACATTTCACCAGCTCGTTGTATAAATCTCTACCCAATTTGGCCCACATTAGACTGATTATGGTGTGGAAAAAAAAAGTGCTGCTTTCCCATACTCTTTTCTGTGGGAGAATTTCTACAGAATATTCAGATGATACTTCAGAGCACCTGCAAATGCTCACTGCCTTTAGGGAAGTTTCAGGGGGAATTTGAGTCTTCCCCACCCCAAATTGTCCTGAATACAAATATTCCTTATTTGTTTGTTTGGTATAGGGTCTCGCTACACAGCTCAAACTCATAGTGATCCTCCTGTCTCAGCCTCCCTAGTGCTGGGATTACAGGCCTGCATCACTACACCCAGTTTCAGCAGCCAGCTCAGTCTCCCCAGCCAGACATTCCTCATTTAAAGCCATATTATTTAAGAACTGCCTGACAGACTTAGAACTGAGGCATGCTGTTTGGTTTAAGACCTGCTATTACAACCAAGCCAAGCTGAAACATATAATTGACCACTGTATCTTTCAAGATAGGTCCTGTGATGTTGGTTTTAGGCCGAATTCAAAACACATAGGGTTTGAAGTTACTCCTTTGAGTTCTGAAATGTTATTTTACAAGTTAGTTTCAGCTTTTATAAAACTCAGGATCATATTCTGTATACCAAAGGAGTATTGTGAGGCTTAAATAAAAATAATATAAAACATATATGAAGTATTTTTTCATTATCCAAATGTAATATATTGATTTGATTATTGTTTATAAAATGTACTTACCATAAAAGTCTGAGATAGCTTGATAACTGCAGTTTACAGTTAATTTCAAATATTAAGATTACTGATTTGGTATATTCATAGTAGGTCATTGTTCGTTGCTTCATTGATTTAGGTATCTAGTTTTGTATTTCATAAGCTACTAAAGATCACATGTTAGAATTCCTCAGTGCTTCAGGATTTTCATGAACTGAAGTAAACAATCATGTTCCTTGAATGCGAATTATGAGTATAGGTGGTAATAATGTTAAAAAGAGCCAAATCCATTGTGCCTATAGTTCTTTCTGAAATGCTGTGTTGTTTTAACAGTTTATTCTTAGTCAAGAAGATATAACAACTATTTTTAAAACATTGTATGGAAATATATGGTATCAAGAAGATGTAATTGCTTCATCTGCTGTCACTAAAGACCAAAGTAGTAGTACCAGTGGAGTCACTAATGAGTCACACCATTCAGGAGGTATGTTTATAATTCTTAGTTTCACCTTCCTCTCTATTTTTCTGCTTTCTCTCCATTTTCCCTCTCCTACCTTTCTCTCTTGTCACTTTCCTTCTTTTTTTTCCTCTCTCATCTTCATTTCTCATCTTTCATTTGTTCCTTCCTTTCTCAAGCTTCAGTAAAATTCTTTCTAATCAGCCAGTCTTACTTTTAATAAATTACCTGTTATTAGTTGTTCTGTTGATCTTTCTCTGAGTCAGAGTTCTTAGTCCCATTGTAATGTAACATCCTTAGTGTTTGTTCTTTTTTCCTCAAAGTTCTTATTTTTCAGGGGTTTTTCTTTTTTTCCTTCTTCTTGTTCCTTATCCTATTATAAGATCAGAAAATTCAAGATCTCAAGAGGGGATGATCATTGTAGATAGAGGTTTTAACTAACGTTGTGGATAAGATGGGTGAGAAATAGAATAGAAGGAATCATAACTTACAGAGCCTTTTTCCAAAGTTGGATCCAAGATGCTATGTGGAATGTTGGCTGGATTCTGAGTTCATCTCCAACACATGGAGAATTGGGTTAATTAAAGATGCTAGGATAATTTTGCGGCATAGAGTTACCCTCAATCTGGTATTTGAAAGGAATTCTCAGCTCTGCCTGCTTTAAAGTAAAACCCCCTAATCCATAATGTCCACCTTTGCAAATCCCTGAGGTATGACACAGGTAGACAAAGAACCCCAACATAGAAACAGCCCTTCATTCACAGCATTACAAAAACAAACAAAAATCCCATCTTTGCTAACTGGGATGATTCACCAAATTTTTATTGTTAAATATAAGTGGTCCGATATGAAGACAGTCATAAGCACACAGCATGAAACAAAGAAACTCAACAGTGTTTTCTGAATGGAGTAGAAATAATTAACAGAAGAGAATAGAGACAAAAACTCCTGCTGTTTTAGTAGGATTACGTAATATAAGAAATGGATCCTGGGAACACTAGCAGCCCTACAAAGAACGAATTCTTAGAAATCAAAAGTATGATTGCTAAATTTTGAGGCAAACACAGTTGCTGTAGCATTTGAAGAAGTATTTAATTGAAGCCCAGAGTTGAATTAAAATTCCATTGCAGAGAGGGGAAAAAGAGGAACAGACAGTGAAGTAAAAGAGTAATGCTTCAGAAGGCTTTAATCTAGAAAAATAGTGGTATAGGAGAACGGAATGAAGAAAATGGAACCGAAAAAGATTTAAAGTAACAAAGTTAAACTGCCCAAGACTAAATATTGAAACACTCTCATAGATCTAAAGAAATTACTGAATTCCAAGCAGGTTGAGTAAACCAAGATTCACTCCACATTCAAATACATTTCCATGGAACTTAAGGATGGAAAAGTTAAGATTTTTAGTGTTTCATCAAAATATACTCTACCTCAGACTAGAAGAACGCATCAAATCAAAGTAAATAAGACAGGGGCCAGGGAGATAGCTCTGTAGAATAAGTGCTTGCCTGGCAAGCACAAGGGCCTGAGTTCAATCCCCAGTTCTGTAAAAAAAAAAAAAAAAAAAAAAAAAAAAAAAAAATTCCCAAAGTAAATAAGACAGCAATAAGAACAGAGAGTGACTAAAGAGAACAGACGAATCATAAAATGAACAGTTAAAGCTGAGTATGGTGGTACAGGCCTATAATTCCCACTTAGTAAGCCAAGGCAAAAAGGCCACAAATTCAAGACTAGACAGGGTGAATTCAAGGCCAGCCTGACATTGTAAATAACCTGTGTTGGAAAATAAATCAAAAAGAAGTAAAACATTGTTTTTATTGGAAAGATTGTAAAACAAACCCCTACAAAGACTGATAGAACACAAATTCACAGCATCTGTTTTGTTTTTGTTTTCTTTTGTTTGTTTGTATTGGTGGTACCAGGGATTGAACTCAGGACCTTGAGCTTGCCAGGCAAGCACTTGTTCCACTGAGCTATCTCCTCAGCCCTCATCTCTTTTAAATAGATTACTAAAGACCATTAGTCATTAGTGGATATTATGAGTACTTATATGTCAATTTTCTCTCCCTGAGACCCAGTGTAATGGAACCTCAGTTCATGAACTTGATTTTTTTCTCAATTCTGGTTGCACACTGAGGTAGACAAGAACTGAATCAAACTCAATGATTAGATTTAGCATTGACTTTATGGGGAAATTTGATTCAGTTCTTGTCTGGTTCAGTTTGCTTCCAGAATCATAGAACTAAGTTTGTAAACCAAGGCACCATTGTACATTCTCAATTAAATTGAGGAGAGGTTTGATTTGGCCCATGGTTGCAGGGTGTTTAATCCATGGTTACCTGACTCTGAAGCAGAAAACTCATGGCAGAAAACAGAGCAAAGCTCCTTAGTTCTTGGCCACAGGGAAAAAGAGCAAAGGAAGAATCTTAGAAGAAAGAGCAAGTGACTGTATATGTCTCCATGGTTAGGCTTCTTTATCCACCCATATACTATACTTGATCTTAACCGAAGGTCAAAAAATGACCCAGGAAAACCCAGAAGTGTGTTTTACTAATCCATATGGCAGCTCCCAAGCCAGTTACAGGGACACGGATATGCGTAGTCAGCAAGCTAATTTAATGATGGAATTATACAACATGGATGAAATGTGCACCTTCACTAGGAAGCAGGAATTACTAAACTGACGTGAGAAGAAAGAATATTTGGCTAAGTTTGCTTTTATGATAGGAAGTAATTTGACTGTAGAATTCTATTAAATAATTTTTCCTCATTTAATAATTTACTTTTGTCAGACTATCCTATAACATCAAATTCCTTTATATGGGTGTTACTTTGACCTTACATAACAAGTCATTCTTCAAGTTGTTAATTATCCCTTCCTAAAGTTTTTTTTTTTTTTTTTTCTCTTAAATTTACATATTTTGTACAGGGTCACACCGCAGCTCGGGATCATAGTTATCCTCCTTTTTTCAGTCTCCCCAGCTCTGGGATTGCAGGCATGCGCCCCAACACCCAGACTTGGTCGCTGACTCAGCGCTTCTGGGGGGGTGGGGCCAGCACAGTCTATGGTACCTGGGATCGAACCGGTCCCTGCACTTGCTCTTGCCTAAGTAGACACCCAGTCTGCTGAGCTATCTTACCAGCCCCTTTCCTAAAGTTTTATTTATTTACTTATTTTTGGTACTACTTAATCTGTGCCCTGCAACAATGGAACACATTCCCATGGTGAATAAACTTGGATTCTACATTGGCACAGACCTCTCAGTCATGTGCACACTCACAAACACACACGGTGTTCCCCTGCTACTGTTCTTTTGTACAGGATGTGGATGCTGAATTTATTAAATATTTAAGCAAGAATACCACTGTTACGCAGATTCTTTTGGAAAAAGGGATTCTTTCCCACCCATATAAAGCATGCATTACTTTTTTTTTTTTTTTTT
>NW_004524671.1:6003283-6006396 GCF_000260255.1 Octodon degus | reverse complement strand
TATCTTTATTTTATAGATCTATAATGTGAGATATCTAGACCCCAAGTGCTGCTTCAAATAAGTGCTGGACTGGGGTAGGGGGGTTGTTTTGTACTTCTTTTACATTATTGCTAGTACTAGTATTAATATTTTCTGTTACAAAGAATGAATAAAGAGAACTGTTGAGTCACTTTTTTATACTTAGTATTGCTAACTTGTATTTAACATAGTTAGCTATTACTAGAAAGTCATTACAGAGAAATATTTACTAGAATGTTCACTTAGTGCTATTATTGCTTTTTGTGTCATAGGTGTTACAGCCTTGTGACTTATTTTATCAGGCTACTCAGATAGGTACAGATCCACAAGTGATTGATATATCAGTAAAATCCCTTACAATAAAGGTAAGTAAATCATTCACTTCTTTCATATACTTTTTTTAAAAAAATGTATTTAGTACAGGGTCTCAGGGTCTCACTATGTACATCAGACTCATAGTGATTCTCTTGTTTCCCGCCTCCCAAGCACTGGGATTACAGGTGCACGTCACCACGCCCAGTCTTAGTGCGTCCTGGGGGTGGGGCTGGCACAGCTCATGGGGGATCGAACCCCAGTTACTGCCCTCTGAGTGCTTTAGTCTACTGAGCTATCTGGCCAGCCCTTGGTATACTTTTAAAACAGTAAAACCTGTAAATCATTATAATAGCAAGTCTTGTGACCATTAACTAAATATAAAATGAATTTATTTTGTAGAATATTTTGTGAGAATTACTTTCAGAATATTTCACATTTTTATGATGAATGTTATATTCTGTTGACATGTGACTGCTTTTGTAGTTATATCTAATATCCTGATATGTATAGTTGAAATTGTAATTTAACATTTATAAAATTAGTGTAATATTTGTAAAACTTGAAATTAGTTATAATTCAAATTTTTGCTGGGTAACAAGTTGTATTGACTATTTTGTGACAGTGATGTTCCATATTCCTCATGATTACTCAGCAAATATAACTAGTATATTTTTTTTTCCCATTTAGGTTTCTCCAGTGATCATAAATACCATGATTACTATAACTTCAGCACTTTATACAACTAAGGAAACCATCCCTAAAGAAACCACTTCTTCTATAGTACATTTGTGGGAAAAGAAGGATACAAAGAACTTAAAAATGTGGTTCCTTGAAGAATCAAATGAAACTGAAAAAATAACTCCTACAGCTGAATTAGTACCCAAAGGGGAGATGATGAAAATGAATATTGATTCTATTTTTATAGTTCTGGAAGCTGGAATTGGTCATAGGACAGTGCCTATGCTCTTAGCAAAGTCATGTTTTTCAGGCGAAGGCAAAAACTGGAGCACATTAATAAATCTCCATTGTCAGCTTGAGCTAGAAGTAAGCATACTTCATATTTTTCTAGTTTTTATAATACTGTCACACATAGAATATTGTGGATATCTAACAGCTGTTTTAATTTAGATTATATGATGACTTTACAGTTTTTGAAAGTGTCCATATGTGTGCTCTTGATTGATTTTTTGTATGTGTACATTTTATTTTCAGAGTAAATATCACATAGTTTATATTTCAATTGATGTTATATAAAATATGACATGAATAGTTATTCATTAGGTTAAGAATTCTTATTTTTAAGAATTAAAGTTGAATAATTTCTTTCTCTTAAAAGGCTAACTTTCTGAATACATGGATACTCTTAAGGGGGACAGGTCCTGGGAATTAAACTCAGAACCTCATGCTTGCCAAGCAGGTGCTGTGCCACTAAGAGATACTCTCTTCTAATAGTAATAAAGATTAGGACAAAAATGTTTTGCTTCAGAATTGATTTATATATAATAATTTTCAAGAATGTTTTGGTTTAAATGAATTGACCTTATATGTATTAAAAACTAATCTGAGATGTTTTACCTAATGAAAGTGATTATATAAATTTATAAGCTTCTGTAAAATGTGCTGACACAGTTATACTAACAATTAAAACTGATGAACTGGATTACCATTTCTGTATTCATATTATAATTCTGATATTTTGCAGAGGATTTAATCTAGGATGTCCAGTTTGTTAAGAGGCACTGAAGCATTCATTAAATCATATAATATGTGCCTTCAAGGGCTTTTTGTCAGTGAAAAAACTTATTTTAGAATGTCAGTAATATGTGATAAATGAACATACTATTTGATACTGACTTCAGACTATAAGCCAAAGGTATTTGAAGAGGGTCTTATCTGAACTAAATTGTGAAAGGCAAATATGGACTACTATGAGGTTATCTGGGTAGTAAAAGTACTGAGGAATTTGAACCTACTGGATGACATGTAGCTACCACAGCCAAAAGGCCTGTTGGGGGGAAGTAGCATAGAAGATTATTTTAGAAGATAAGAGATGCTTCAATAAAATAATTTCTCTCTTTAGGTTCATTATTATAATGAAATGTTTGGTGTATGGGAACCTTTGCTGGAACCTTTAGAAATAGATCAAACTGAGGATTTTAGACCATGGAATCTTGGAATCAAGGTATGAGAGAGAAAAAAGTGTATATGTGTGTGTGTGTGTGTGTGTGTGTGTGTGTGTGTGTGTGTAAAGAGTTTCATAGTTTTAGCTATATGCAGATTGGAGGAGATAGTTTTCTTGTAGATTTTACCTTTGTGCATGTATAACTTCTTTACCGGTATCTATCAAAGTACTGATGGCTGAAATATTGAAATTAAAAAAAAAAAAAAAAAAAAACCTGTCACATTAGACACTTTAGTTTTACTCACAGTGCGGAAGTTTTCTCATTGTCAGTCTTCCATATGTGGTTCCATATTTGACCTCTGCTGCATATTATAGTTTGGAAATCCAAGGCCAGTGCTACCTAACCTATACAGATAATTCTATAACGTTAATTATGGACTAGACATTGTTTTGAATAGTGTAGCTTTGCTGTAACCTTTACAATAACCCTGAAGGATATAATTTATCTACACTTGAATGTAAAATGGAAATAACACCAGAGTTTGATGGATTTTCCTAAAGAAATATGGTACAATAATAGCTACATAGTGGAAGAGGTAAAGTGTAAATTCAATTGCAGTCTCTACTCTTAGATACTATATTATGTTATGTCGTATTA
>NW_004524671.1:5992064-6003183 GCF_000260255.1 Octodon degus | reverse complement strand
TAATATATTTTTTTCTTTATAGAGAATCTTTTGAAAATAGAAAATCTTGTGCCATGAAGTGTAGCTAATTAGTAGCATGTGGGCTTACCATGTACAAGGTCCTGGGTTCTACCCAGCACCAAAAAACAAGAGAGAAAATAGAAAATTTTGATGTGTCCTATGAGCAGACTCAATAATTTGTAGTAGGTCATATTATAAAATATACTGTAAACTTGACTTTTTGATGTAATTTTTATATGGTTTTCTCTTCGATAGGCTTCCTTTTCAGATGTTCGTGATCCTTCCCTACAGCTTGCTGAGTTTAAGTTGGAAAATATTATAAGTACTTTAAAAATGTATACAGATGACTCTACAGTTTCTTCTTTCTCATTAAAAAATTGTATTTTAGATGACAAAAGACCTCATGTCAAGAAAGCAACTCCTAGGTATGTATTCTGCGATGAGGTTTATATTTTGTTTCTTTGGTGGTGCTGGAAATTGAATGTAGAGACTTCACGATGAGCTACATCTCCAGCTCTTTTTATTTTTTTATTTTATTCATTTATTTTTTTTTTGAGTCAGAATCTCACTAAGTTTCTCAGGCAGTACTGGAACTTTTAGTACTCCTGCCTCAGCCTTCCGTAGTGCTGAGATCATAGTCATATACCACACCTGGTTCTTCTGAATTTCTACCTGAGAAATAGTTGATATATTTTATATAACTTATTCCCAAGGTTGCATTTCAGTTTCTAAATACATCTTGGGTTCTTTAGACCTTCAATTTAGTCAAGTCATGATACTCATTTTAAATAAAATTTTAAATGTTGTGGTTTATGTGCCTTACTGGGAAGTTGATATATTGGTTGAATAGATAGAATTAGTGCAATTAAGTGAGAAATATGTAAAAGTTGAGGGAAAAAATGCTGACATTCAAACTCTTAATACTTTCCTAAATATATATTTTCTAATTTATAAAACAGATATGCTCCAGATGTTTATAAGTCCATTACCCAAGACATGCCTTCAAGAATATTTACTTGTTAATGAAAAGTAGTTTTTCTTAAGTGTCTTTAAGTTTTATTGATATATTTGGTTGTTTGTATGTTACTCATATATAAGATTTATTATTATTGTGTTTTTCAGAATGATAGGCCTGACTGTTGGGTTTGACAAAAAGGACATGATGGATGTAAAGTATAGGAGAGTCAGAGATGGTTCTGTGACTGATGCAGTCTTTCAAGAAATGTATATTTGTGCAAGTGTGGAGTTTCTGATGACTGTTGCAAATGTATTTTTTGAGGCCTATACCACAGGCACTACTGTAGAAACCAGTGTTCAAACGTGGGCCACAAAGGAAGAAGGTTAGTTATCAGCTAAAATATTTCGTATCTGCAGTATTTAAATGCTATATCAGCATTTTACTTGGATTAGCCTGTTAGATAAGATCAACATGCATACAATAATAAATTAAAATCTTAGTTTCTCACTGCAAATAGAAAACCTTAGTATTTTCTGGGAGGTTATGTAGTTTGTAGGTTTTTGAAGGTACAAATACCTTTTTGGGGTTCGAAATTATGAGACCTACATTGGGATAATTAATTATTTCTTCGTAGGTGATAGTTTTAACAAATTTGCTGATATAAGAAAATAAAAGGAATAGTGAAGCAACCACTCCTTTTTTATAAATATATTTTAATTTAAACATTCATTAATTTTTTCTATTTATTTTTGTAACTTTTAACCTGACATACAGTTTTTCTAAAATGCTTTTATATGTTTCATTTATTGTGATATAATAAATAGAATTTCAGCTTGCGAGTTGGAAACCACTAGATTAGGTTCCAGCTTTGCTATTAAATAGTGGAGTTATCCTCACTTGTCCCCCACCCCTCTTGAAATGTTCAGTGTATATAACTTCTTTATTCAGAGTTGCAGCTTAATAGTAGAGTATGTCTTTAGCATGCTCTGGGTTTTAGGTTCTATTTCTAGGACCACAAAAAGGAAAATTAGGATAGAGAGTTGTAGTAGATTTCTTTCAGATCTGGGAGTCTTTAATTTTACCTTTTTACTTAGAATGAAATAACATTTTCTTATAGTTATACAGAAGTTCTTTATACAACAATTATTTATGTATTGAAACATTTTTATTTCAATTTTAGTACCTGTACAGGAATCAGAGAAATGGGAGATTAACATTCTTATTAAAAATCCAGAAATTGTATTTGTGGCAGACATGACAAGTAATGATGCTCCTGCCTTAGTCATTACAACACAGTGTGAAATTTGCTGTAAAGGTGACCTTGAAAACAGTACAGTGACTGCTGCCATTAAAGACCTCCAAGTCAGAGCCTGCCCATTTCTTCCAGTCAAGAGAAAAGGCAAAGTTGCTACTGTGAGTTTACTATTATCTGTTTAGTTGTAAAGCATATTGAAATACCACATTAGGAAGTGAAAATTACCTGCATTCTTTCTAACCTCCTTGTGTACCTTTCTTTCAGCTTAAAGAGCCCCATTTAAAATACTCTTGCACTAGTTTTGAAATAATGTTCTTCATTGTTATTTGTTTTGGTAGGAATATTTTCGCTAAGCAGTGGGTTTCACTTTGGCACTTCTCAACTAAGGTCTTACTCTGACTTTAACCATATCAATTTCAAGCTATTGTTCTTTTCTACCAGTTAGTGTTGTTCAGTTTTTGTTTTTGTTTTTTTTTTTTTTTTTTCTCATTTGGATGTTTTTGCTTAGGTAAGGTATTTTTGAAAGTATGCATGTGTTTTAATTGCTTTCTTATTGCTGGGATAATATACCCAACATCCAGAAGTGTTGGAGAAAGGAGGAAAGGTTTATTTTAACTCATAGTTCATGCAAATTTCAGTTACAGTCAGTTGGCTCGAAGGCAGGGTGGCAAAGAGAGGAGAAATAGTCCTTGGTAGAGTAAGTAGGAAAAGGCAACCAATTTACCTTGCATCTTTATACAGTAAGTCTCCAGTCTACAAATAAGTTTTTTTGGGGGGTAACATTTAAGTTGGACTTGTTCTTAAGTCTAACAGAACCAGTCCTTTTTTTTTTTTAATGTATTTAGGACAGAGTCTACAGGGTCTCACTGCATAGATTGGACTCATAGTGATTCTCCTGTTTTCAGTCTCCCAAGCACTAGGATTACACCCATGCAGCTATCTTAATTGCTATCTCCATGCGCTCCAGGGGCGGAACCAGCAAGGCATGCTGGGGATCGAACCCAGGCCACTGCACTCTGCTTAAGCAGGGGCTTTAGTCTGCTGAGCTAGGCTGGCCCTCAAAGCCAGTCTTATATACCTTTGAAAAAAATATACTGTAAAGCATAAAAATACCAGACACACAAATATTGTACATAGACTAGTTTTACTTTTATAGTTATCTTAAAATGGTGATTTAGGGTTAGGGTGAGCTAATTCCAGGATTTGTTCACCTTGGTGAATATTTGTAATATGAGGTCTGTTCCTGTCAGTGAAAGTGTTCTTAAGTCAGGGACTTACTATAGTCCATCCATGCTACAGATTCTGCGTGGGGCTTCCCATTACCCATACCCAGAACCAATCATGGACTCATCTGATTACCACACCTTTAATTCACATTTACACACCCAAGATCCAGCCACCTCTGAAGAACCCACTTCTGAGCACATGTGGTTTTGAGGGAACATCTAGCTAAAAGCCATTTAACTTATTTTATCCTTCATTTATTTGCTTTGACATACTTCACATTTAAATGTATTCTGGTAACTACTTCTAAGATTTGTCTTTAAAATTTTCCTGTAATTTAAAAAATACTCAAGTGTTTAGGTTTCTAAAGGAGCAATGGAAGCATCAACACTGCAGATTATCAATAGAAATAGAAGCTTTTATTTTGTTTTAAATGAATGATATATATTGGGTAGGATGTAAAATAGATATAGCCATATTGGCATGGCTTATAGTTCATCATTAAGAAAAAGAAAATAGGATATGGAAAGTATACGAATTCTCTTTTAAATTATGATGTAGAATTTTAATACATATTTTCTTCTAGTCACATCTTTTTGGCTTAAACATACCTTTATGACCACACTTAATTGCAGTGAAGGTTAGAGAATATAATTTTTGTTGAGCGACTTTGTTTTTGGGCAAAACTGCTATTACCAAACAAGAGTAGAATGGTACTTTTAGTACATGTATATAACACATCATAATTTTTATTTTTTGTATCCTCTCTTTCCTTCCTTCCCCTTCTATTTCTTGATCCCCTCATGTGTAAAAATTCCATATCGCTATTTCATCTTATCATATATTCTGTGCTTTACAGTAATAACTTCAGTTCTCTTCTGTTTATAATTTAGTTCTCCAAGAAAAGCTTTTGGCAAGATTCTGCTTCCATTTTCATACTCTGCATAAGATTATAAATACGACCATGGCTGTCTTCTCCACACAAACACAAATGCAGCCGTCTTTCCCAATATTGTAAAATAAGTTTATAAATTGGGGTACTACTGTGTTTATGTTTTGAGTTTTTCGTACAAGTGGAACCATGAGTGTCTAATTTCACTTAACATTATGTCAAAGTGTACCCATTTTCCTGCAAACAACTCATTTATCCTTTTAATGGTAGAGTAGTATTTGATTATATACAAATGCAGCATTTTCTGTGTCCATTTATTAATTGAAGGACATGTATGCCACTTCCAAGATATAGCTCCTGTTCCTTGTACTGCTATAAAAACAGGTATGCATGTTACTATAATATGATGTCTTTTACTCCATGTTTCCTTGTTTTTAACATAACTGAGTAATTGGTCTTTAGAAGCATTATTATCTTCTAATTCTGATATTCTGTCCTCCTATTGGTTGCTTCTGCTGCCCATACTTTAAATATAATTTGTCATTTTCTGGATTTGTTTGGGACCTTTTCATGAACTCTTTAAGTTTTTTTGTTTGGTTTCAGTCATTTATTTTCTAAGGAAGGGTCTCACTTTGTAGCCCAGGCTGATCTCAAAAATCACAGCAGTTCTTCTGTTTCAGCCTACTGAGTGCTGAGATTATAGGTGTATACCACCATATTGTTTTATAACATGAATTATCTGTTTGGTTAGATCTTCAGCTCACCTAGTTCCTTACTGGTCTTTTTTTTTTTTTAATCTTCTTTTATTCTTTCAAATAATTTGACTTAGTGATTTTTGCTTCCATCTCCTTAATGCACTGTGGGCTAGCTTTGAGGGAATTGGGAGTTTAGGAAGGCATTTTGTTGTCTTTATTTCTCATGTTTCTGCATTTGTTTGTTTATTCTATGTTGTGTTTTAGGTCTGTTTTATCACATAGTAGAAAGATAGTGTTATTACTATGGAGACCTCATGTTTTTCAGTGATGCGCCCAGGGCATGGCGAGTCTGTGTCCCAGGACACCATCACCTTTTAATCTGGGAGAAGAGGGTACAGTTTAATTGGCCCAAAACCCAGCTCTCTGAGAATGGACCACAGTACTATTAATGTCACAAAGGTAATCTGAGTATTGCCATACAGAGAAAACCTATTAGTATCAACAAGTAACACTATGAAATAACAACCAATCCTGATAATATCAAATACATTAGCACAGTAATATCGTCTGAAACAAACTGTATGTTGACATACCATAAGAAATTTACTATACCACGGTTAACCTTAGAAAAGAAAGCTATAAGCCAATATTGACATACAGCAAATATTTACTTTAAATGTGACAACTATAATGATAAAATTCAATAGTAACAGTTTAATGGTCTAAAGATGAATAAAACATATTGGTTATATTATTAAAGACATTGAGGGTTGAGAATGGGAGACTATAAGAAGAAAAATTTGTGAAGTTAAACGGTGGAAGCTTGGTTTGGTGGCGCACACCTCTAATCCCAGTGAGGTGAAGAACATCCTAAACTATGTATGGAGGCTCTGTCTCAAAAGGCCAATAAAGAAAAAGAAAACAATGGGGAATAAGGAGAAAGAGAGAAAAATCACATAAAGGTTTACAGGAGTAAAAGGATATTTCTAGATTTGATAAAGAGGGAAAAAATGAGAAATAAAAGATAAAAGGAGGGAGGAAAAAAATGAAAAGAATAAAAAAGGAATAACAAAAAGAAAAGAATAAATAAAAGTTCCTTAAACCCTAATAAGCTGATGAAAAAAGGAGCATGATTTTCTTCCAGGACGCAGAGTTTTAGAGTCAAGCGTGCTGTGATTGTCTTGGCCTAGCCATATAGCCTGTGAGTATGTGAGGTGCACCCTCTATTTCAGAGTTCCTTCTGTTTATCCCAGGCTGTAGCATTGTGTCCGCTCATACTGGTAGATAGAGAAGTTAGTGGGACCTCCCATCTGTGCTGGATGTTGGCTCTGGGCAAGAGGTCAAGTACTCATGCCTAACTTCCCACCTTGGCGGTGGTGCCTATGCTCTTCCCAGCCTGAGTTTAAGCTTCTTGGATTTTTTCTAGCCCTTTTTGTGGCTGTCTCCTATGGCTGTCACCCAGTCTCTGGGAGGGTACCGCTGGGAGCTCTTACTTCTGGGTAGCCATGTTCTACTTCCTGTGAGCCATAAGCCATGTAGGATCTAGTTTGTTTCATTCTTTTCTCTGTGTAATGGTCCTCTTCTGAGCAACTCTAGCTTTCTAATTTTTCCTGTCAATTCTTTCTCAAGTACTTAATGATGCACTTCTCTTTTTTTATTAGCCAAGTTGTTATTTTCTAGTGTAAGAGTTCTGGATCTTGGAGAGGCTGATTATTGCTGCCAATTGACCCATTTTCCCCTTTCGTAATCTTTTTTTTAAAAAAACAGGTTTTTATTTCTGTCTTTCCATCAATTGCCTCAGAAAGAATAGGAGCTACAGTCTTATCTGTTCCCCAGACTATTATTAAGGGCTTCTGTCTTTTCAATATTAGCTTGTTTTCCTTTCTCTCCCTTTTTATAAGACTTTACAAAGAACAGGAAAAAGTACCATATACATAGCAACATTCTAAATATTCCAAATTGCCTGGCTAATTCTTTAGGCCCTTGTTCAGTACATGATCTGTATTCCCTAAGTATCAGAAGTAGTGGCTTTGTGTAATACTTCACTGTATCATAGTTAGAGTCATCAGTTTAGTACAGTGGTACCTAAGTGTATGAATTTGTTTTATGATTTTGAGGAAAATGGCTGTATATGTGTGGGGAAGATGAATGTGGTCATATTTGTCACCCAGTGAGGAGTTTGTGATTGGAAGCAAAATGGTGCCAGATGCTTTTGTTGTGAAGTAAATTGTTTACAAACAGAAGCATCCATGAACCAAGGTATCACTGTATTTTCTAATATTCTTTGTGTATATATTTGCTAAATCAGTCACAGATGTTATACTTTGTAAAATTGTCGAGTTTTAGGTATGAAATTTTGTAGCAGTTAGCATATAAGCAGGCTGCTATAAGAGATCCCATTCCCTAAATGAATAAAGCATGATAGAACTATAATTCTTTGTAGGAATACTGTTACGTAGTCATGATATAAAGTAGGAGAACCAGGCTCTTTTCATTTTGTTCTGCTATTCATAATTTGTGACATGTTTTTTCAAAGACAATTTACAGTGTGTCTGCTTTACAGCTTGTTGGCAGTGAGTGATTGTGGTGGTAAAGAGTGGATTTTTTTGGGGGGTGGGGCACGGTACAGGGGATCAAACCTGGGACCTTGCGCTTGCTGGGCAGGTGCTTATGCCACTGAGCTATCTTCCCAACCTAACACATAGCTTTAAGGGAAATCAAATAAAATCTTTCTAAAGATAAGATTTTTTAATTGATTCTCTTCATTATATATTTTAATTCTATTTCTTTATCCTTTTGTGAATTGTTATTCTTCCAGCTTCAAATTTTATGTTGACAATTTGGCATTATGTATTATAATGTAAGTATAATTTCCTATACTTGAAGATTAAAGAAATAGTGCATAGAATTTCAAGTCATTCATGAGTTGATTTTGTTCATTTATTTTTGTGCAGTTTCTTTGGGGAATGGGCTTAGGCTTTTTTCCCCTTATTTATTTTTCTTCCTTAGTATAGATAAGTAGAATTCCAGAATGTTTCCTAAGATTTCTATCTCCCTCTGCCATCTATGCCCTATATAGTCTTCTGTCTTTGACTGTGGAATGAACTAATAGATATTATTCAATTGTCAGTCAGTTGCCATTGTAATGCTGAAAGGAAGAGTATTGTGGGTGACACATTAGAGAGATGATTGAAAGATGATGAGGCATCAGATAGAGTTGTGCTGGCCTTGAAGGAGTGAACTGCTGAGATGGGCCACAGGGAAGAACCTGTGTGCAACCAGCAGGAACAAAAAGTAGGCTCTGGCTGATAACAAGCAATTGGAATGTTAGTGTTAGGGTGGTGAGGAAAGGAATTCTACCAACATCAAACTCAAAAAAAAATATTTCCCTAAGTTAAGCCTCCATTGGAGGTTATTGCTGGTCTGCCCATGTTTGCAGCAGGATTCCTCGCCCATAAAATGAGGAACTAATGATTTGTTGTTTTAAGTGAGTAAGTTTGAGGAAATTTGTTACACAGCAATGAAAAATTAACATGTCTAGATTTTATATACCTATATTCCAACAATTAATTAAATGTGGGAGCACCTTTAGAACTGGATGGGGCCGGCCAGATAGCTCAGTGGACTAAAATGTCTGCTTAGGCAGGCACAGGGACCAGGGTTCAATCTCTAGCATAACATGCCAGCCCCGTCCCCAGAGCACACTGAGGCAGCAACTGAGACTGGGCATGGTGGTGCCTGTAATCCCAGCACTTGGGAGGCTGAAAACAAGAGGATCACTACGAGTCTGATCTATAGTGAGACCCTATAGACCTTTTACTAAAATACATTAAAAAAAAAAAAAAACAAAACTGGACAGTAGGTAGAAGAAACTGCACTAGAAGTGGGAAGAAACTGGAAGAGTTTGATAACAAGGGTGGAATAACCCTAAATGATGTTGAACACACTGTTGGTAGTAATATAGTCATTGCCAGTGCTACCAGTGAGGGCTCAATAGGAAAATAAAAAGGACATGTCATTGGAAACTTAAAGAAGGAAAGATTTGATACACAGTATCAAAACACTTAAAGAGGAACTTAGGAGAAATTTCTTGTACTGATAGCTAAAGTGATTGCCAAATTGCTTGGTTTCTTCTGATAATAAAATGATAGAGAAATAGTGGGAAACAGAGCTAAATGGAACTCGTATCGCAGGAGAGAACTGAGGGTCCCTGAGGCTGAAATAAATAACGACCTTTGAAAACAAGTTTGTATGTTTGGTAACATTACAGAGAAAGAATTTTTAGGATAGGTCAGTAAAAGATACATGGGAAAATTTATTAGAGGTAGATATAAGATGCAACCAAGAGTGGAGTGTGAGTGCTCAAAGAAATAAAGTAGTTGGGAAATAGGGATTTTTTATGTGTTTTGGGTGGTGGAAATATGTGGAATTTGATAATATGGATGGGAAATGGCCCACCCATACTAAGATAATGGTCTGTTAATACTGGACATCTCAAAAGGCTGGTTCATTTCTGTGTGATAGGAGATGATAAGTAAAAAGGCAATGAGCTAAAAACATATTTGTAGTTGAAAGAGAATTGTCTAGCTTTGTTGTTTTGAGGGAAAAAAAAAAAAAAGTAAGTAAGACTTGTGTTCTGAAGCAGCCAGAGTTTTTTAAGTTAAAATTGATTCCCGGTACCCCTTCCCCCCCCCCCAAAAAAAGAACCCAACTACAAATAAAATGTATTTGAATTTTTATTAATACCTTGCCTTTTGTAGCTTTTCCTATGCGCATTAACTTTTTAAATTCAATTTTACAAGGGAATAAATTGATAAAATCGTATTTTAGCAAAGTGAACTAAAATACATGTTTTGTATGTTTTCCAAACAGTTAAGCATTTTTAAGAAATACAGAGACATAGAAACCTATGCTGCTTGACTGTTGGTATGTGATGCCACATGCTACCTCAGGATCCTATCAGCAAAAAAGGCCAACACCAGAACTTTGCTAGTCCCAGTGCCATCCTTTGAACTTCTACAATTCCTGGAATCAAGTGCTCTTTCCTAGGAATATATGTCTTCCTGCTTCTCAGTGTTTTCCATGATCTGAGTGGTGTTTCCCATGAATACGTCAGTTGAGCACATCTTTTCTCAGATAAAGCCCATTATTTGCCTAAATCTCAGGAGAAAATAAAATGATAATGGTTAGAGTAGATTATACTTGACAGAAAAAGTGTGCTAGTGTAGGTCTACAACACTCTTTAGCTGTTGAATTGAATACCCTTGAAAAATAAAAATAGTAAAAATATAGTATCTTAGCTAGGGAAGGGTAAGTCGAAGATTCCAATGGTCAGTAATCTAGGAGCCCCTTAGCTAGGTGATTCAGGTTTAGAATCTCTCAGGAGGTTACAGTCATGCTGTCAGCTGCACTGTTAGTCTCCTCTGAAACTTTCCATGAGGTGAAGGCTTTACCACTAAATTCATTCACATGGGCTTTGCAAGAGGCTTTAATTCTTCACATTCAGTAGGACTGCTTATGACAGTAGCTTCTGCTAGAGTGAGTCACCAAAGAGAAAAAATATATCATCACCAATGGTGGAAGCTGCAGTGGCTTTGAGAATACACCTCAGAAATGAAGCATCTTCCCTTTTGTATTTTACCAACACTGGCACAATGTACAAATCATTGAGTACTGTCTTGTGGAGTAGCTGTCATATATACAGCTGACAGTCTCACTATATGCCAAGAATGGCTCATAAGGAAAGCCATGAGGCAGAAACAAGTTGAGACCACCAGACTTGTGTAAAAGCAACATAGTATGGAATTTGTTGTGCCTGGGTGCAGGTGGACAGATGGTAAAAAGGCTGCCTGTGTGAAACAAAGCAGCAGGCTTTTCTATAGGACTTGAAAGAAGTCAAGACAGGAGGGAAGATCTCAGTAAAGTCCATGGTCCAAGTTCTCTTGATGTCTTGTTTCTTAGTGGACGAAGTCCTTGAGGCATCTGGTGTAAATATTTGGGTGTCTTCAGATGTCCTGGTGTTTGGGAGATTCCATGTTCCACCTTTTCTCTCATCACATCCTGTGTTTTCTGAGGGCAGCACCAATTCTGAGCTG
>NW_004524671.1:5980634-5985316 GCF_000260255.1 Octodon degus | reverse complement strand
GATTTTACCTTTGTGCATGTATAACTTCTTTACCGGTATCTATCAAAGTACTGATGGCTGAAATATTGAAATTAAAAAAAAAAAAAAAAAAAAACCTGTCACATTAGACACTTTAGTTTTACTCACAGTGCGGAAGTTTTCTCATTGTCAGTCTTCCATATGTGGTTCCATATTTGACCTCTGCTGCATATTATAGTTTGGAAATCCAAGGCCAGTGCTACCTAACCTATACAGATAATTCTATAACGTTAATTATGGACTAGACATTGTTTTGAATAGTGTAGCTTTGCTGTAACCTTTACAATAACCCTGAAGGATATAATTTATCTACACTTGAATGTAAAATGGAAATAACACCAGAGTTTGATGGATTTTCCTAAAGAAATATGGTACAATAATAGCTACATAGTGGAAGAGGTAAAGTGTAAATTCAATTGCAGTCTCTACTCTTAGATACTATATTATGTTATGTCGTATTAGCATGTATCATTTGGTAGGTTGCAGTTTATCCTTATTTTTCTTCGTCCTGTGAAAGGACTATCTAGAAGGTGTATTATTTGCTTGAAATGTATTATGAATTTATGTAATTATAAGACCCAGAGCCTTCAAGTGAAAGTCTTGCTTCTAAAGCAAGAGATTACAGAATTACCAGCATGGATTCTGCCTAAGAATGATTTACTCAACCTGAAAATTTTCACGGGCTTAAAGTTACAACAGAAGTCCCTAGTTTAGCATGTGTACCTTACTGTAGTAGGTAATTTAATTTTCTAAATATTATAGATGAATTTAGAAGAAGAATTTGTTTTGATGCTTTTTACTATACATGTGCAGTGAATTTATTAATTTTAAATTCCTAAGTCCTGTGTTCATAATATTTTGCCACTTTTGTCTGCCTTTCTAAGTACTTAGGTGTCTGGTTTTTATTAGCATGACCAAATGACACTGTATCTCACTGTGAAATATGTGCTTTCAGTTTACATTCAAATGCTACATAAACTTTGATTTTAGATATTTTTTCCTAAATTGTGCTTGGCATATCACTGAGGATGAGAATTATTTTCTAATGCAATACTGTTCCTCCCTGTCCTTTGTGACCTCAGTTGGCATATCTGGTAGAGACATGAAACATAACATTTAAATGTTTTCTCCAATAATTTAGCTAAAGTTTGTTTTGTTTACTGTGCAGAATGAGTGATTTTGTGCTCCTAGATACAAATTCTTATATAATTTATAATTTTAGATGAAAAAGAAACCCAAAAAGGCCATTGTTGAGTCAGATACTGAAGAAGAAAACTACAAAGTGCCAGAGTATAAAACTGTCATCAGTTTCTATTCAAAAGATCAATTAAACATTACATTATCCAAATGTGGCCTTGTAATGTTAAATAATTTAGTCAAGGTAAGAAATGTGAAACTTTAAATGTCGAGATACTACATTTATGTTGACGATTTTATTAAATTCATCACTAACGTAGTTGTCTCACACCCCTTAATGTTCTGCATATCATTTCATTTTCCTCATGTGTTTAAGGAAACTCTTCTTTATTAGGCATTTACAGAAGCTGCTACTGGATCTTCAACTGTCTTCATAAGGGATCTAGCACCATTTATAATTTTGAATTCTCTTGGAGTTACTATATCAGTTTCACCAAGTGATGCTTTTAATGTACTCAGTGTTCCTATGGCAAAATCATATACATTGAAAAATGAAGAGAGTTTAAGTATGGATTATGTAGGAACTAAGGACAACGATCATTTCAGTGCAATGACCAGTTTAAGCAGCAAACTCTTCTTCATTCTTCTTAGTAAGTGATATATTTCCTTTGGAAGTTTTGTTTTCATTACATTTTGTATACCATATTACATTTGTAGTATTTTACAGTTTATTAGTTTGTTTTGCTCTTACATTTCTTTTGTAATAGGTTTAGGAACCTTTTTTTCTTTTGCAGTGCCTTAATTCCTTTTGTCACTGTTTGTATCCCACATTTTTACTTCTAATCTCTTACATTAGAGCATGCTGCTATGGGAAAGAAAAATACTAGACCTTCCAAGCTTTTATAGCATCATAAACACGCTCATGGAACATATTTGACCAATTTTATAGATGAATGAATTCGCAAAAGTTTGGATTCATGCAAACAAATGGTTTTGAGATGTGTAATTTTTTTTTTAATGTTTGGCCTACTGAGGCACAAGTTCTTTATCTTTTCTGACCCACAAGTTTTCATTTTTATGGAAGGTGAAAGTATATACATTCTTAAATTATCATAACTTCTAGCCATTATGAATTGAAATAACCCAAATTCTCACCAGTAGGACATTCTGATAGTCTGACATTTAAGTAATTACCAAGGCAAGGAGTATTATTTAAAGCTTACCCAGGAATAGGGAGGCAGGCTGTTATAACATAGCTAGTTCTCCTCATCAGAATATCAAGCATGGCAGGTGTTTTAGGTATTGAAACACATTGCCAGTGTTCTTTTTATCAATATTATGTCTATTTGTTTTTTCATTTTTCTTTGTTTTATATGGATGTAGGAATAAAATTTATCCAAGGAAGTAATTTTACTCCAAATATAATGTCTCTAATAGGAATATATATTCAAAAGTTGTTTAATCAAATCTGAGTTGTATCTAAAAAGTGAAACAGGTAGTTAGAAAAGTTAAAAACTGAGGAATAGTTATGTTGGTGTTTGCTAATGTGTGAAAATATTAGGGTCTGGTAATTGTGACAGCAAACCAAAGATTATTGGTTTTGAATTTTATAATTCTCATTACTCAGTTGATTTAAACAATTTGGTATTTTAGGTTAAAGTCCTGAATTTTTTTTTTCCCAGTTAAAAATGTCAGTGCTGTGGAAATAAGTGGTGTCTTCTTTTTTTTTTTTTTTCCAGTAAGTGATGTCTAGTTAAAGTATCCCTTGGTATGGGCTACATCCAAAGACTTCAGTGACCTAAAGTTTAAGATAATCAGTATGTTTAGTGTTTTTACCGTATTCCTAAAATAAATATATAGTGAATTATAAAAATTTTCAACATATGTTTTTAATTTAGCACCTGTTAACCATTCTACTGCTGATAAAATTCCTTTAACAAAAGTGGGACGACGTCTGTATACTGTAAGACACAGAGAATCTGGAGTTGAAAGATCTATTGTTTGTCAAATTGATGCAGTGGAAGGAAGTAAGAAAATAACAATCCGCTCACCTGTGCAGGTATGAAATGTTTGATTTTTGGAGAGATCTTAGCGAATCTGGAACTAATAAAAACTTTAAAAATACATTATTATCAAAACAGTGCAAACTTTAATAAAAAACAACAAATACTCAGAAAGGGAAATCTCAGAGCGAGTAATTACATTGCTGTAATACGACTGGGTGGGGGAATCCCATTCAGTACGCTGAGCACAGTTTTCATAGGACTATTTTAAAAATATTTTTGCACGTTATTTTTTCTCTAATAAAATGCACATATATGTCCTTGTGGTAGGATTTTTTGAACGTACAATAAACTACAGATGTTTGACAATGACACAATTATGAACCTTCAAAATATTCAAGGTGACAAATATATTGCTCAAAAACCCTCCATTCTCCCAACTTCCCCATTGCTACACATCTACTGACCTGCGCTCAATGTGTGTTAGGTACATAGTCTTGCATTTTATATAATTGTATTGGAATACCGAATAGAATTTGGCTAGTTTCACTCAGCAAAATTTTGTGACAGTTTCTGCATTGTTATTTGCAGCCATGTATATTTATTGAAAGCTAAATAATTTATCTATTATATGGAGGTATCATATTTCCATGTGGATTGAGTTTTTGTATATATTGAGAAGTAAAGCTTGAGGTTTAGTGTTTTATGTATTGGCTATCCAATTGTCTGAACACATATTATCTTTGTCCTATTGAATTGCCTTAACATTTTTGTCAAAAATTAATTTACTGTATATACTGATTTTTTTTCTGGGCTCTATTTTGCTTCATTCATCCATTTATCCTTTTTTTTTTTTTTTTTTTTTTTTTGGTACCGAGAATCAAACTTAGGACATTGCATTTGCCAAGCAGGTGCTTATGCCACTGATACATATCCCCAGTGATCTATTTATCTTTATGTCAGCATTACACAGTCTTGATTACTACCTTAATATAAATCTTGAAATTAGGTGTTATAAGTCTATGCTTTTACATACAGGGTCCTGAGCATCATTTGGCACTGCCCTGTGATTTATTTTATTTTTATTTTATTTATTTTATTTTTTTTTTTTCGGAATCAGGAATTAAACTCAGGCCCTCGTGCTTGCTAGGCAGGCACTTATTCTACTGAGCCATCTCCCCAGCCCATTACAAGTCTATGTTTTTGACACTTATGGGTCCTTTCTATTTTCTTATTTTAGAATCTATCTTTATCAAAATCTTTCATAAAATTGGCTTACATTTTAAATTTTAATTTCTGCTTTTCCACTACCATCATTTATAAATACATTTCATTTTTATAATCACTTGTATTGTAAAACCTTATTGGATTCATTTGTTCTGATTGATGACACAGTTTTATAGATATAAACAGTTGTAATCAGTAAATACATTTTTTACTTCAGCCTTTCCAAACTGCCTATGTCATTTTTTTCTGCCTTTTCTCTGTGTTAGCTGAAAGGATTTAAAAAATTTGTTAAATTTT
>NW_004524671.1:5954603-5980534 GCF_000260255.1 Octodon degus | reverse complement strand
ATTTAATTTTTATTAAATTAAAATTTAATAAAATTAAATGGGAATTCCCCCATTGAATGGGATTCCCCCACCCAGTCGTATTACAGCAATGTAATTACTGGCTCTGAGATTTCCCTTTCTGAGTATTTGTTGTTTTTTATTAAAGTTTGTACTGTTTTGTTCATAATTGTGTCTTTGTCAAACATCTGTAGTTTATTGTATGTTCAAAAAATCCTACCACAAATTTAACAGTTAAAAATTTAAAAAACTTGAGATCATGAAATATTATCAAACTGTTATATTTGATTTACTAAAATCATGTTTAAAATTTTTATACTTGTTTTCATAAGAGGTCTTGGCCTATGATTTTGAGGTCATAGGTTTATGTAAGTGATAAATTGAAAAGAAAATTTATTTGAAATTATGTTTATGTTTTTAAAACCTTGTAGAACTTATTCTTGATGTCTGTTGTTTGAGTTCCCTGAACACTGATTTCGGGTTTGATATAGTGTCTTTAGAAACATTTTTCAATTAAATATTTTATTTTGAGAAATTTTTATACTGTAGACCTCTATGCATGTTATGCAATATAAGAAATGTTGACATTTTAAAATGTACCTTCAGATTTAAAAGAAAATTTGAAGTCACCTATTTTGCTTCTTTAGCCTGCATTTTCTCCTCTTTCCTAGAAAAAAAGTGTTTTAGTGACTTGACATTTATTTATATTTATTTTCGTATCTTTAAAATTCTTAAGTATGTCCATAAGATACATACTATTTGTGTTTTCAGCTGTAGTATTCTATTACATAAACAAGGAAATTTTAAGAAAATTTTTAAATCATTCCACTATTCATGAGATTGTTTTTCTTTTTTTCTTAAAAAATCAGTGTTTCAGTGAAGCTGACTGACTTTTGGTACCCATATGTAACAGGGAAGAATAACTGCTCAGTGTTGCTAAGTGAATTCCCATTTTTACTTGTTTTTTCTGAATTATTTTCAAAAGTTTACATTTTTGGTAATATATGAGTGTGCTATTCTTACCATTTTTAACTGTTAAATTGAAAGATTCAGGAGCCAGGGAGATAGCTGAGTGGAATAAGTGCTTGCCTGACAAGCACAAGGTCCTGAGTTTGATCCCCTGGTACTGCAAAAAATAAATAAAAAATAATAATAATGAAAGACTTCTGATTATGCCAGTCTATTATTATGCATAGTTACTGTATATGCTTATTTTAACTTGTATTTTCTTGATTCCTAGGTAAGTTATCTTTTTTGTCCATTCATAAATCACTTGTTTATATTGACTCTTTCTTTCTTTTCTTTTTTTTTTTTTTTTTTTTTTGTATTTAGGACAGGGTCTACAGGGCCTCACTGCATAGATCAGACTTGTACTGATCTGCCTGTTTACAGCCTCCCAAGTGCTGGGATTACAGGCGTGTGCCACTGCGCCTGGTCTCAATCATCTTCTCAGTGTGCCTCAAGGGTGGGGCTGGCACAACAGGCCTGGGGATTAAAATAACTTGCCTTTTTCTTTAAACTGCAACTTAAAGATTATTAGGATTTTTGTGTGTATCTGGGCACAAATCTTTTAATAAATGTATTACAGACACTTTCTGGCCTGTGACATGTTTTTCATTTTCATTAAATAAATATTTAACATGTTGATACAGCTTTTTCTATGAATTTTTTTCTATTATTGTCAAGACAAAAGTGTGTCTCTAAACAAATTAACCTCTTCCCTAAGGTCAAGATGTTATCAGGGCCAGGGAGATAGCTCAGCAGTCTAAGCTCCTGCCTGGCAAGCACAAGGACCCTGGTTTGGTCACCAGTACCACATGCCTTGCCGGCCCTGCACTGAGCTGGCCACCTATACCGGGCTTGGTGGCACACTCCTGTAATCCTAGCGCTGGAGAGGCTGAGACAGGAGGATCACTCTTAAGTCTGAACTGCTTAGCGAGGCCCTGCACCAAATAAAGAGAAGGACGGAAGGGAGGGCAGGGAGGGAAAGAAAAAAGAAAAGGTTATCTTCCTCTCCTCTAAGATGTTTCAAGTTACAAGTTTCTGTAACAGTTAAACTTAGCTTTCCTACAAAACTGGAAACTTTGATGTAATTTTTAAGATAAATTTGATGTAAATTTTAAGATAAATGTTTATTTTTTCTAATTTAAGTGACTAAGACACATGGAACTCCATATTTTTTGTGAAGATATTTTAAAAAATACTTTTTAAAATTGTATGTAGGTTTTTTATTAACAATATTAAGTGCACTGTCATTTTTTTTCCTAGATTAGAAATCATTTTTCAGTCCCAATTTCTGTTTATGAAGGAGACACTTTATTGGGAATTGCTTCACCTGAGAATGAATTCAACATCCCATTAGCATCTTACAGGTGATTTTATCTTTTTGTTTGCACTATACTCTTTCCTAGAATTTTTATTTTCAGATTTTATATGGATATTTGACTTTAAATTATCAAACTTACCTTATTAAATATCTCATTACACTTCTTTTTTCAAAAATATTATTTAATATAAATTTATACATTTATATGCTTTAAATTTATACCAGGTAAGTTATTTATGATTTTGTAACAAATACATTTATTGTTTAGATGGGCCTTTTTAAAAAGAAATATTATTTAATATATTTATATCATGTAAATCAGATTTTTACTAGTTATGCTTACAGTATTAACCATAATCATTGGCATATATGTTCATGACTTTTAAAAATGTCCAAGAAAATATGACAGGTACTTCGTGGTTTTATGTTATAAGTTTTTTACTTTTAAGAGGCTTTATAATAGAGTTCTTTGAAATGTTTTTAGAACACAAAGTATTTTATGTCTGTATGTATATCTGTTAATTGTTCAAGGCTAGAGTTTAATATAAATGCATTACTCTTATATATCTACATGATATTCGGTACCAGGAATTGAACTCTGGACTTTGCACTTACCAGGCAGGTGCTGTACCACTGAGCTGTTGCCTCAGCTAATCAGTACTGATTGATTGATTGATTGATTGATTGATTGATTGATTTTTGTGGGACTGGGAATTGAACTCAGGACCCCACACCTGCCAGGCAAGCACTTATTCTGCTGAGCTGTCTCCCCAGCCCTGTACTCTTATTTTAAAGGCAAAAAAACACAAAACAAAATTCTAAAACAATATGATAGAAGGGTAAGAGTGGATAATACATTGTAGATTGCTGTGTTAATTTACTCACAGTAAGAGATATCAGCATTTAATTGTCCAAACAATATCAGCACAAAACTCTTCACTAAGCTGAAAGTAGTAGTATAGCTATTTTAACACTCTCTCTCTCTCTCTCTCTCTCTCTCTCTCTCTCACACACACACACACACACACACACACACATTTTCCTTTTGTTTGGTTCATTTCACTTACGAGTATGGTCTGAAGTTGCATCCATTTACCTATAGAAGTCTTTAGCTGATCCTTCTTTATGGCTGAGTAATAATTCCATTATATAACAAGACCACATCTTTTTTATCCATTCCTTAATTGATGGGCATTTGGGTTGTTTCCAAGACTTATCTATGACCATCTGTGCTTCTGTGCACATGGATGCACATATATCACTGTGCTGTGGTTTTAATTTATTTGGGAAGATAATCCAGAAGGGGAATAGCTGGGTTGAATGGAACATTCAATCCTAGTTTTTCTGAGGAGTCTCCATAGTGATTCTATAGTGGTTGTATCAACAATGGAGAAGACTTCCTTTTTCCCCACAGCCCCTTCAGCATTTATTGGTTGATTTCTTAATGGTAGCCATTTCTTATCTCAGGGTGAGATAGAATCTCAGTGTTGCTTTGCTTTGTTGGTGTTTAGGATTTGTATAATTCCTTGATTCAACTTTGGTAATTTGTATATAACTAGCAATCTGTCCATTTCTTGTGCATTTTCTATCTTATTAGAATACAATTTTTCACAGTAGATATAGATGATCTTCTGTATTTCTGTGGGGTCTATTATTTCCCTTTCTAATTGCATGGATTTGAATCTTTTCTTTCCTTTTTTTTTATAAGATTGACTAAGGATTTGTCGATTTTATTTAATCTTTCAAACAACCTACTCTCTGAATTCATTAATTCTTTGTATTGTGTTTTATTCTCCAATGCATTGATTTCTGCTCTGATCTTTGTTTCTTCCCTCCTATGAGATTTTGTCTTAGCCTGCTCTTTTTCTAGAAGTTTGCAGTTCAACAGTACGTTATTTGTGCTTGCTCTGTTTCCCTGGTATGGGTATTTGCTGCTATAAATTTCCCTTTTAGGACTGCCTTCACAGTGTTCCATAAGTTATGGTATGTTGCATTCTCATTGTCATTTAATTGTAGCATGGTCTGATTTCTTCTTTAGGTTGTATTGAAGGATACTATTTAATTTCCAGATACTTACGAAGTTCTTGTGGCTTCTTTTGCTATTGATTTTCAGTTTTATTTCACTATGGTCTTGTGATGTACATGGGATAATTTTAATTCCTTTGCATTTACCTAAGCATGGGGTTAGTATGTGGTCTATTTTGGAGAATGTCGATTGTGCAATTGAGAACAATGTATTATGATATAGGGTAGAACACTTTATAGACATTTACTATATCTGTTTGTTCAAAAGTGTAATTCACTTCTCTTCATTGTTGACTTTTTGTTTAGTTGATCTGTCTTTTGTTACAATAGAGTATTGAAATCCCCCAATACAATTGTGTTAATGCTTATTTTATTTTTCATGTCTGTTAATATGTTTTATAGTTGAGTACATTGATATTTATTGTGTGCATATATATATATATATTAAAGATTGTTCTCTTACTCTTCGACTGTTCCCTTTACAAGGATATAGTGACCTTCTTTATCTTTCTTAATCAGTCTTGACTTGAACTTAATTTTGTCTGCAAAAAGACTATTCCTTTTTCTGAGTTCTGTTGCATAGAGTATTGTTTTCCATCCTTTGACTTTCAGTATATGAATTTCTTTTAGAATTAAATATGTTTCTTGTATGCAGCATATCGTTGGATCATGCTTTTTGATTCATTCTGCCTGTGTGTTTTGATTGGTGAATTGAGGCCATTAACTTTGACATTTATAACTTATCCTTGTCAAGTTATTTTCTGTTCTTGACTCCCCCTCTTTTTTTCTCCCTCCCTCCATTTTCTTGTTTGCCTTGCCTGGTGGGTTCCTTCTGTTGGGGCTTATGATACTAAAGTTCTTGTTTTCTCTTTCTAGAATGTCCTTCAAACATTTTGGAGTGCTGGTTTGGAGGTCATAAATTTCTTCAGTTGTTCTTTTTCGTGGAAGTGTTATCTCTCCATTGAATTTGAAAGATAGTTTTGCTGGGTACGTCAATCTATATTAAAAGTTGTTTTCCTATAGAGCTTGAAATATTTTGCTCCAAGCTCTCCTTCACTTGAGGGTTTTTGCTGAGAGATCAGTTATGATTCTGATGAGCTTTCCCTTATAGGTGATTTGTTTTTTTTCCCTAACAATTTTTAATATTCTTGTGTTGAATTTCTGGAATCTTGAGTATGATATGCCAGGCTGTAGATTTCTTTTGGTCATGGCCATTTGGAGTTCTGTATGTCTCACTAAGCTGTGTCAAACTGTTTTTCTCTGTCAGGGATGTTTTCTACCATGAGGTTTGTGAACACTTTTTTAATATAATTGGTGCTTTCTTCTACCTTTCAGTGCTTCCAGTTTATCTTAAGTTATTGTTCTTTGCATCATTTTACGGATGTTGAATTGGTTCATTGTAGTCTCTTGCTATTTTTAGGAAATCTTTCTTTTTGTGATCACTAGTTCAAAGCCTGTATTCTATATCTGAGATTCTGTCCTCACATTGGCTTCATCGACTGTTAATATTTTTAATGGAATTTATATTCTCCTACTTGAATATGCCTTATGGATTTCATTTCTTTCCTATGCTGAGCATTCATGGCTGCCCTAGTTTTTAAAATCTCTTCTATTTTCTTATCTATATCTGCTCTAGAATCACTATGAAGCATGGCTTTCTTTGTGGATGCCACTCCTGTAACTAGAGCTTATTTTTGATTTGATTTTTTTTTTTAAGAGCCTCATTCATTTGCTTTGCAGTTATCACTTCAGAGAGGCCAGGTGGATGGTTTTCAGATTTTCCAGCTTCATTGTCCCCTGGGTGTTCCTCTGGTGATGTTTGAGGTTGTATTGTATTTTTCTCATTTTCTTTTTTTTTTCTCTCTCTCTCTTTCTTTATTTTTTTTCTTAAAATTTAATTTCTGGGGTAATGTTTATAGCAGATGTTCACAACAATTATGGCACTTTTGGCTATATTGATACCAATAACAACATAAAAAAACCACATAGAAAATGACAAACTGATATAACCATTAATTTACCACCTTTAACTATATGAAATAGATTTACATTTATATATCAAAATCTAAAACAAACCAGAAAATTTCATGCCTTATACAAATCCTACTTATGTGTAAACATAAGAAGTATATAATTCTTTATGTCTATTTTTAAAATATATTCTAATTTTTAAATGTTTTTTATCATATTCTGTAGGGCTTAAAGTTCAACATATCAATACTTGATGAAAAATACCTGTTCCATGTTATGCCTAAGATGTTTGATATTCAGACATAGTGAGGTTAAGCTTAACAGCTTAAGTTTATGGTAATAACAATAAGCTTGTCTTCTGGATGGTTAACAACCTAAGTTTGCAGACCAAAATTAGAGAAAAAGGAGGGCTGCAAGGAAAGCCAACATTTTGGCCCTAGCCTTCCAAGGTCAATTAAGACTCAAGACATATGAGAACTTGTACTGTAATGTCATGTCACTCGGTAGTGTCCCAAATTTTCTGATGAAGGAGATTATGGGGCCAAAGAGGAAAGTGATCGATGATGTAGAGTGTGCCTAAGGAGAGTCACATGGAGAGAAAACATTCTCTCAGGCTTTCACAGAGAGCACATTGGCCAAGCAATGGCTGTGACTCATCCACATGGCTGACATCGACAAAGGTTCTACAATCTGAGGTACGGGATCTCAGGATGAATCCTGAGGGGATTTCACTGACCTTCTCAGACCCAAAAGCTACAACTCTTGTTGCATAGGTCCTGCTTTACCTTGGTCTTAACCATTCAGCAGAAAAGTATAAAAACTAAATATAAGAAGTAAAGCCATGCTGTTATGTTGAGCTGTAAGGGACTCTGGTCAACAATTTCTGACATTGCCAGTCAAGCGGAAGACCCAATACTATTATGGGCTACTGGACTCTTTTAGAATATTTTGCTCAGTTTATACACCTATGATATTCAAATAATGGAACTTAACAACAAAAAGGGTATACAGATAAATGTCCATTTTGTATCTGTGTATTCAAAGTGGTTAGGATAGATACATAGTTACATGCTCTTAATGAATAGAGTGATTTGTTCTAATGGTGTTTGTAAATAGGCTATCATGTCTGCATCTTGTACAGCAATTAACCACTAGGAAGAATGTATGCAATGTGTTAATTATTGAAACTGTCCTACCAATTTGATTTGAAACTGTCTCATTGCTATTTGTTTATCAATAAAATTATGGGAAAAAAATCCTTAGTGGGTCAATTTTGCCCTCAGGGGTTAAAATTTAAAATGATTAGGGAGAAAGTAGAGAAGTGGAAGAAGAGAAAGAGATTAGAAAGCTGGAGCCAAAGGAGAATCTTACTAACTGTGGGCAACTGGTACAGAAGAAGAGGAAGAAGGAAAAGATAAACTGAACAAAACATGATCACAGAGAGGATAGATCCATGTTGACACTCATATAAACACAAGTTCAAAGAATGAAGGAGAAAAAGAGCAAAACATGGGTCTGGGGAGATAGCTCAGCAGTCTAAGTGCTTGTCTGGTAAGTGCAAGGACTTGAGTTTGATCCCAGGTATCTCATACCATGCGAGCCACTGAAACTGGGCATGGTGGCACACGATCCTAGTGCTGGGGAGGCTAGACAGGAGGATCACTATGAGTCTGAGCTCCATAGTGAGATTCTGTACCAAATTAATATTTGGTACACCCTATTTCAAAAAGCAAAACAAAAAGAAGAAAACAATACAAAAAAAAAGCAAAACTATAACAACATCAAAAAAGAAAAAAATAAATAAGCCAAGAGAGTGCAGTGAAAAAGTCCATTTCCAGTTTTGTCCCTGTAACAACATATGGAGACAGTGGCCCAAATCCGTGTTAATTTTTCCCAAAGAACCATTGGGAATGGCTGAGCCCTTCATACTTGGCACTCACTGGCAACTTGTGAAGTCCTTCACAGCTAGTGCAGCCCTTCCAGTCCACTGCTCCCATCCACTGCTTTGTCTCCCTGGAGGCCTCTGAGATCACCAGCAATCACTGTGTGTTGGTAGGTTTAGATCGTTCCTGTCATGCAGTTTTTCCCATCTCAGGGAGAAATTGCTGCCAGCTGTGTCCTTCCTTATTGAAGTTTCTCTCTTCACCCTGTCTGTGGCCTTCAGTTTGTGCCAGAGTTCCTTGCTGGGTCTGGGAACTTGCCTACATCATCCTTATTTCCCTATGTTGCTGTATTCCAGCATCCGGATGGCAAGAATCAGGTTCTTTCTCTGCTGCTTAGCACTCCGCCATTTTGCTGTACCCCCTTGTTGGTATATTTTAGAGAAAAGATTTAACAAAATAATTATGAATTAGTCTTATAATTCTAAGTATAATGTGTTAAATAAAATTGCTCAGGATATTTTATGTGAGATTGAAATTTATTCTGTAAAACTTGAACTCTTGGAGAATAAAACCTTCCCTAAAATTAATCCTTATAATTTCTTTGAATACTATTTCAAAACATACTAAAGATAAACACTTTCACCAGTGCTACAGAAAAAATAAAAAGGCCAAGTTGCAAGTGGTTCTTAATTATTCTGTAGCTCTATTCATTATGACTAAGGCCAAGAAGTTTAGTATTGGATTATGGTGGCAAATAAATCTGGCACATGTGCCACAGTTCTTTGTTACTGAAAGCTCTAAAACGTTTACATTGATTGGTGTAGGATTTGTATTGCCTGGGGTTGGGGGGAAGTCTCGCATGTTTGGGCATATACTTTCACATAGATCTAGAAACACCATTTGTTTTACTGCTTGTTTCAAATATGCTGAGGGAATGAAATGAGAAAATAGTAACAAAAATAATTATTTACAATATCCAACTCCTTCTAGAAAAGATTGGGATGGTTACAAGACTGGAAGACATTAAAGATATATTTAAAATTTTCAGTACAGAGCTTTAAATTCATTTTGTTCTTATGTAATAGTTAATGTCATTCTGCTTTTTTAATAAATTTCTGCTATATACCCTATGATTCTGGCCATATTTCAGATATTAGTATTTTTATGGTCTTTTATTCAAGACTAAATAGTAACTTACTACATAATAGTTTAGTCTATCTTGTTATTACTAGTAGCAACCAGTTTGCTGTTTTAATAATGCAGGTGCTTTTAATTCACTACTTAGATGTAGGTTCATTTAAATATTTAAGACATGAGGCATAAAGTTTACAAATAGACAAATCATTACTTTTGTCTACAGCACTTGAATATACTGATTCCTAAGTTTAATTTTAACTAACAAATACCAAGTATTTTGTGGGTAAAACACAATAGATGCAAAAATGGATTGAATGTGACCATTAACACTGAGAGGTTGGTATATTATGTAATCATGTACTTAAGATTGGAAACTTTAGTTGCAGACAGTTATAGAAAGTGTTATAGAAAGCGTTATAGTTACAGGAAACTTTGGGAAACAAAGGATTGATGAGTGACTCCTAGTGAAGCTACAGGAACTCAAGGTAAAATACAGTATTGTTGAGACTGGAGTGGAAGAACATTCTTAAATGAAAGGGATTATATGAACAAAGGAGGCAAGAAAGCATAGAGTTTATATCAGACTATGAAGAAATAGGGATTTCATTGTAGCACAGCATGAAATACATACTGTACTCACTGAACAATGAAATTTGAAACAGTTTGCATTTAAATTAGCCCTTCCCTCATTTTCTCCTGCTTTTATAAATTTTATGAAAATTATTGCTCCTAAAAACACTGTTAATGTAAATGAAAAATGTGATGTTCAAACATCAAGACTAACAATGTGATATCTGATGATTTTATTACATCTTGTCATTCTGCATTTATGCTCCATATGACATTGTCCATTGAAGTACTCATTTGTTTACTTTGAATAGCAGATAATTATAATAGAAAAATTTTTTAAAATTGTATTAATTTCATAAGGTCAACTTTATTATTAGATTTACTTCTGGTTAGGACCACATTCCTTAAAAGCCAATTTCTTTTAGTTCAATGATTGTTGTTAGTGGTTTGTCTTGAATATATGATTGTGTATTGTAAAAAACCAGTTATTATCTTGTCAAAGTACTTTTAAAAATAGTAAGTTGGTGATAAAAATACACCCAAATAATTTCATAAGTTTCTTGAAAGTTGAAATGATACTTATCTAGTTCTAAGAAGTATATGAAAATGTAAAATGTGTTAGTTATGGAAATAATTTTATTCTAAAGCTGTAACCATGTAATATGTTTTCTTTGAAAGTATTTTGAAGTGTATCACTTATTCTTTATGTAGATCATTTCTTTTTCTGAAGCCAGAAGATGAGGACTATCAGCTGTGTGAAGGAACTGACTTTGAAGAAATTATAAAAAATGATCAAGTTGTTCTAAAGAAGAAATGTAGATCTGTAAACCCTTCTAAGAAATCATTTATTATTAATATTGTTCCTGAAAAAGATAATTTGACATCTCTATCAGTATATTCAGAAGATGGTTGGGACCTACCATACATAATGCACTTATGGCCACCAATCCTACTCCAGAATCTTCTTCCTTACAAAATTGCTTATTATCTAGAGGTATTCTGGAATTTGGGGGTAGCAGGGAGAGGGTAGAGGAGATGAGAGAGATGATCCTGATTTTGAATTTGTAGGGGGGTTTTGTTTTTTGTTTTTGAGATAGCGTCTTGCCATGAAGTTCGAGCTGACCTTGTGCCCACTTTTGTAGCCCCCATGCTGATCTCAAACTCATAGCAATCCTTTCTCAACCTCCCACATGCTAGGATTACAGGCATGTACCACCACACCCAGTTCCAGGACTCATGGCACCCTGGGCTCTGGGATTGGAACTCAGAACCTTGTGCTTAGAAGCTAGGTGCTCTCCCCAGCCCTGTAGTTTGAATTACTTAAAATTATGATCAGTGAAAAAGTTTTGAAGTAACATAGGCAATAGTACTAATAAAAATAACAAGTACTATACAGATACTCTTCTAATAGAAATGTTTTAATCATGTATAAAATATTTAAAAGATGTTTTCTACTAATTTACCTTGGAAATCTGATTGCTAAACTAAATGCAAATTATATATTGCATATTATAATATAAACATAGTTCTTTAAAATATGTAGTGCTCGCTTTGGCAGCAGATATACTAAAATTGGAACAATACAGAGAAGATAAGTATGGCCCCTGCGCAAGGGTGACACACAAATTCGTGCAGTGTTCCATGTTTTTGGAAAGGCCTGGGGAGATGGCTCAGTAGAATAAGCGCTTCCCTGGCAAGCACAAGGGCCTGAGTTCAATCCCCGCTTCCAATATATAAATAAGTAAATAAGTAAACTTTAACAATAGTATAATTTTTCTTCAAATAAGAAAACCATAATTTACTTAAACTACCCCTATTGTAAATCATACATAGTTTTCCGAGAGATAGCTCAGTAGAATGAGCACTTTCCTGGCATGCTCAAGGTCCTGAGTTCAATCCCCGGTTCCTCCAAAAAGTAAAATAAGTAGAAACTAGGTAGTAAAATTGCCTATAATCACCATCTGAAGATATTACCTGTTCTGGGAGATATGTTTTCAGTTCTTTTCATGTAGGTGTATTTCATATATGTGTTCAGTAACTTGAAACAAGAATAAAAATCAGTATTGAAATGACATTCAAGTACTATATTTAAGCAAAAAAAAAATACTTTATACTTTTTATCATTTTTTAGTCTTAATTCTATAAAAGCATCGCATGCTCTATAATGATTTTTTTGTTGTTGGATTACCATCCGTTTTCTCCTATATTTTTCATTATTTTTGTTTTCAAAACTACAATTCACAATAGATGAGATTAGGTTTGGGATTGGTAAATTTTACTAATTATACAGCTTTATGTATTTAATTTCCAGGGAAGTTTTACATTATGTTACTAAATCTTCACAGAGTCCTATAAAATAAGTTACTTAGCCCAGTTTACTTTACTCCAAGACATTTTAAAATTTGTTTTTTATTACAGGGGATTGAAAATACAGTTTTTACTCTGAATGAAGGGCAGTCAGCCCAGATTTGTGCTGTACAAATGGACAAAGCCAGACTACATTTAAAATTACTTGATTATCTTAATCATGATTGGAAAGGTGAATATCGCATAAGATCTAATCAAGAAGACATTAGTTTCATCACTTTTACCTGTGTTACAGAAATGGAAAAGACTGACTTAGATATTGCCATCCACATGACTTACAATACTGGTCAGACTGTGGTGGCATTTCATAGTCCATATTGGATGGTCAATAAAACTGGTCGAATGTTACAGTACAAAGCAGATGGAATTCATCGAAAGCATCCACCTAATTATAAAAAGCCAGTTCTCTTTTCTTTTCAGCCAAGTCACTTTTTTAATAACAATAAGGTATGTAACTTTTTTTTTTCTAAGTTTCACTCTCTAGCTATTTGTCACATTTTTTCAGTTTTAGAGTTCTAAAGAATAAAATTAAGTTAGGGAGAAATAATATCTATTAAATATTTGAGGTTAAACATTAGCACTTAATATTTGTAAAGGTTTACTATGTTAACATAATATTCAGTTCAAGATGGAAAGAAAATTTATCAACGTAAGAATTTTTAAAGATACCTAAATTGTAATATATTTCAAACATTTTCCTAGGTTCAGCTTATGGTAACTGATAGTGAATTGTCAGATCAATTTTCAATTGACACTGTTGGTAGTCATGGAGCCGTTAAATGTAAAGGCCCACAAATGGATTATCAAGTGAGTTTATTCTGTGTTCAAGAAACTTTTATTTAAAGTCTATTGATTATTTTTATAAAGACAGTAGCATAATATAAAAGTTTTTCAACTATTAATTTTTTCCATAGGTTGGTGTCACTATAGACCTCAGTAGTTTCAACATTACAAGAATTGTGACATTTACTCCTTTTTATATGATTAAAAACAAAAGCAAATATCATATATCAGTGGCTGAAGAGGGACTTAATAAATGGCTTTCTCTTGATTTGGAGAAGGTGAGTACATGAATTTCAAAAATATACCTCTTTGGGCTCTTTCTCTTTAAAATTACATGCCCTAAAAGACCACACAATCTTTTAACTTTCCCCAACCCTAGTTTTGTTTCAGTTCTATGAACCTTTATTGAGTTTATGTGATAGGTTACAGATACTTAATTATTAAAAACTGGACCTTGTCCTCTAGGATCTTAGAACCAGATAGATGTTTAACAATTTCTAACCAGTTTGGTAAAAGGATATATAAGGTGTAAATAGGTCAGAATGTAGAAAAATGGCTTATTTTCTCCAAGAAGCTGTTAGGAATTCCCTCAGAGTAAGAAAGACAAACTTTGCTTAAGTTTATTTGGAAAAGTAGGACTAAAATTTTACTTGTAGATGATTAGAATGAAATTTTAATTGTAGATCATCATCAGCTGTCATATCTCTGGTTAAGTTTTCTGCATGATTGAAGTTGATAGCTGGGGGCTTGCAAATTAGCTCAGTTGTTTAAAGCACCTGCTTGGGCAAACTCAGTCAGGAGCAGGGGACCGCGGTTGGATCCCCAGCTCCACATGCCTCACCAGACCTGTCCCTAAGGCAGCTTGAGCCAGGCAAAAAAAAAGAATCCTGAAGTTGATAGAATATTTCACTTTTGAAGTAATTTTATTCTCAATGTAAAAGATGTGTTTTGCCATTTTTATTCACAGTTCTTTCTGGTACATAAAACTATCCTCATGGGAACATTTTCCTTAAATTTTTAGAATTTCCTTTAGGGCTGATTTTGAAGGTAAATATGAGTTTGTGTTTATCTACAAAGCTTTTATCACTGTCTTTTATGATAGTTTTTCTTGATATGAGTTTTAGGTGGATATTATTTTCAACATTTGGCATATACTCCTTTCTCTGGCTTCCATTGTTTCATTGAAAAGTATGCAGAGATTACATGCGAGTGGCTTTCTTTTTTCTCTTCCTACTTCGAAAGCTTCTCAGTGTCTTTGATGTTTCTAGTCACATCATTATGTATCTGTATGTAGGTTACTTGATATTTATCCTACTTGAGATAGTTTGCTCCTATATTTGTGAATTAATATCCTGCATATTTTCTGTAAAACTTACCACTGTTGTCTCTTTAGATACTGCTTCACTTTTGTTTTTCCATTTTCTCCTCGATTTTTAGTTAGACATGCTATTTATATTCTCCTGTATCTTACTATCTCATTTTATGTTTTCCATCTACATAACCCTCTTCGTTGCATTCTGTATAAATTTTATATGTGTATCTTTTATTTAACCTTTTCCTTGTTTAGCCTGCTGTTTAAGACTGCAACTGATTTCTGTTTTTATTTGAATAATTACATTTCTCATTTCCAGAAGTTTCTGCATTTTTCACTTTTTAGTGAGTATTGTGGGCTTTTTGTGCATTTTGCAGTGTATCTGTTAACAGAATGACAAAGTTTTGTCCTTACATAGCTTTGAATTCGGTGAACTTTTAATTTTTTAAAGTAGCCGGAGAAAAAAGCCACTCCCAAAGTAATGGTGGAATCACTGCATACTTTTCAATAAAAAAATGGAAGCCAGAGAAAGCAATGGAGTAGTAAAATATATAGTGCATTTATAGGTGGGAAATCTAATGGAGGAAGCAGTAAGCAGGCGAGATTAAGGATATTGAGAGTTCTGCAGAGCAAGGAGTAGGCTATATTTTTTAGCAAAATGATCAGGATAGGTCTTACCGAAGTCATGTGTGAACAAAGACTTGAGGGAAATGAAAGAGTGAAGAGTTCAGCAGCATGGACAGAGCCAAGGTGACACAAATAAGGAGCCATTTGGACAAATTTAAAACAAGTTAAGCCTTTTTTTATTTTGAGTAGTATAAATATCAGGCTAACTCACAGAAAACACCCAGTACCTCCTGTACATTTTCTCTTCTAATGATACCAGCCAAGGGTCAGGTAGACTAGCACAGACATGGGGTTGCCTCCAGCAATTTTATGAACCTGGGGCATATAGGAGGACAGTGGGAGGAACTAAGACTAGGAAAGTACTGAACACTGAAAGTAGAAATACAGTGTCTCCAAAGTTTTCACTATCCTTTATCCTTTCTACATGTAGATGCTGAGATCACAGCTCTAGTTTTTCTTTGCCTTATATGTACTTCACATATTTTTGATACTTACAGCTTTTATCTTGATTTGTTTCTCACAGGTATTTGGGTCTTATCTTTTAAAAACAGTCTATAGACTTTCAGCCGTTCATATTTCCATTGCGCAATTACAGATGCATGACAGCTTTTTAAAATTTTACTTTCTCTTTGGCTGTTTTGTTTTCTATTTCAGCTTAAGATAAATTTTCTTTTGCTAGTTTAAAATTTTTATATTGACATACAGTGCTCAACCTTAAGATACATACCCATAAGTGTTACCTCTCTTGATTTGTAAAACTTACAGCTCTGTTTTCCCACTACAAAAGACAATACATACCCATAAGTGTTACCTCTCTTGATTTGTAAAACTTACAGCTCTGTTTTCCCACTACAAAAGACAAAAATCTTAGTACTTATGTCTTAGAAGTCTTGCATATAACATTTAAAAATGACGGTATACATTGTTAATCATAAAAGATATAGCACAAAGCCAGTGCTATCAAAGGGATGTTTAGAGTGTACATCATATTCAGTCCTCTTGATTTCTCATGGGAAATATGTTGGATTAGTATTGCTTTGATTGTAACTATACCGGGTCAATTCCTTTCAGAATTCTTGAATGGAGGAATTCATTCCTCTGTTCTAATTGTGGTCAATTATTAATGTTGTGCTATGTCTAGTTCCATTTTATGGTTGAATAAAACTGCTTCTAGGACCGGGGATTTAGTTCAGCAGCAAATACAAGGTCCTGAGTTTGATTCCTGCCCCTACAACAACAACAGCAACAACAAAAACCCTGCCTTTAGCATACTAACATACTTACCTCTAACAACCATTTGCTGCTGCAGATCATTCTCAGCTGTATATGATAACGATTAGGTATCACAGAGTCTCACTGAAAACTATGAGGTCATCAGTCTGGTCAGGGCCTAAGAAGGAGTTGACTTCGTAGTTTACAGACAAGGTTGCTTCTCCATTGTTTATTCTGTAGTTGATCTCTCTCTTTGTATGCAGCTCCTCAGTCTTTCTGGTGCCTTGGAGGTCTCCTATTCCTTTAGTCTGTTTTCCAGACCGCTGTTGTCCAGGTTTGGTTTGGTTTGGTTTTCTTTTTTTTTTTATTTCTTTGTACAGAGGATCAAACTCAGGACCTTGCACTTGCTAGGTAAGTGCTTATGCCACTAAGCTGTCTCCCCAGTACTCAAGTTGTTTCTTAAAGATTCTAAACTTCCAGCTGGCCAAACAGCTCAGTGGATTAAAGCACCTGCAAGCAGGCGCAGGGGCCTGGGCTTTGATCCTGGGCCTGCCCTGCTGGCCCCACCCCCAGGGCGTGCTGAGATGGCAGTTGAGATTGGGATGGTTGCCCACACCTATAATCCCAGCTCTTGGCAGACTGTAAACAGGCAGATCACTATGACTTCAATCTAGTAATGAGACCCTGAACAACCTGTAGACCCTTCCCTAAAATAAAAAAAATAAAAAAAAAAGATTCTAAACTTCTTTCTCCGAACTTTAGTTTCTTCTTTTACCATTTCTCTCTTATTTGATGACTTGGATACTAAATTTAATACATGTCTAGACTCATCACTTGGTGCATATTTTAACTTAATTACCAAATCATGCCCACACATGATTTTTATTTATAGTGACTGGATTTATCCTTGCTTTACATTGATCACCTGTGCTCTAGTTCTTGTCTCAGTTTACTTGCTGAATTATCAACCCTTCTGTATAAGGCTTAAACTATATGAGTCCTTCTGAGTGTTCTCATTATTGTAGCTCTTCTGTTTCTACCCATTGCCTTTATTTACAATGTTCTTTCTGTTGACAATTGATAACTGTTTACCTAATCAACTCAGTAACCAAAGCAGTGCTGGGAAAGGTTTTTTAGTTTACTACTATTGTGATTTTTATTAAAATGATAAAAGTATTTATGATAAATTGTACTTTATTTTTATAAATATATGTAATATGTATTTTAGTGTATCCCCTTTTGGCCTGAGGATGCTTCCAATAAACTTCTTATTCAAGTTGAAAACAATGAAGGTCCTCCCAAAAGGATATATTTTAACAAGCAAGAAAATTGTGTTTTATTGCATCTGAATGATGAGGTAAGTAAATATTTTTGCATGTTTCACTAGAAAAACTATTTATATATAATTCCTTTATTATATTTAACTATTTTGTATCACATAAATAACACATGGTATTTTTTCCCTTTTCATTGAAAGTGAACGTATATTTCTCTTTACAAAAGGGAAAGGTACTAAGAGGAAACAAAAATAAAATTTATATAGGAAGTTAATTGGAGTACCTGGCATACAAGAATATACCACATCTGGAATTTTCAGTGTTCTGTATAAAGTAGAAATTCATGGTTTCCCAGAAATGCATTATAAAATTCTTAGTTTTTTCTTGAATCACCCCCCAAAATTAAGTTACAACATTGTGAATAATTTTTTATTAAAGTTTTTAGTTAATATTCTTGACAGGATGATCACTTTAAAGAATGTTTTCCTTTCTTTTAGCTTGGAGGTATTATAGCAGAAGTTAATTTAGCTGAACATTCTACAGTTATTACATTTTCAGATTATCATGATGGAGCAGCACCATTCCTATTAATAAATCACACAAGTAATGACCTTGTTCAGTACAAACAAAGGTAAGAAAATGATCACAAATATAGTAACTACCAGACTCTTTAGCAGACCCCAGGTGATGGGACATGCACTATAATTTTTTAGTTTAAACTGATTATAATCGGGCTGGCCAAATAGCTCAGGAGATTAAAGCACTTGCAAGCAGGTGCAGGGGACTGTGGGTTCAATACCCGGGCCTGCCATGCCAGCCCGGCCCCCAGGGCCCGCCAAGACAGCAATTGAGATGGGGCGTGGTGTCGCACGCCTGTAATTCCAGCTCTTGGAAGGCTGTAAACAGGTGGATCACTATGAGTCCGATCTATTAGTGAGACCCTGAGCAACCTGTAGACCCTGCCCTAAAAATAAAAAAAAAGAAAAAGAAACTGATCATAATCAAGTGTAAATAATGGTAAAACTGCCTTGATACTGGTATTTTACTTTTAAGCTCTTCAGAGAGTGAAACATGGAAGAACTAAAGCAATTGTGGCAAAAAAGCTTGATGCTCATTGTTCAAATTCTATGAGAAATATGTCTAGGTGTATCTTGAGTCTTAATTTTGTCTGTTTAAAAAATTTTAAATATTTTTAGTAAATATAAATTTCAGATTTTTCTCAAATAGTAAATATCCTCTTCTTGCAGAGGCATGTGGAAACCAACTGCTTTGTAAAGACCATAATTAAGTGATGTTTTAGGACCTTTTTTTTTTTTTTTTTTTTTTTTTTTTTTTCCCCAGTACAGGAGATCGAACCTAGGACCTTGCACTTGCCAAGCAGGTGTTTATGCCACTGAGCTATCTCCTTGGCTAGGACTACACTTAACATCAGTTCTTTGCTGTAATGTCATATGTAACTTTATGTTACTATAATTCCAGACTATCTTAGGCAGCTTTTTCATTGCTTAAAGACAGTCTTCAGCATCTACAACTTACAGGAGACATTTCATTTGAGTTGGTATTAGGGAGTTCAGTGCAAGGTCAACTGGCTGCAAAGCAGAAACATCATGTTAGAAGGGCATGCTGGAAAGCAGAAAAGGGGAGGGGTGATCATCAGGCTCTGGCCCATATATATCACCCAGAATTGTAAGACTAAAAGACTCTAGCAGATTTCCTAACTCAAAACAGTATCTAATCAAGAAAGAGCATGTAAAGGCTTCCAGCCCCTCATGGGCAAGTTTCTCAAATACGGCCTTCTGAAGCCTTGTCAGCCCCCTCCCCGCAAGACTCTCATCCTCCGCATAATAAAAACCCTCAGGAAAATATTGGATGGCACAAGACCTCTGCCTCATTAACAAGCCTGTCACTCCAATCCATCCTATAGTGGCAGATCCATATACAGTTCTCTCCCAAATGCCAGAGGACACTTAACTGCTTCTCAGTCTTTCATTGAAAAACATTTTTTTTCCTAATTTGAATAGAAACAATAATTGATGAATTACCTTCATAGACTTGAAGATCTTCGTGTCCTAAGTGAAACTCATATTTTCTTCAAAATATTCTCATTTTCTTAAAGGATTTTTTTGGTATTATATAAGGGAATTTTAGTCTTAATCAGAACTTCTACAAATCTCATAATGAAGAATTAGTGAAGTATTTTGGATTTTTAAAAAATACCCTGTTGCATTTAATTTAATGCATATTTTTGCTGCTTATGTCAGCTCTCTTAGTGAGATAGAAGACTCTCTTCCTCCCGGAAAAGCAGTGTTTTATACATGGGCTGATCCAGTGGGCTCCAGAAAGCTGAAGTGGAGTTGTGGAAAAAGCTATGGTGAAGTAACACAAACAGATGTAAGTACTGGGATGTACTGTTTAATTAAAGGCGTACTTTTCATTCCTGCTGATCTTGGGACTGTTTTCTACCTATGTAAAAAAAAAAAAAAAAATGCCAAAGATTTTTTTTGTTTGTTTCTTTTTCTTTCTTTTTTTTTTTTTTTTTGCGGAACCGGGTATTGAACTCAGGCCCGTGCGCTTGCCAGGGATAGCGCTTATTCCACTGAGCCATCTCCCTGGCCCCTATGCCAAAGATTTTTAAAGTGGTTTTAGTTTTATCATTTTTAAAAAACTTTTATTTTGGTGGGGATATAGCTGTTGACACTAGATCGTGAGTTGAAATCCTGTTACATCCTCTCTCCAAAAAGCTCCTAGAGAAACTTTTTATCTTGTTTTCATTTTGTTAAATTCCAACTATATGCTAAATATAATTGGAAATCAGTAAGTACCAAAGTACTTATATGCCAGAGTAAGGTCATTTAAATTTACTCCAATAAAGGCACACAACACTCAGCCATTTGTGCTGACACACGCCTGAAATCCCAGCATTCTAAGAGGCAAGGACAGGAGGATCGCTCCAAAGTTTGGGGTCAGCCTGATGTAGATAGTGAGTTCAAGGTCAGCCTGAACTACATAATGAGACTCTGGTTCCAAAAACAAAAAGTATGTAGCCCATAAACTGCTTTATGTTCAAAAGGAACAAAAATCTATAATATAGTAGTAGTCTGTGTGTTTATTGTACATCTGGGTTACAGGAATCCACTTCTGTCCTTTCCGTCCCCTAGTTGTTATTTTCTGGTGTCTGAGTTCTGAATCTTAGGCTAATTTGTTGCTGTTTACTGCTCTACCATCTTATTGGAAGCATAGTTTATAGATTTTCTTCAGGAAACCTACAATGATCATCACACTAAAGAACCCTGAAGCTATAACTGGCCTACCATATGCTTATGTCAGTTCTCTTAGTGAGATAGAAGACTCTCTATGTTACCATATGGTAACATCCAGTTTTGAAATAATTTAAAAATTTTCTTGGACCAGCCAGATAGTTCAGCAGACTAAAGTGCCTGCTTAGGCAGGCACAGGAACTGGGGTTTGATCCCCAGTGTGCCATGCCAGAACTGCCCCCGGGGTGCACTGAGACAGAGACTGGTTATGGTGGTGCGTACCTGTAATACCAATGCTTGGGAAGCTGAAAACAGGAGGATCACTGAGTCTGATCTGCGTAGTGAGACCCTGTAGACCCTGTACTAAATACATAAAATTTTTTTTCTTAATTAGTCATATTTGTATAAAGTTCAGTATATCACAGTGTGATACTCTGATATGCATTAGTAATGTATGATTAAATAAAGGTTATAAACATTTATTGTCATTTTGTTGAAATTTGAAATTTACTTTTATTTTAGTGCAGGCAGTACTTTATCCTTGACCATGTTCACCCCTCTTGTACAACAGATCTTAAAACCCATTCTTCCTGTCTTATCTAGAACTCCTTTCCCTTTTTTCCCTTTATTCAGCAATTCCAATCCCTTTCTTTCCATTGTTTCCTTCTGATTATTGTGCTTGGAATTCTTGTGCCCACAGTCAAGTAGAAAGACTTTTTACTTGATTCTACATAATGAGATTATGTGTCATTTGTTTCCTTTTTGTGCTTGCTTTTTTCATTTAGTATGGTATCCTCCAAATTCATCCCTGAGTCATAAATAATATCAGTTCTCCCTTTTTAAACTGTTTCATTGTGCATGCTTTTTTAGCCTGTTCTAAACTTCTTTTTCCACTCATTCCTGATTGTTGTTTAGGTTGTTTCTATATTGTAGTTATGAATAATGCTGCAATCAACTTATTTATTGATTTTAATTCCTTTTTATATTTTAGTTCCTTTTAGAAAAGGAACTAACTAAAAAGGGGATTTTTAATGTATATATACACTATACATATATGTATAGTATACAGAACTGAAATTACTACATTATATGGTAGTTTAGTTTTCAGTTTTTTTAGGAACGTCCTGTTTTCCAGAATGGAGTACTACCATATATTACCCCCAGTGATCTATGAGAAAGAGTCATATAGCTTTCATCTTTTTTATAAAAATCATTCTAACAGTTGTAAGAAGATATCCCATTGTGTTAATTTTCATTTGTATTAGTTAATGATGATGAGCACAGTTGATTTTTTTTAAAGATTAAGAAACCTTAGCTAGACTGAAAAAAATGCATCAAATGGAAAAGGTAATATTACAGCTAACACAACAAAAATACAAAAGATAAGATATGGTGAAAAGTTTTATGCTAACAAAGTGAATAGCCTAGAAGAAATGGATACATTTCTAGACACATAAAACCTAACAAAATAGAATTACAAGGACAATAGGAAATCTAAGACTGAAAACAAGATTTGAATCAGTAATAAAAAGTCACCTATATCAAAAAATGTCTAGAACTGCCTTTATTGCTGAATTTTACTAAACATTTAAAAGGAAGTACTATTAATGTCTTCCAAATGTATTGAAGACTTCTTAATTTTTCAAAGTGACTTTACCCTGACACCAGAATTAAATAAAGACAGCAACAAAGAAAAGTACATCCCGGGGTCCAGGGATATAGTTCAGCAGCCAAAGCACTTGCCTAACAAATTCAAAGTCCCAAGTTTGATCCCTGATACTGAAGGAACAAAAAGACCCCAAAAAACCTACATTCCGGTTATCTCTGATGAAAATAGATGCAACAGTTCTCAACAAAATACTTGCCAGATGAATTTAACGGCACTTTAAAAGATCATTAATTACAATAAAGGCCGAATCCATATAATTATTTCAGTAGATGTCATAAAGCATTTGACAAAACAACCCTTTATGGCAAAAAGTAAGTGTAAAGAGGTTACACTATAATAAAAGTTGGATATGACAACCCCACAGAGCAGAAAAAAGTTAAGACCTTTTCCTCAGAGATCAGGAACAATACAAGAATTCCTTCTTTCACCTGTTCAGCATTGTACTGGACGTCCTAGGCCAGGGCATAATAAAGGACATCTAAAATGGAAAGAAGTTAAATTGTCCCTTTTTCTGTGTAGACAGTCACAACACACATAATAAAAGCTTTATTTTTGTTCATTCCTTTCTTTTTCCTTTATCCTTATTCATCTGGCAAGGATCTTTATGTATCATTGAATAAAAGTGATGATTCCAGGTTTGTTTTTACCTCAGTGTCCTGATCTTAAATTTGATGTTTCCAATGGATCACAGTTATGTATGAGCTTCAGTAAATTGGATAACAAATCGAAGAACTTCTTTAATCTTTGTTCAGAGTTTTTATAGCAACTGGGTGTTGAATTTTATAATATATAATATACAATCAATTTTACAATTGATTTTCTTTACATAGGTGCTGTTCAGTTTGCATATTTTTCTTTTTTGCTGACCTTCCTTAGGGGACACTTTCTTTTGCTACCAGGCAATGCTCTCTGCAGAATATCCTCAAGTCAGTGCCTGTTGGAGGTGAACTTCAGTAGCCTGAGCATTTTATTTTGTATACTTTTCCTCACTGAAAATTTAAGATGTTTTTGCCAGTAAAGAATTTGTGGTTCTGAGTTTCTGTTAGCATACTGACAGTGTTTTTCTGTTGTCTTCATGGTAGACTCTTTAATTACTGGCATTTTCTGCATGTAACTTATCGTTGAACTTCAAAACCCTGATACTGTGACTGTGGAAAGGCTTTCTGCTTAACTAACCAGTTATGAATATCAACTGGTTTGTACAGCATGTAACTGAGACATCAGATTTTCTTTTTTATCTTCATTCAATTATATAAGGCAATAAGAATTTCAGACTGAAATAACTTTTTCTCTTTCTTCTCCTTTCCTTTTTTCTCTTTTCTCTATTTCTTTCAGTACTAAAGATGAAACCTAGGACTTCATCTTTAGTACTGAAAGGAATAGTGATGGGGTCTTATTAAGATGGGGTCTTATTAAGTAAATTGCCCAGGCTATGGTCAAATGTAAGATTCTCTTTTCTCTGCCTCCCAGAGTGCTGAGAGTACAGATATGCACCACCTACCAAGTTTGTGAAACACTTTTAAACGGATAGTGTCTTTCTATAAACTTAGAATGAAGCAAAGAAAATAAGAATTTGTTCCTGGTAGAACCTATAAAGGAAGATTATTTAATTATATTTCACTAAGGCCAGGGATATAGTGTATAAGCGCCTGCCTGGCAAGCACATGGTTCCAGGTTGATCCCATTGCCACAAAAAGAAAAAAACAACTTGTAAGATTGTAGTAACACATTAAAGCAGTTAAACAATTGACATGTCTTCCTGATTACTAACTTAAAAATAATGTTACTAAATAATGTTAGAGTCCATCGAAATAAATGCCCAAGTGTTATTATACAAACATTAATTTAGCTATTTGTCATTGATCTATAATTAAAAGTCAGTGATTACTTCACATTTCCAAGAATCATACAAATATAAGTTTAGTTGCCTGCTCAGCTGTATAAAATAGTTGCTATTAATATTAATATATTTTCTTTTTGTAAATATGGATTCTAGACTTCATGTTGATTAGGACCAAACTCTTAATACTTTTTGGTTTTTTGGTGGTTTTCTTCTAGGATATGATGACAGCTATAAATTTAGGAAAGAAGACAATTTTTTTAGTTTCATTCTTTGAAGGCCTGCAACGTATTATATTATTCACTGAAGATTCAAAGGTGTTTAAAGCAACATATGAAAGTGAGAAAGCAGAGTTAGCAGAGCAAGAAATTACGCTGGCATTACAAGATGTTGGAATTTCTCTTGTGAACAATTACACAAAGCAAGAAGTGGCCTACATAGGGATTACGAGGTTAGTTGTGTTCAGTTTGGGATGAATTTTATCAGTTCTTAATCATTAAGAAATCAACATTATAAAATGATTTATTCAGTTTTTGTTTTTTAGTTACTCTATACTGAGATAATTCTAACATAAATACATTTGAAATTGTTTCCCTTTGAGATAAAAATGCCAGAAATAAAAATCTATAAATCTACTATATTAATTTCTCAGTGCTCAAAAAAAGTAAATTTATTTTACTTAAGAACAGTATTCTTGCCGGGGAGATGACTCAATAGAATAAGTGCTTCCCTGGCAAGTGCAAGGGTGTGAGTTCAATCCCCGGTTTCAAAAAAGAAAAAATAAAACAAAACAAAACAAAAAAAAAAACAGTATACTTTATTCAACATGTTATTTAGAAATGCCTGTTACCATCTACAACAATGTAGGGTATATAGTAGATGGCTTGGTAAGTAATTGTTGGAAGATTAAAGAGAATCACTTTTAATTTGACTTTGGCACTTTAAGATCCAATGAGGTAATAATTGAAGTTATAATTTCTCATGCCTCTACCATTTCTATTCAGAAACACTTAAACGTGAAATTTATATACACATGTATACATTAGTGTGTAATGTATTAAAGAGTTCACCATGAAGACAACAGAAAAACAGTCATTATGCTAACAGAAACTCAGAACCACAAATTCTTTACTGGCAAAAACATCTTAAATTTTCAGTGAGGAAAAGTACAAAATAAAATGCTCAGGCTACTAAAGTTCCCCTCCAACAGAGACTGATTTGAGGACATTCTACAGAAGGCATTGCCTGGTTGCAAAAGAAAGTGTCCTCCAAGGAAGGTCAGCAACAAAAGAAAAATATGCAAATTCAACAGTACCTATGTAAGGAACATTCTTACACTCTATATACATGTAGCAATGCAATTTTAATTCTTGATTTAACCTCTAAATAAGATTAAAGGGACCAGAGAGATGGCTGAGTGGAATAAGCGCTTGTCTGGCAAGTGCAGGGGCCTGAGTTCAATCCCTGGTTCCGTAAAAAAAAAAAAAAAAAAGATTAAAGATATATGCTACTGATTTTAAGTTCTTTGCAAATTAATAATGCTTACTGCTTAATGAATGGAATGTCATTTTAAAAGAAACATTAAGAGACCCAGTCCTAGCCCAGGTCCGGTGAGTGTGCAGAGAGTTTCCTGCTACCCTGCGCCGGCGGGACCAGTCCCAGCCCAGGCGCAGCGTGG
>NW_004524671.1:5881718-5950880 GCF_000260255.1 Octodon degus | reverse complement strand
AAAAAATAAAAGAAACATTAAAAACAATTTTTATCATTCTTAAAATTAAATTTCATTAAACATAAAGGTCAAATAAATAACAGATTTTTAAATGCACTTCTATTATGTGTTATCTCCTTACGTAAATTATGAATGCAAAGTTAACCAATACGTGATCTCTACCTTTCTATTCATTGAGTAAATATAAACGTTAGAATAAATTTAATATTTAAATAGAATTGAGTAACTTATATATGTAAGTAACAGTAAAATAGTTTCCAAGGGTAAACATCTATATTTGGTCGTTAGGTTTTATTTTTGTCCTCTGCTAGGAATGGAACCCATGGCTTGCTAGCAAAGTGCTACTTCTCCAGCCTGTCGTTAGTGCATTAAACATTTTTAATTGCAGCACAGCTAGATGGCTTTTATTCATAATTTTTCCCCTAAATGATTCTGTGTTTTGCCTCTTATCAGACCGCATTCCCTCTCTAATGTCACTATCTTATATCACTGAGAAAACAGTACAGCCATGAAATTCAGCCCCCAATTTCCTGTCTTCCTGCCTGTAGATATTCATAGCTGACAAGCGTACTTCTGCAGAGTTGTCATGGATACATCTTAAATGCTCCCTTTTTAACACTATTTTGTACTTTTTGTACTATATTTCATTTGCTCTTACCTGTGTGAGGACATTTCCTCATCAGTGCTGTTTTTTTTTGTCCCTAAGTCTGACTCTACTGGATGGTTGCCATCAGTGCTAATTTCTCTCAATTTAAGAAAAACAAAAATACATTTTTCTGAGCCCACCTACTATTAGATTTTTTTTTCTACAGGCAAAGTCCTCAGAAATGATTGTTTCAAAAGACTTTTTAATATATTCAGTGTCTCCAATGCATTTTCATCCTTTTTTTTTGTTGTTGTTGTATTTTAGGGAAGGGTCTACAGGGTGTTTGGGGTCTCACTAATAGATTGGACTCATATGATCTGCCTGTTTATACCCTCCCAAGAGCTGGGATTACAGGCACATGCCACCATGCCCCATCTCAATTGCCATCTCGGCACACTCCAGGGGCGGGGCTGGCACCACAGGCCCGGGTATTGGATCTCCAGCCCTGGTGCCTGCTTGCAGGTGCTTTAATCAGCTGAGCTATTTGGCCAGCCCTTTCATCCCTTTTTTCTTTACCCACTACAATGTTTAGTTTTCAACACATCATAAAACTTGGCAAGATTTCTAGTGACTTCAGTAATGCCAAATTCAGTGGAATTACCAGTCTTCACTTTACTTGATAATATATAACAGATGTTCTCTCTTGATCCATTTTCTTTCATTTGACTTTGTTTAACTAAGTTAACCATCTTAGTTTGTCTTCCTATCTCAGAATTCTCATATTCATTGGTTGGTTTCTTTTCAGCCCCTCAATTTCTCATATTGGGTACTCTAAGGTTCTTAAACATAGAATCTTGTCCATTTCATTTTTTATTAGCATAATTGACCCTAATTTATTCAGATACATCTATCTTCAGCCAAACCTATCTGAGCTATTACATCGGGGATATATAACTGCCTACACAAATCTGTTCAGGTATTTAGGTGATAACTTACACTTTGTATATATTAATACCACACTCCTTTTTTCCTTCTCCTACCAAACCCTCTTCCTCCTAGAATTACACCTGAGCAACCCCTTCAGGTTTTTCAAAGGAAGACTTTGGAGCCATCTTTGAGTCCCCTTGTCATTTCCCACCCCACATCTATGCCATGTAGAAGTTCTGTGCTGGCACTGTCCTCAAAGTACACACAGGATCTGACTATACTTAAGTCTAGCTGGACCCATCACCACTTCCCAACTGTCCTACTGCACTGCCTCCCAACAGGCTGGCCTGCTTATAGCTTTGGCTCCCCTTTCTGTCCTCACATTTAGATCCATAGTGTACTCTTAACAAAGTGTCAAATCAGGTCATACTGATAATATTAAACCCTTTCAGCATTTCCTCAGCTAATCTGAGTAAAACTCAGATTATTTATAAACAGACCTACAAAGCCTTACATGCATGGGCAGCCCACTGACTGACTTCATCTTTGGTTCTTAATATGTTCCTACCATGCCAGTCTCCCCACTTGTCTTCATGCACTACAGATACGCTGTTGTTTTAGAGTGTTTGCTAAAGCTGGTCACTTACCTAAAATGTTCTGATGTCCTAATCTGCTGTATAATTCCCTCATACCCTTCAAGGTGGATAAAATTTCACCTTTTTATCGAGGTCTTGTTGACCATTTAATGCTATAGCCCCTGCCATTTTACATATCCCGAAACTCTAGGTTCTCTGTACCACCCTTTTACTTTTTCTTTCAAAAGAATTTTCAAGGCCTGGTGAGAGAATTCAACAGACTAAGCACCTGCTTAGGCAAGCTCAGGGACCGAGGTTCAATCCCTGACACCACATTCCGTGCCAGATCCGCCCCTAGGCGTGCTGAGCAGGCCACTGAGACTGGATGTAGTGGTACACACCTATAATCTAGCATTGGGAAAGCTGAAAACAGGAGGATTACTATGAGTCAGAGCTACGTAGTGAGACCCTGCAAAAAATACATTAAAAAAAAAAAAAGAATTTTCAACTCCTGTACATTAGAATTGACTAAATGTTGACTATTTACTGTCTCATTCCACAGCTCAAATGAACATTGGTAAAAATGTTTTCTTCTATACAAGTACTAACCAGGCCCGACCCTGCTTAGCTTCCAACATCAAATGAGATTGGGCACATTCAGGGTGGTGTGGCCATAGAGTAAAAATGTTTTCTATTAGACTGAGCGTGGTGGTAAATGCCTATAATCCCACCCTTTGGGAGGCTGAAAACAGGAGGATCACTGCAAGTCCGATCCATGTAGTGAGACCTTGTAGACCCTGTACTAAATACATTAAATAAATAAATAAATAAATAAATATATAAATAAGTTCTCTGCTGTTTCTCTTAATACCTAGAATAGTATCTGAATAAAAATTGCATAAATATTAGTTGAATAAATTCATGTTTTTAAACTTTAAATGCTGGCTATTTTAAACTTATTGAACATTCTAATTTACATAATCATGTAAAATGCAATTATACATTAACACTATGATTTTTGCTTTCATATACAAGTTCTGATGTAGTTTGGGAGACAAAGCACAAGAAGAAGGCAAGATGGAAGCCAATGAGTGTGAAGCACACTGACAAGTTGGAGAAAGAATTTAAGGACTATACTGAATCTTCACCTGTAGAAGATAAAATTATTGAATTGGACACCAACGTTGTGGTAAATTTTTAAAGTACTGATGTGAAAGTTTAATTTTGATTTGTTATATTTCAAATCACTAGTAAAGTTTAGGGAAAATCAGACTTCCTTACAAAACAAATTGAACATGGTTAATTTTTTTTTTTTTTTTTTTTTTTTTTTTTTTTTTGTCTTTTTGAGACAGGATTTCACTATGTAGTTCAAGGTGGTCTTGAGCTCACTTTGTAGTTCAAGTTATCCTCGAGCTCACAGCATCCTCCTTCAGCCTCCCAAGTACTAGGATTATAGGCATTATAGTGTGACCATGTTTAATTTTAACCTATATACTTAATGTCTAATATCCCTTTGTAGAAGTGGTCATATATGTATTGAGAAATCAGATTTTGTCTTAAATTGTACTAGATGTTGATTATTTTTCTAGTTAATGAGAAATGGAAAGTATGTTTTATGTTTATTTTAAAAATTAGCTTTTTCTATTAGCTTTCTTTCTCTCTTTCCCTGTTTCATATTGTCCATCCTAGGAAGCAAGCCCAGGATCTTATACATACTAAGCAGGTGCTATAAGACTAAATTATATTACCAGCACTTTCTTTATTTTTTATTGTAGTAAATTTTAATAAGTATAAAAGGTGACACAACCTTTCAGGATAATGTGAATATCTTATAGATTCAGAATATAAAGATAGGATTTGAATCTAACTAAAATGAGATATTTACTGTTTTAATTAGTTTTATTTTAAACATCTTTTGGTACAAATTTCTAACTAATCAGTTATGGAAAAGAGACATCCCATGTTGGTTTTTTTTCTTGGGGGGTGTATATTTTTCAGGTTCGCTTAACACCTAGTGGTAACAGCATGAAAATCCTGCAACCACATGTAATAGCTCTCCGAAGAAATTATCTTCCAGCATTAAAAGTTGAATATAGCACATCTGCACATCAGTCATCATTTCGAATTCAGATTTACAGAATACAGGTATGCCTTTCTGAAAAGTATAACCAAAACACAATGAAGAGCCAGATAATAGTCCCAGGATCTGTTTCTTTCTAATATAAAGCCTAAAGAGGAAGGCACAGTGGAAACCAGAGGGTAAAGAACACTGAGAAGTCAGGGGATAAACATGAGGACCACACTGACTGTGTCCTTTGCCCTGCAGTTTCAGTGGTAGACTAGACTTCTGGTTCCCTGTGCTTCGTAAATCCTGTAGTTCTAGTCAAGTTGTGTAATTGATGTACTTTATACCAACCTGTTTTTTATTTTCTTAGATCCAAAACCAGATTCATGGTGCTATTTTTCCATTCGTGTTTTATCCTATTAGACCTCCAAAGTCTGTTACCATGGACTCAGGTTTGTTTTTTTATTTTCAGATTATTACAAAAACAGTTGTCTTCACTACTTGGTTTATTTTACTATAAAAGTATGAAATCATTCTCAGGTTTAGTTTCAGTAGGATCACTGGAAAACAAAGCTGCTTGAAAAAGATGAAGCAAATATCCAGCTAACATCAACAAATCTTTAAATAAATAATGAAAAAGCATTAAATGTAGGTAGGTAGACAGACAGACAGACAGACAGACAGAGATACATATATATAGCCAAGTGTGGTGGTGCACACCTGTAATCCCAGCACTTGGGAGGCTGAGGCAAGAGGATTGCCATGAGTTCAAGGCCAGCCTGGGCTACATAGTGAGTTCAAGGCCAGCCTAAACTACACAGTGAGATCCTGTCTCAGAGGAAAATAGTAATAATAAGAAGAAGAAGTATATAATATATTTACACTTGGAAATACATTTAAACATATTAATTTAGAAACCAGATTACTCATCTGTAAATCTGATGTGACTGTTCAGACCTTTAAATGCACAATGAGGAAGTTTGTTCAGGCTTTTCTGAACAAGGGAAACTGTCCTGTGTTCTCCAGGTGAGAATAGCTTGGCAACTGTTTTTCTCCTTAGCCTTTTCTCTTTCTTGTGTCTCTCCTTCCTTTCTCTTTCCTCCCTACAGCCCTACTGTACTTTGCCCCCCTTGGCCTCCTATCCCATAGCCTACACTGTGAACTCTATAATTTTGGAATAACTCTCCATAGCCTGCTTGGAAAATATGAATTAGTTTATAGATGTCAGCCCCTCTACCTGTGTGTCCTGGCCCTGGAAGCGGTTTCACACTTTCCCTGATGATTCTAATGCATGCCTCTAGCTTAAAATTACCAGCTTTCAGAAGTTACTTTGAAAGACAGATCCAGAGTCTGAAATTAGGATTGCAACCAAACTTGAAAAAGATCAGCAGCTTTAACTAACATGATTTAATAAATGATTTCATTTCTTTTTGTTTAATGTATATTGAATTGGAAGAATGTGCTTAACTTTGGCTTAAAACACCATAAGAATAATTATATATATAAACTTTATAGCACCAAAGCCCTTTACAGATGTCAGTATTGTCATGAGATCTGCAGGACATTCCCAGATATCACGTATTAAGTAAGTGTTTTCATTTATGTCTTACATATTCATTTAATGTTTTGGCTTAAATATATGAATTTTTATACTCTTTATAAATTTCAAATAAATCAAAGTTTTTACCATAAGGTATTAAATTATGAAAGCTAAAGAGAAATCTATAACGAAGTACACCTAGATGTTAAGAATAGATATTTCCAAATCTTGGGAATTATTTTATGCATTTGTTTTTGTGTTTAAAATGCCTGTAACAGCCATATATTGTTTTAGAAACAAGGATAAAAATATTATTTCTATATTTACTCCCTACTTATTTCAAGAAATGGAATGCAAACAGAAAAATGTCTGTATATGTATAATTCAATGTTTCATAGCTTTAATTTTTTTCTGATTTTCTAAAAATTGTTTCAAACTTTAAACAACCCCAGGAACTTGTTTCTTAATGAAAATTTATACTAGAAATGTATTTTTGTTCTATGTAGCTGTGATTATTCATTATCACTGAAATATAATGTTCTGCTATAGTATGAGAACCATAGTTTAGGCATTTTTCTCTGGCCATTTTTCTCTTGAGCTTGTTTGTTTATAAAAAATGTTTTCATGGTGTATTTTTATACATCTAGAAGTTCTAAGTTTCAAAGTTCTAATGTATATCAAATATTTTTTTCTCAACTAATTTTCTTAGTGCAGTTAATGAATTTTTATTATTTTCTACTTTGTAACAGGTATTTCAAAGTATTGATTCAAGAAATGGATCTCAGGTTAGATCTTGGATTTGTCTATGCTTTAGCAGACCTCATGTCAGAAAATGAAGTGACTGAGGAAACAGAGGTGAGATTTAAAATGGTAGCATTTGATCCCCCTTTGGCTCTAGCCTTCTAATCTCTTCCTCCCAATGAGACACATTCTTTCTCTTGGTCTCTTGACTGTCATTTTCCTCTCTTTAGGAGTCCCTAAATACTTTATGTAATGCTGATTAGTAGCCATCAATTTCTCAACTTTATACTTACCTTGGAATGCCTTTATTTTTTCTTTTGATTTAAAGAATAGCCTTGCAGAATGAAGTAATAATTAGTTGGCAGTTATTTTCTTTCAGGATTTTGAAATACAACACTACAAGCCCTACTGATCTTTTGAGTTTCTCAGAATTCTGTTATTTGGATAGTGTTGCCCTTATAAAAGATTTGACATTTTCTCCAACAGCATTTTTTTGTAATGGCAGCAAAAGAGTGCATCATCCATCGTTAGGGAAGGCCACCATGCAAAAGCAGACAGTGACCCTTAAGAGCATTTAATAATCCTTGTTTGTTATAAATTTTCAATAGTATAAAATTTTTAATTTTTTAACCATGTGGTTGTGGAGATGTTCTTTTCTGGTCGTGTCTGTTTGGGGTTCTAAATGCCTCTATTACCTGGATATCCACCTCATTCTCCAAGTTTGAGAAATGTTCCCCCATAAATTCAGTGAATAGGTTTTCTGTACAATTAACCTATACTTCCTCAGTCTCATTTAGGCTAATGAATCTTAAATTTGTTCTTTTAGAGCTGTTCAGGAATTTGTCAGGAATTTGTTTTCTTTTGTTTTTTAATCAATTGTGGGACAAAAGGAAAAATATACATTTATATGGTCTTTTCATTTGGTTTTAACATTTGGAGTCACTTGCTTTCAGCCTGAAATTTTTACACTGTAAGGCAGATATGCTAGGAACAAATTCTAAGATTTTATTTACCTGGAAATATCTTTATTTTATCTGTTTCAAGGTATATATGTATGTCAAAAAGTTTTTTAGCGCTTTGAATATATTATATATTTAAGGAAGTTTTTTGGCTTAATTAAGAGACAGGAAAGAGACAAAGCCTTTATTGTTAGGTGTAGAGTTTTTGCTAAAGAAAAGCAAGAACCCCCTGTGAGGGTGGAAACAAAGGGGTACTTATTAGGTCAGGCTGGGGGTGGAGTTTACATGAGCAATCAGGGTGACATAATGAGCACTGATTGGAGGAGGCTTGGCACACACACTTGAAAAAATTGAGGTTATCCAGGGGAAAGAAGGCAGTGACAGGCTGCTGTCTTTTTCCCGCCCGCCCCCCCCCATGCCATATTAGCTCACTGCCATGAAGAGTAGGCAGAGTTTTTCATAGGTGTGAACCCATCAATATATTAGCTTTTTTCCCTTTTTATTTCTGTGAGAAAGGTACACTGTAAGGCAGATATGCTAGGAACAAATTCTAAGATTTTATTTTAAGTCCATTAATCTCATTGTTCTTGAATATAATCAGTTGCTTTTCTCTTCCTGTGCTTTTTTCCTTTAATTTTTACAACTTTACTAACATAATTGTGACTCTATTTGCATTTATTGAACTTGGAGTTCTTTAGACTTCCTGAATATACACGCTATATTTTCAATAAATTTGAGTTTCAGTCAGTATTTTAAAACATTCTTCAAGTACTTTTTCTATTCATTTCTTTTTTTTCTTGGTCCTCTATGTTGTCTATTCTAATATATTTAAAGGTGTCACATGTTGCTCCAAGAATCTTCATTTTTCTTCACTTTTTTCTGTTTTTTTAATTGTATGATCCCCGTAAATGTATCCTGAAATTCTTGGACCATTTCTCAACATATAGAAGTAATTTAAGTCTGTGTTTGAAAAAAAAACAGTAACAATTATCATGGATGAAAATAAATACTAATTACTTCATGTGGTATTGTTTCTAGTACTGTATCCTTTTAAAAAATTATATTTCTAGCCTCTCTAGCCTGCACTAAGACAGGTAACAGGTAAAACATGGTTATGTGATTGTGTTTAAAGAAAAAAATATGACCCAAAGTTTATAAATCAGATGGATTAATGGCCTTGTCTTAGTTACTTTTATTTCCTTGCTGAGACAAAATACCTGACAGCCAGAATTAAAAAAGGAAAGCTTTATTTAGCTCACAGTTTGTAGAGGTTTCAATCCATCCTGGGCTTGCTCCAAGGCAGGGTGGCATGGTACAGGGGCAACATTTCAGAGCAGCAGAAGATAGTAAAAAGCAACAAGAGCTAAAGGAGGGACTAGCAAGCCTCTTTTCCTCTCATATCATAAGCAGACTACACACACACACACACACACACACACACACACACACACAAACACACAGGGGGCACAGGCAGGCAGGCATAGCACTCACACCTCCATGCCCTTCTCTTGCATAGGATGAGGATTTTACAAAGAAAGTGAGGACCCTGCCCCTTGCTGAATTGCTTAGTTCAACTTCTAAACTTTTCAAGCTGACACAGTGTATCAACCCAAACAGCCTACCCTTTGTCAATTTGGCAACCAGACACATATCTTTAAACTAGTTAGCTTCCAGATACAAAAACATTCTAATTCTTATCACTTTACAACTTGAAAATTATAATACAGATTTAACAATCGTTAAGAACCAGTATTAAGTCTGTCAACATTATGTTACATTAGAACCATAACACCTAGTCCATACTTAGCTGGCTCCAAGGCAGGGTGGCACAGTGCAGGGGGTACACTTCAGTGCAACTGAAGGCAGCAGGGCAACAAGAGCAAAAGGTGGAGAAAAGCTTCTTTTCTCCCTTATGTTATAAGCAGGCCACCCCACTCCCACCCCAGCAAGTATAGCACTCATATCATCTCCTTTGTCCTCCTTTTGCCCAGGAAGAGGATATTTACAAAGGAAGGACTCTGGCTCCCTGCCGAGCCTCCTAAACTCCTCAACTTCTCAAGCTGACACAGTGTACCAGCCAGTACAAGCCTTTTGAAATAAGAAGCAGAGTCACATAAAGAAAAAGTTTGGTGTCTTTTGCTGGTTTGAACAAACCATAAAATACATGATTACAAGTTTGTGATTGGCAGGCAGAACTTTCCTAATAATAAAGAAGTTAGCTTTTCTTCTGATGCAGTATCTTCCAAGCATGAACAGTGTTGAGGTTGGATATTATAGAGGAGTTTTTTTGTGAGGTGGGACCTATTGCCCTAAATATTTCATGAAATGATGTCTTTTCAGTTTTTAATAGTTAATGTTTTTTTTGTAGGCTGGACTCTTCCATAAAGATATTGAAGCTTTTGAAGAAGAGTATGAAACAGTTTCATTAGTAGACCAATCACAAGTTAGTCTCTATGAATATTTTCACATATCTCCTATCAAGGTAGGGGAAAAATAATTCACTTTTCTCTCTGATAATCTAGGAAATAGTAAAATAATTTGATCTCATTGGTGGGATGCAGCAATTCAGTTATGTTCTTAATAGAGTAGAAATCTTGGTAGCTTTAAAATTACAAATATAAATAAGTAATGAATGATACTTAAAAACTTTTAAAATATATTTTCACCATGTGGAAGTGAATAATCATACATAGCACGTATTTGTATATTTATATCTTTACCCAACATTATTATACTATTAAAGCTGTTTTGGTGACAAGTTTTAAAATGTTGTGTATCATGTATACTAGTTTTAATTTGTAAAGTATATTTGATTTAGGAATTAGACATTGAATAAAATTAAATCTCTTTAAAACACAATTTCAATAAATTACTGATGTACTACCTGAATAAAATTATTGTATAATCCAGTATATATGGGATAAGTATGCAGTATGGCACAAAAGTGTTTTTTAACAGCATACAAAATTTATGTTAACATTTCAAATGTACACTTCGGTGATGTTTTATTTTCAACAGCCCACCCTACTAGACTGCTGTTAGTATTAACAAATGTATAAAAATGAAAATAAAATTGAACTAAATGTCATGTTGCTCAATTTAAAATTTAACTCAAGCTATGTTGGATTTAAACTTGTTTTTGACTTTTTACTTAAAATTTTAACTTTTATCAGTTAGCTTTGAAATGTTTATATTATGAACTTAAAATGATACTTTTTAAGTTAAAATTTGTCAGTATGAAAAAAGTGCTTTAAAATATTTATCCCTTTCTCTTTAGTTGCATCTAAGTGTTTCACTGAGTTCAGGTGGAGAAGAAGCTAAAGATTCAGAACAACGTGGAGGCCTGATTCCATTTCATTCTTTGAATCTTTTGCTGAAGAGTATTGGTGCTACTCTTACAGATGTCCAAGATGTAGTTTTTAAGTATGTTTAATAGTCAAATCTATAAACTGATGAACAATCTGTTTATTCTAACTTAAAGTGTTTGTACATAAGAAATAACATAAAATATATTACAGATCATAGCAAAATTTGGCTTTTGCCTTTAAATGAAACGCAGCCGAAACAATAGCTTTTTTTTTTTTCCAAAGAACAGAATAATTATTAATTTCTTTAAGAAAAAAGGCTATATAATTTTATGCACTTTTAGGAAACCTGGCCTAGGGAATGTTCATAAGATGTCAGTGCCTAGAGACACAGTCCTTGAAAGATATGGATCTAAAGTTCATAAGATAAAACTTTTCAAAGATAGCATAACACAAATGTATTGATCGGGAAAACTGAAGAGATCATTCTAAACATCTTATTGTCAAGAATTTATATTTGAATGTGAGTCATAATAGAAACAAATGAGATACCTGGTCCAAGACTCAGTGTGAATGGAGAGTTTAGAAAAATTTGATCTTTTTTGATAGACTTTCTACCACGTTATTAAAAACAGTAGAGAACATCAGTAAGTATCATATGAGGAAATTGTGAACCTAGATAAAAGTTATTTAACAGCCAAAAGAATGTACTTTTTTTTTTTTTTTTTGGCGGAACCGGGGATTGAACTCAGATCCTTGTGCTTACCAAGGAAGCGCTTATCCAGTGAGCCATCTCCCCGGCCCCTAAGAATGTACATTTGATACCAATAGAATAGGATGAGATTTCTAATTTTATTGCTCTCATATTCAGCAATAAGAAGCATAGAACTTCCCAATTATTAGATACAGGTATATACTATAAATGGGTTTATAAAGGTAAGCTAATTTGATTTCTCAGCTGTCAGCCTATAGGTAGGATGTGCAACAACTGAAGTTTAGCTTTTTTTTTTTCTTTGTGTACATATATGTGTTTCTGGAGTTTAAACCCCAGGGCTTTGTAGTGTACTACATCTCCAATCATTTTTTTTTTTTGAGGAGGGGCTGGCAGGGGTGAGGGTAGGGTAGAGGGGTAGGGGTAGGGCAGGGCAGGGAGCATCTTGCTGATAAATTGCCCAGTCTAGACTTTTACCTGTTTGTCTCAGCCACCACAGTGCTTGAATTACAAGCATGAATCACTATGCTTGTTTTAACCTTGGCTATTCTTTTTTTCTTTTTTAATGTGTTTAGTACAGGCTCTCACTATGTAGACTGGATTCGTAGTGATTCTCCTTTGTTCAGCCTCCCAAGAGCTGGGATTACAGGCATGCCTTACCACACCCAGTTTCAATCCTCTTCTCAGTGTGCCCCTGGGGTGGGTCCGGCACAACATGCCATGGATCAAACCCCCGCTACTATGCTCTGCCTAACCAAGTGCTTTAGTCCCCTGAGCTATCTGGATGGCCCTACTTTGGTTATTCTTAAGCAGTCTCTTCTTTTTTGGGTTTTGTTTTTTTTTTTCAATTTCTTCTTTTTACATAAGTGTGTTGAACATTTTTTGTATGAGCCATGGAATTGGGAAATAGTTCAGATGGCCAGTGAATGGGCTGCAGAGGGTCTCTTAGTCCCTTAAGGTTTATGAAAATGTGTGGATATTGATGACATTTTAAATTACAATATCCATGAATTTTATTAAACCCTGGAATTTGTTTTGACTAGACTATGCAGTAATAGGCACAGAAAATTGTACTAGAAGGATGAGTTGGAGGAAAACTTAAAAATAAATCATTCTTTAATAGTTAAGCTCAGCACTGTGAGGCTGAGGCAGGAGGATTGTTACGAGTACAAGTTCAAGACCAGCCTGGGCTGCAAAGTGAGCTCAAGTCCATCCTGGTCTGCATAGTGAGACCGTCTCAAAAGCCAAAAATAAAAAGTGAATCTCTTTTGTGTTTTCACAATCTCTACACACATATATATTTATATGTTTTTTTCAGGCTTGCCTTTTTTGAACTCAACTATCAGTTTCATACGACATCTCAACTACAGTCTGAAGTAATAAAACACTATTCAAAACAGGTTTGTCTGAGATTATTTTGCAAAACGACAGAATTATATAGATTAGTCAAATTTTATATATCTGTTTATGCTTGTACAATATAGATTCTTCATGGAAGTAAGTAATTTTCAAATTTTAAAAGCTGAATTTTTTTCTCAGTTGTAGAAACAAACTTGTGCCCAATCCAAATTTCATTTTGTTTTGTCCTTGTATTTTTAGCTCTTATCAGAAAATTTTTCTGGGTCAGTATAGATTTGAAATATAAATCCAGACCTGTGCATGTCTGTAATCTCAGTACTTGGGAGACTGAAAACAGGAGGATCACTATATTCCAGTCTGTGTAGTAAGACCCTGTATACCCTGTACTAAATACATTAAAGAAAAAGAAATATAAATCCATATATAAATTTATATCCATATATGGATTTATATTTCTTTTTCTTTAATTTATGTTTAAAAATGCATTCATTAATCTTATGATACAACTTAAAGAACATCTGAGTTAGTTGTAATCAAATGGACAAATAGTGATCATGAGAAATCTGTATATTGACCCCACTTTTGCCATATACCTTCTGTGTGACACTGAGCATCATCTGACCCAATCTATGTAATGGTGGTGGTGGTGGTGGCAGCAGCAGCAGCAGTAGCAGTAGTAGTAGTAGTAACAACCTTCATAAATAATTGTACAAGTGAAAGCATTTTGTATATTTTTATAAAATATAACATCAGTCTCTTATGGTAATACACTGTTCTTTAAACGGAATATGGTCATGAATATGGTGATCGGGGTTTGATATTGGAGTTAACAGTAAGGATGTTAGCCTAAGAAAACTGGACATGTGTACTAAGCCTATAATAGAATAATAAGTCTATCAGAATTGATTAATGTTCATATTTCATTTTTAGGCCATTAAGCAGATGTATGTACTCATTCTCGGCCTTGATGTTTTGGGAAATCCCTTTGGCTTAATTAGGGAATTTTCAGAAGGTGTAGAGGCATTTTTTTATGAACCTTACCAGGTAAAAAAATTTCCTTGTATTATACATCAAATTTTAGTACTGTTGAATACATAATGTATTTCTATTGTTAACTTGACTTGTGTGTATAAATAAATTTTGGGAGACATACAGAATAATTTCAACAAACAGTAAGATCTGGTGGCACTTTAAAAATAAATTTCTACCTTTTTTCTCAGTATTTAAATTTAATACATTTATGCCGAAGATTAATTTTTCAGTTTTTTTATGAAATTCATGTGTGTTATACAGAAAAATTATATAGATGTTACACAGAAAAATTCAAAAGACAAGAATTTGAAGAGAAAAATATTCCGTATGTTTTGTTGTTATAGACATTCCAAAAATGGAACACTAGGCACAGAAGAATTAAAAAGTCTATAAAATTATATTGAATTTTAACTGTTCTTTGAAATATGAAAAGTAGATAAAATTCAAACTATAAGAGGAAGAAAGATCACTCACCTTGTGTGGGTGATCTTCGTTTGCACAGATATGTGAAACCCTAAAACCATGGAAGCTTGTACTGTGCAGAATCATCTTAATAACCAGTGGGGAAAAGAAAGTGATTGTTACACTGCCCTTCAAAGTTGGCATCAGGACATTCAGTACTCTTCTATTTTCACTTTTTAAAAAAATTTACTAGTATGTATTTGTAGTAATATATAATGATTACATTCATCATGTGGAGTTGGTACACCTGTGTATCTTAATTTTTATGTTTTTCTTCCCCACCACCCATCTCCTAGTCTGAACTATTTGCAAAAGATCTATCTCCTTGTTTTCTATTGTGATGTTACACTCTGGGTTTCTCACATAAGAAAAACGTGTGATGTACCTTACTTAACATTATGATCTTAAGATGCATTCATGTTCCTACAAGTGATTCAGACTTATCCTTCTCCATTAAAGAATAGTACTTTATATATACATATATATATATATATATATATATATATATATACATATCTATCACTTTGTACATGTATAGGGTAAAGAAAAACAGGGGAAAACTAATATTTTGTATGTTTTATTATAAAACATTAGAAACACTTTTAAACTTCCTTTTACTTACCAAAAGTACTTGAAGTGCTTGCTTTCTTTTCATATAACTTATAATACAGAGCAAGTAAGCATCTTTTCTTATAATACAGAGCAAGTAAGTTTGGAACAGCTTCTAACATTTTATCTTTATACTTTGTCATGAAATTATCCCTGAGAACTCATAATGTGAAGATTTTGTGCTGGCATCACTTCCTCTGAGCTATTTTTATTGTTTTCATCACTACCATTTCTTTCATTTACCTTTTATTTGAAAGGTAAATCAATAAATTCACATTTTAAAGTAAATACAACTTTTTAAAATCTATTTTTCATCACTGTAGGGAGCCATCCAGGGTCCTGAAGAGTTTGTGGAGGGAATGGCACTAGGACTGAAGGCCCTTGTTGGGGGAGCTGTGGGTAAGAAATGGAATGCCGAGTTGGTTGGCAGTAGAAAGTAATGATGTGTTTGCTTTTACTAAAGATACTATAATTTCTGTTAGGTGGATTGGCTGGTGCTGCCTCAAAAATCACAGGTGCTATGGCTAAAGGTGTAGCAGCTATCACAATGGATGAAGATTACCAGCAGAAAAGAAGAGAAGCCATGAACAGGCAGCCAACTGGTTTTAGAGAAGGGATCACTCGTGGAGGAAAAGGCTTGGTTTCTGTAAGAAATTTCAGAGTTGTGAACATTATAGAGAACACATTTTAAATCCACATTCTGACCAAATAAACAGACATAACTTTTACTCCTTAAATTATTATTTAGATGTGGTAAGAGTAAAGAGTATAAAACTTATCAGGGCTCTCCAAAACATGTTCTATTTAAATAGAATACTTAGCAAAATATGCTATATCATACTTAAAAAGTCTGTATTTTTTGTTTTATGGTTCTTGTAAGCATCATATGAAAGTAATATAAATTTTTCAATCATGCTTTTCTTCCAGGGTTTTGTAAGTGGCATTACAGGAATTGTTACAAAACCAATCAAAGGCAAGTATAGGAGTTTGGAGTGATATGTTTCACCATTTGGTTCTATTTTCACTTGTGATCCAGTTGCCTAAGAAGTTTTGTTTTGTTTTGTTTTGTTTTCCCCTAGGGGCTCAGAAAGAAGGAGCAGCTGGTTTCTTCAAAGGTGTTGGAAAAGGTTTAGTTGGAGCAGTGGCCAGGCCAACTGGAGGCATCATAGACATGGCCAGTAGTACATTTCAGGGAATAAAAAGGTATATTATCCTTGGTGTGACATGAGTAAAATGCTTCAAGTATGGAAAATGAAATGGATATGGTTTTTTGTTGTTGTTGTTGTTACTGTTGTGGAACCGGGGATTGAACTCAGTCCCTTGCACTTGCCAGGGAAGTGCTTATTCCTCTGAGCCATCTCCCATCTCCCTGGCCCCAGATCTGCTCTTTGGCCTTCAGCACTTAGTTAGGAGCACTGTAGTATGACAGGCTACATAGAACTTCCTCATTCATTTTCATCATTAAAGTTACTGCATCATGTCTTGTCACATTTGTAGTTTGTCATTTATTTCCAGTCCTCCTACTTTCATGGATGGACACATTGAACAAGCATTTTAGTTATCTTCACTGAAATATATTCATATAATGCTATATGTCTTTGTAAATTTAGCAGATGTATTCTTTCATTTCTTTTTTTAATGATCAAGTAAAGCACTTTATATAGCTGGGAGGACAATGAACCAATTTTGCATAAATAATGAGAACTCATTCTTAACTCCCCATACTGTTTTTGCAGACATGTTTCCTTTCTTGAAAAGAGTGGCACTTCATAGTCCTTAGTCCCAGTTCAGCTATTTTTCACCCTTCCCTTATCTTATATTGTTATAAACTCATAGTCATTCCTTGGCTCCTCTTTATGTCTTTATAATAATTTAGAATTAAGCTAGGTGATCAATGTCCTTTTCCTATAATTTCAGTTTTATAAATATGATGGGTTTAATCATAGTCATCAGAAGAGCCAAAAGCCTGTGAAACAAGGATTTCAAAATATATCTAAGTGGACTTCTGCCCAAAGCTGCTTGAGTTACTGTTTATTTAGTAATCCTAAATCATGTTATTCTGTGCCTAGCAACATTGCCTTTATAGACAATGGGAAAATAAAACATTTTTCAAAAATATAAGAAGAAATATTAAAGAGTATGATTATGGAGAAGGAGTTTGAAATCAAAAGGAAAAATGCTATAAAAATCAAAGGTGACAAATAAATTAGTGAATAAGTAATATAAGCTATTTGAAAACATTGGGGCTGGGGATATAGTTCAGTGGCATAATGCCTGACTGGCAAGAGTAAGGTCCTGAGTTAGATTTCCCAGCAACAAAAATTAAAAGGAGGGCTAGGGATATAGCTCTGTGCTCTTAAGTGCCTGCCTGGTATGTGCAAGGACCCAGGTTCGATCCCCAGTACTGCATGCAGTGCCAGCCCTGGAACCCCGGGAGCACATTATTGGTCCCCAAAAGTGGACATGGTGGCACACGCTTGTAATTCAAATGCTAGGGAGGCTGAGACAGGAGGATCACTATGAGTCCAAGGTGCATAGCAAGACCCTGTACCAAATAAATAAAGGATTTTTAAAAACAAAAATAAACATTGAGAATCAAATTAAAATATTAAAGTGCAATTTGAGAAGGAAATAATTGGCATCAAGCATTTAAATGTCATACCATTTGCAAAGAGCATATTTTTATTATTAGATGAAGCAGATTGTAGGGCAGAAATTTTTGGAATACATGATGAACTAATTAAAGAACTAGAAGATGATTGTTTAGAAGTTACATATAGGTCACAAAATAACTGCAATTTTATAAAAGTAAAATTGTAAGAACTTCCCAAGTGCATAATAACGAGAGAATTTTAACATTTCACTGAATTTTAGTAAATTAGAATGACAAAATTAAGTGAATGTATGATTTAAACACATTAAGATATGTACACATCAGTGTTTTTCTATAATACATAGTTATTAGAGACTTTTCTCATTACTTCAGAAACCAGCAGTGACCATAATTTGGCAGGTATCTTATCTTCATAAAGCTTTCAATTTAGTGGGAGAATAACAGACAAAAATATGTAATTGGTAAATACATGATATGGTAAATGATGAAAAATTGTTATTCTATGAAGAAAATCAGGTTAAAGAAGATAAGGAGAACCCAAATAGTGTGAGGAAGTAACTATTATATATAATGGTCAGGGTTTTTCAATGCTGAGATTACATTTCATGATATTCTCTTATAATGCTTTTATTTCTGTGAAATTGATAATGTTGACTCCTGTTGTATGCCTGGTATTAGTCAGTTGAATCTTCTATTTATGTTGACCTTTTCAAACAAATTTTTATTTCATTGATAATATTTTTTGTACTGTTTTGTCTCTAATCTGTTCTACCAGTTTCCAGTCTAGTTCCCTTTTCTTTTCCTTCCTCCTTAAATTGTAGTTATATTACTGATTTTTAATTTTTTTTTTAATTTAGGCATTCAAATATATAAATTTTACTTCTGAGACCTCTCTTTGCTGTATTTCATAGCTTCTGGCATATTTTTTTTTTGGTTTCTTTGTCTCAAAGTAGTGAATATCCCTTGTGATTTCTCCTTTGAACCTTTCATTACAGAAGTTTTTATTTTTTAACTTTTCTAATTTCTTACAGATTTCAATTTTTTCCCATGAAGTCAAATAATACTTTGTGTGTTTTCAGTACTTTTGTATTTATTGAAAAATGTTTTAAAGCCTTTTGTGTTATTTTGGTTTTTTATTTTTTCATTTTTTAAGACATAATCTCACTATGTATTTAGGGTGGCCTTAAAGTCATTATGTAGCCCAGGTGGCCTTGAATTCATGGTGACCCTCCTGCCTCATCCTATGAAATGCTAGGATTACAGATGTGTGCCACTATGCCCAGTTTAAGCCATTTACATACAGTCTACATCATGGAGAATATGTGAGAGAATGTATATTTTGTTGTTGAATATTGTATAGGTATTTGTTAGACCTAGGTAATTTATAGTGTTCAATTCTCTTGCTTCCTTGTTAATCTTTTCTATTTGTTACTCACTGACATAAGGGTATCAAAATTTTGAACCTATTGAATTGTCTTTTGTCATTTTTTGCTTTATGTATATGGGAGTTGTCTTGTGAAATGCCTGTATGTGTGTAATTTTTATATTTTTCTTGATATGACCCTTTTCTCACTATAAAATACCTTCTTCATGCAAAGTGAGAATTACTTATTTAAATATTTTTGTTTATTTTGTTTTAATATTAGTATCATTCCAGTTCTCTCTTTTTAATTACTTTAAATGATTTATCTTTTCCTATCGTTATTCTCTCCTGTTTGTATCTTTGCTAAAGTTAAATCTCTTGTGGTCAACATACAATCGAGTCATTTTTGTTGGACTTTTGTTTTTTCTATTCCGCTTTTAATTGGAGAATTTATGCCTCTATATGGACCTATGACCATACAAGTAAAAATGATAAAATAGTACTATGCCACATCCATCCATGTGTGAATGTGTTTAATATAGCATACATCAAGCCAAAATAGGAATATGAGAGTATTTGAACCCTGGAAAACCATGTCATATGATTCCTAACATTAAATGAATTGAGTAACATCAAGCATATGATTACAACAATGACTAGAAAAAAATCTTAAAATTCATTGCCTATTCATGGTATTTAAAAATACCAATAATAAAAAAATGGTGAACTCTAATCACAGTAAAAGCAGACATGAACTTCCATGGCTTGACAAGGATATCTTTAAAAAAAAAAAAAAAGCTTGCTAAGAACTTTCCTTATAATGCCAGGAATAAGGATGCCAGCAATCCTCTCTTATATCTAGAATAGTACTAGAGAAACTAGACAACAGAAAAGGAAAACAAAGATGTCAAATTGACAAAAGTTAGCACTATTATTTTTTGATTCTTTGTTTGCACATAGAAAAATAATCCAGGCGAATCTATTAATAAAGTTCTTAAAAGTTTTATGTTTTTCTAGAGAATTTAATATCATAACAGCAAGTTTAAAAATAGAAGAGTGATGTAGTATTCTTAATTTTATCTAAAAGATGGTTCTTGTTAATAGTTGCTTTTATAAGTTTGAATAAAGTTTTAAGTCACATTATATTTTTTTCCCCTAGAGCTACAGAGACTTATGAAGTGGAGAGTCTACGACCACCTCGGTTCTTTAATGAAGATGGAGTAATCAGGCCTTACAGGTTGAGGGATGGTACTGGAAATCAAATGCTACAGGTGAGTAAGAGTCATAAATTAAAATTACTCAAGTTAGGTTTTTTTAAGTAGATATTTAAATAATGCTCTAAATATATTAGCTTGTTTGGACTTTGTTTTGCTTAGTTCATTTATAAGTTTCTCTTATTAGTCTTTGAAGTATATTTATTTACTATAAGATTTTTTTTTCTTTTTTACAGGCATCAAAAAGTTTGATATGAAAACACTTAATGCATGACTTTGCAAGTAAATGCCAGCAGTAGATTTCAGTCTTAAAATTTTCACAAACTACATATACCTGTCTATTTTGACTATTTTTAAAATTTTATATTGTTAATTTTTAATAGAAATTTTAGTTTACCTGATCTTTCTACAGATTACTTTTAGTTCTGTGCTTGATTTGCTAGTTTTGTTGAAAGCCAGAGTGCCTTATGTATCCTTCTAGTTGATGGTATTTAACCAGATAAACTAGTTTTGTTTGGGGTTCTTCCTTCTGTTTATCAAACGACTAGTTTTTGTATCACGTATAATCCTTCCTTCCAGATAAATGTGACAAAGGGAAAAAAAAAAAAAAAAAACACCTCAGGACCAGTTTACAGATAATTCATGAGTTCTTATGCTTTGCTTTTTGTTCATTTAATTTTTTTTTTTTTTTTTTTCGGTACCGGGGATTGAACTCAGGACCCTGCGCTTGCCAGGCAAGCACTTATTCTACTGAGCTATCTCCCCAGCCCTATGCTTTGCTTTTTAACATGCTTAATGGCCATGAGTTTCCCATTTGTTCTAATGTACTATATGTTAAAACTTCATGAGATTGGATACCCAGTTTACGTGCAACTCAGTTATCTTTCACTAGGGTTAGCTTTTAGAAAAGTAGACACTTTGAAGGTAAAATCTTTTATTTATACAGGCAGTTTTTTTAATAAATTGCACTTTTAAAAATCTGGCTTTTGATGTCAATAACAATAGTCGTATCTACAAGGCCATGCCAGGATAAAGTTGCTTCTGTAGTGTACGGGGATCATGCACTACATGAAGCCTTTTGTTTGAATAAAATAAGGACTATGTTGTATAGACTTGCAAACAGTAATACATTGCCACATACAGAAATTTATTTATGCCCTTGATATTTTAAATATTATGTTTAAAATAAGCAGGATAAGGGTTTAAAACTTCACTATTTCACTGAGTGCATACAGAACATGTAATAGTATATCTGACTGGTCCTTCTGTCAATATAATGTAATCATAGAACAGTATTAGGTAAAGTGACTTGAAAGTGATTTTAAAGCATCAAAATACTTGCATACTGGAAAGCAATTAGCATTCTGTTGAAAAATTGTACTTTAAGAGACATCATCAAGACAATCTATACGGTGACAGTATATCTTTCTTCGAAGACAGGAAAGTTGCAGAAGTCATCTCTGGATAATATAATTGAAAAATCTGATCCAATCCCTGCCTTCCCTTGTTAGAGCAGTTAATGTGTTGCTTATCTTTTACTGATTAAAATCTGAATGATCTCCAAATCCCTTTTTAAAAACTAAAAATATATCTTCAGAAACTTTTAATAAATTTATTAGGTTAGGAACTGTAGTGAGAATTTTGAAATATGCATTGCATATAGAATTTATAGAAAAATATGAGTTACCAGAAACTTCTTATGGTTGATGTCTTATTGCAGTAGCAAATAAATTTTTTCTGCAGCTGTTTTCTGAAGCTTTAAACTTTGGGACACACAAACCTCTCTATTTTTAAAGAATCATATTTTTAGTAGGACAGGTTTCATTAAAAGAGTGGTTTCAGTGGCTAAAAATCTCATCTTTGTCACCTGTTACTACAAGTTAATTATTATTTTAGTGACAAGGTTCTTTTAAGTCAAAACTCAGTTGCATTGTTAGCAAATGTGTTAAACCATATGAATACCAGTACTTTGAAAAATAATTAGATGGCATATAAACTGGATTTAAAGTCTCACCTAAGGGATTTAATGATGGTGTCTTAGGAAATGTTTGTTTTCAACTGTTTCTCCTCTTATTTTTCATTTCCTTAAAAAGAGTCTGTGTCGACTAAGTTATATATGTTCATATGTAATAATTGAATATAACATACATTCCTTCATTGTGTAATATCCTGTCCAGGAAGGAGCACATTATAATAATGCTCCCTGGTAGTCAAAGTTGCCTACCAGAAAATGAACATTTTATATACTACGTGTGTATAAACCAGTTAAGGTTAGCTTTAGGGTTGTTAAGTTATAAAATACTATATTCATAATTATAGCCTGAGATACAGCTAGTAGCTTCCTCAGACATTTCATAAATTTATGTTTTTCAAGCAATCTTCCATGCATTACTAACCTTTACACTTCTCTTTCCCTTTGCCATGCTTACAGAAAACTCAGGTCTACAGGGAATGGATTATGACTCATAATAACAGTAGTGATGATGGTGATGGTGATGATGAGGATGATTAGTCAGATCTAATCTATTAAAATGCACATATTCTTTACCATTTTACTCAGAATGTTTCATTAACATATTGTGAATGACTGTATAAAGGCTGTATGTCTATTTAGGGAGGTAAAACACTTTGTTCTTTTAAAATGTTTTTCTGAACATCATGTAAAGCAAAATAATTTCATTACTTAAACATAGGGGGAAAAAATGTATTTTATATCCAAAGTAGGGCATGCTATATATTATAGATTTGCTTTCATGTATTTCATAACTTTGTATTATAGCTTGTCTTTAAGATTTTATAGTTACACTTCATTATGCTTTTAATGCTCAACAGTTTTACTTTAAATTATCTGCTTATTACCATAATGCCATTTTTAAATTCTGTGCATTTCTGGGCTTAATACGATGCTGTTGTGTAACAAAAGAGAATAGTAATAGCCATTCAGTGTACTATGTTTATCTAGCATTTTAAAGATATTTTTGTCAACCTTCTGTTAATAATAAACTCACATAACTTGAATTAGTGTGAATTTGTTATTCTATTTCAGAGTCATGTGTTGGAGTACTGTACTGTTATAAAAACATTCATGATTTGTCATGGACGATTAGATAGTGAAATAATTTCTAGTCTAAGGGAAAAATTGCTTTTACTTTGATTCATGTTTTATATTTTTGTGAAATAAATAATGAACAAAAGTGAGATTTAATCATCTTTGTCAATTTATGTATTCATATGCACTGTCCTATTATATATGGTTATAAATTAATTCAGGACATTAGAGTGTTTATAATAGATATAATTATGTATGTTATCTATGTCTCTAAAAGACTCATAAGAAAATCTGTTTCATGTTTTCTGGACTTTTAAAAAATTTTAACTTCAATCTAATTGTCTTGTTTCTCTAGCACACCAGATGTATTAAAAAAGAAATCAAAGCCAAAAGATCTTCTAGAAAGAAAGATTATCAATAATTACAATGCTTAATTCCTATGATTGTTATGCTTATGGATCAACAACAGATTATTTACCTTGGCTCATATTAAACTCTTTTTTTATATTGTATTAAGTTTTTATTAGGTTATGGAAAATTGACTTAACTTTTGATTTGATTGAACTCATGATTTCTGAATTTTTAAATTTTTATCTAACTTTTATGTCTATGAATCTTTGTTCTTTATGTTGTTTGAAAATGACTACTGTAACTTCTAAAAACTGAGTTTACCAAAGACAGAAATACAAGCGCTAAAGTAACTTTTTTGAAATTTCTGCCTACATAGCATTCATTCAAATTAAAGTGAATTAAGGGAATATTTAATGTGTTAGTACTAAGAAATATGGAAATGTTACAGAATCTAATTATATCACAATACTGTTTTTTGAATTAAATTAAAAAAAAAACAGTGACCATTACCATAGTCACTGCTGGAAACAGAATTGCTGTTTGTCATGCATCTGCTGCTCTCTTACCCTGTAGTTGGTCAAAATTAGTCCTTCTCTAAAAACTACTTCTAGAAGCTAGAAAGCACACAGCCAGTTGTTGTAAATTGTGTGGGCTTAAGAAAGAAACAGCCTTGAAGTGTCTTCATTGGTTTCTTACATTCTAGCTTTGCTAGACACAGAGTCCTTGTAAAAGAAAATGTTAATTTTCAGAACATTTGCTGAGTTACTCTATGATTAACTCTGAATATAACAATAGTATGCAATGTAAAAACCATTGTCTATTTCCTATCTTGTTTTGAAATTCTGTATCATTTTTTTTTATTCTCCTTAAAATAAAAACAAATTGCAGACAAAAAATAATTTATCTAGAAAAGATTTTTTTGTTCTTTTCAGCAGTGACTGGGCATTCTAATGAAAAGAAATTGGAAGTAAGATTGTATTTATTTAAAATATCTTCATCAGTAAAGTGACAGTAATGCTATAACTGATAAACTTCATTGATGTGGTTTAGAATTTCATCTTTTTTTCACTTGCTCTTAGTAAATATTTTCTCTGACAACATAATTGCCCTTTTCTGTGTGTTTTCCTGCTATAGTCAAACTTTTTTTTTTTTTTTTTTTTTTTTTTTATGGAAGGGTCTACAGGGTGTTCAGGGTCTCACTCTTAGATCGGACTCATAGTGATTCTCCTGTTTACAGCCTTCCAAGAGATGGGATTACAGGCCTGCACCACCACACCCAGTCTCAATTGCTGTCAAAGTGTGCCCCGGGGGTGCCAGCCAAGGGATCGAACCCATGGCCCCTCTGCCTGCTTGCAGGCACTTTAAATCCACTGAGCTGTTTGGCCAACCCACAGTCAAATATTATTTTGACGTTCCATTGACCCCAAGTATTAATTTTCCAAATTTATAAACTACTTTGTTGTTTTTATTACAGAAAAATTTAACAGTGAAAACTTATGTTTTAAAACATGGTTTTCTTGATGAAGATACAGGACTGCACAAAAATACTTGTTCTTCGAATATGTAAAAAGTTCATCTTTGAAGTTCTAATGAAATCGACTAGTTTTTTCTACATTAATGGATGCATAAGTGGTTACTATCTAATAATAGTCTAATGAGAAAATGTTTGAAAATTATTTAATAGTGCACCTTTCTATATCCTTTTCATTTCTATATTCCAGATTTCTACATGATCATTGCTTATTTGTAGAAAATGAGAAGGAATATTCTCTCTTCCCTTAGAAAGAGTGATTATCCTTAGGAATTTTTTAATTTTCACTTGTGTCTGCCTTACCTTGAATTGCATACTGAAAACTGTCAGGAATAAACATTTGTGTAAAAATTCTGAAACTGTACATAGTGATTACATGAATAAATATTTATAAGAGTCTATAATTGGAATTAATCAACATTCACTTTGGACATAGCTAAAAAAATGAATTTTAGCTTTTGAAAACATTCAAAACACTTACTGAAGCAATGCTGAGGTGTCGACTTTAAGGTCATGCTGTTAAATGTGCAGCTAAAGCCACTGTAGATTTATGACTTAAAACATTAATATTCAGTATGAAAAAATGTATTTTTATTTCAAGATCATATACACAAAAGAAAATCACTAAAGCTATGAGTTTGCCTGACTTAAATCCTATAACGAAATTTTGCATTAAAATTTCTGTGATAATGGGGAAAAGAGCAAAAACAACCATTCCAACTGACACTACTTTTCTACCCACCTTCAAACCTCCATTTTCTGTTTTACAGAGTTCCTTGCAAATGAATTTATAGTGGCCTACAAATATTAAATAAAATGTTAAATTATGATGAATATGTAAAAAAATCCCAGTTTAGTTTTTCTGTCCTTGCTCCTTTGGTATAAATGAAGGTCAATTTAAAATATTTAGGCTGAGGGCTGGCCAAATAGTTCAGCAGATTAAAGCGCCTGCAAGTTTGATCCCTTATCCCGGGGCCTGCTGTGCTGGCCCCGCCCTGGGCATGCTAAGAAGGCAGTTGAGACTGGGCATGGTGTAGTGTGCCTGTAATCCCAGCTCTTGGGAGGCTGTAAACAGGTGGATCACTATGAGTCTGGTCTAGCAGTGAGACCCTGAACACCCTGCAGACCCTTCCCTAAAATTAAAAAAAAAAAAATAGGCTGTTAATTTACCATTTAGTTAAATATATGGATGTCTCTATACAAAACAAGGAAAATCCTAAATCAAGAAAGAATAAAGTGCATGAATTCAAATATGTCTGTATTAAAGAACCAGTGAGATTTCCTAAGTAGCAGTTTCTGCTTTTGCCTTACTGTGGTGTAGAACATTTTCATGTCCATGGTTAATATAAATTTATTTAGCAGCCATTCCACATCAGTCAGTCTACACAGTATATGGCAGCATTGTTCCCCTAAATAATCAGTTTATAAACAGATGTTTCATAATTTGGTAAAACTGGCTTTTAATGCAGTCTTCATTTTATATGTGTTTTCTATGTGATGCAATGTTAACAGATTTCAACCAAATTGTATTTGATCACTCCTCAGGTTCTTAGAGATGATCAAGTACATCAGCATTGACAATATCAAAGGTATTATTTTTGTTTTTAAAGAAACATAATCAGAAGATTTAGCTTGTCTGATTATATTTTTCTATTGTAAATTCTCACTTATCAGTAGCCTGTTAACTACATTACTGCTATGGAGATTTTCTGACTATATTAAATAAAACTTGATGCTTCTATTAATTAAAATTATAGAGACCCATATATGTAATAAAAACCAAAATCCTATTAGTCAACTTACCAATTCTGTCCACTACCGTAGCATTTTACAGACAATATGAAGATACTCAAATATTAAAGATTTTCTACATTGTTGATGCAATATACGCTCATTAGAGAAAACAGAAAAAAATAAAAATAAAAAAATAAATTAAAAAAAAAAAGAAAACAGAGAAAGGAAACAAATTATCCTTTGTCTTCATACCATTTATGGGATATCTCCTTTTTAAAATTTTTATAGTTATGATCATATGTTTGTATTTTTTCTGCTGTTTTGCTTTTAATTTACTATAAATTGTATAAGTAACATTAATTTCTAAGTACTAAAAAATCCCAAACAATAGCCCCATATAAGAAATCTAGTCTTTAATTTCTGAAGCATGTAAGTGGTCATCCTGGGCCTTTTATTTTTATAATGGATGTAGAAACTTTTTTGATTGTATTTCTGCCTTTAGACATTGTGTCTTTTGAAAAACTCTTCCTCTTATTTTCAAAAACGTAAGTGTATGTGGATGTATAATTCCATTCTCTGTGCATATAAAGAGGTGAGTTCATGGTAGTCTATTTCACATTTCAAGTACTTTTGAATTTTATCTGTTTTCAAATTATAGTAGCCATTATGTAAGTTGTTGGAAAAGGGAAGATGTTTTTGTGTATTTTCTTTCAGAAATTACAGGTCTTTATAATTAGCTTCAAACACTGCCTTAATTGCAAATGGAAGATAACTGTCTTCAGCTTCCATGGTTCTCTCTTTTACTTCAGGAAGAGAATAATGAGAAAAGGGCTTAAAAATAACTATCAGATTGCCAGAGTAGTGCTGAACACTCTTCTCTTGGCTTCATCTGAAATTTTGAGTAAGTGGACAAGAGCTAGGAAACAAAAGCTTTTTGGATTTCACTCTTCATTTTATAACTTCTTCTCCAGAAAGATATTTCTGAATGGAATGAAAAAATTGAAGAGAGCTGAATTTTGTTACTCAGAGATGAGAGCTCTGAGCACCTAGGAAAGGCAGAGCTCGGGAATGATTACCTCTCCACTTGGATATAGTTCTCTTATTTCATGTTTTAGTTTAGCAGAAATGGGTCTGGGGAGATAGCTCAGCATAAGTGCCTGCCTGGCACATGCAAGGTCCCGAATTTGATCCCCAGTCAAAAAAAAAAAAAAAAAAAACAGTTTAGCAAAATGTTTTGGACCAGTGGAATCCCAGTTAGAACCTGCGAGTGTTATGTAAAAAATACTTTTTGGATAAGACTCAAAAAGTTATGTCTTTTCTCTGGAATTGATGGTTCCACTTATGGAAGATTCAGGTTTTTTCTTCATCTCAAGTTTAAAATGAATTAATTTTCTTTTTAAATTCAGTAATCTCACTGAGATGAATGTGATATCTTGACAACTTAAAAACTTGTTGTCATTGCATTTGTTGAAATTGTAAACGGGTTAAGGAAAGATAAATACTGTTAAAATGGAAATTCAGCAGTAGAAGAAATATTGTTAAATATGTTCTATTTGGGTCTCTCTTTTTAACAAGGACATATAAAGTGGACTAAAACTGCAGTATTAGTTGAGCCTTAATTAGCTAAAGACCCTACATTCTGAGTTAGGACTTAACTCAGACTTGAGCTCTGCCTTATAATTTACCCATAGTTTCTTCATGCAGGCATATACATTCTTAGCATAAGCTGATTTTAGTAAAGCTCGTTCATTTTAGTAAAGCGTTTCTATGAGCACACATATATTCACACTTACCCACTGTAATGCTAGTTAGAAGGCTTAGTATAAGTACACAGAGTATGTTTCTGTTGGCTGAATGTCTTGAGAAAGAACGGATGCATTCGTTTGCCAAATTAAATCGTTAATTTTTATTCAAAATTAGATGATAGGCCTCCATGTTAAAAAAGAAAAGTTATTTGTGAAAGGTGTTCTGTGTTTTCTTCGATTTTTTTTTTTTTTTGTCACTTAAGGGCTTTTATTTATAAATATAAATGATATATATCCTACTCTTTCTGATAATAACTCGAATGAACTATATTGACAACTTTTCAGTGAAAATTTACAACTGTAAAGAGCCCTTTGGGGAGCACTATAGTGAAACAGAAGTGTGATTTTAAAAATGTAGTGAAGATACAGTGTTGGAGTATAGGTATATATTCCATGTAAAGCTAACCTCTCTGGAATAAGTTTCTAGGGAGTACTTTTAGTTTTTTGATCCCCAAAATAATAAGATGCATTACAAGTATATTAGTGGATTTTTGCTGGCTCTATTTCAAAGCATAGTTTACCTGAATACAAAGAAAAAAAATCATGTATTCATTCACTCTACATGTCTGTTAAATTCCTATTCCTTAGATTTCAAACAATTTTCAAATAGTAAAGAGATTTGCTCATCCAGTGAGCTTTAATTAATAGTAAGCTTTATTGTTCTGGTGGTTAGGGATAAAACATTCAGCAACTCTATAATGTCAGTATTTTCTTAGTCCATTCCTGTTTGCTGTTTGCTATTACATGTAGTATAGAAAGAATTGTATAAATGAAGATGTAAGATATGACTCATCTCCAAAGAGATAATGCTCCCCAGATGTCACGTGAAATTTGAAGCATTACAAGAGATACCATAGAACTTGTGGGATATCTAACTCTGTATTCCAGTGAACTATTAAAATAAGATTGCACTGCTTCTACTGGTAACACACATATACATTATTATAGTTGTCCCTTGGTACATACAGGGAATTTGCTAGCACAACCCCTAAGGAAACCTAAATCTATGTCTGCTCAAATCCCTTCCATAAAATGGCATAGTATTCGCATATAGCCTAAGCATATTCTCCTGTATATTTTTTACTATCTAATACAATGTAAGTTCTAAGGAAATAGTGTCATAGCTATATTCTCTAAGGAGTGACAAGAAAAAACGTACTTTATTCATGATCAATGCAGAAGAAATGTTTTAGAACATTTCTGATCCATGGTTGAATCTACAGGTTGAACCCATACAGATGGGGAGAGAGCTGCCTGTAGTCCTTCTATGTAATACTCAGATTGATAGTAATATTTTTTATTTAAGATAAAGCAGTACTTTATGGGTCAGGCCATGATTCTTGGGTTGAGTAAATCTTTTTCTTTTACTAGCTCTGTGTTATGCCTATCTTTAGTATTATGTGTCTTGGTGTCTTGATAGGATTAAAACAAGATAATATATAATAATATGGTGCCTAATAAGAACTCTATTGTATTTTTATTATTCCAGATGATGCCAGTTTATGCTAGTTCTCGGCCACCATTACATAAATTCTATATACATTTTTCTCTCCTTTGCCAAGACAAAAACAACATTAAACCTCATCCTTTTTGTTTCCTTTCAAGGTTAGTAGAATGGTTACACCACCATGATAATTTTCACACAGTAATTGATAAATGGTAGAAATAGTAAATTCTCGGCTATTTGGATGCTCTTAATGTCAGTATTTTAAAAGAAATTTATTGTTTGCAGGTATAGATCAATGTTGATTAATATTAGAGGTTCTGCTGGAACTGCTTTAGTGAGACTCTTGTAATTATGCACTTAATCCTGACACACTGCCTGTGCGTCTTCTATAATGTTATTAGGTAGGTTGATAGTCTGCTGTTGTAGACCACATAACTACTTCATGAGCATAATGCTGTTCTTTTTCCAAACTGTTTTTGCTGGTATAAGCTCAGCTTTCTTGCCATTGATACTATCATAGCCTATGCCTATGCTTTGGCTTAGAGCCAAGATAACTCCTTAGCATGGGAGGAGACTGGTATGAGAGATATAATAAAGGAAAGATGGTAAAGTCATTGAGGTTTCCTATTATATGTAATCATGAATCTTAGCTAAATACCCCCTTTCCTTGGCTGTAGCAGTCAAGCCTCAGATTCAAAGTGAATTAGTAGAACACCTTTTACCCATAAACTTTATTAATCAGATAACTCTAAGGTGTACTTACTTGGGTTTTCTCTAAAGCTATTTCTGAACATGTCTGTTCTTAAATACTTGAAAAATGATAGCATTTATCATTTTACAAGCAACTCCCTGAATTGGCTTTTCAAGAATGCTTACGTTGTGAGTAGAATCTATTCCTAAACCTATTTTCCCTATTTTCTGATGATTTAAATTAACCAATCTGTAAAAAGTATTCTCTAGTAGATTTTCTTGGCTTACTAGCATTCATTATCATTCATCTAGATGAATTTCATATTCCTTTACTACACCATTTTGCTGTCTTATAAAAACTCATTCATCTGTGAAACTATTTTGCCTTCCAGAAGAGTAACGATTGAGAATTTTTGTTTTGCTTGCTAAACTGTATTAATGCAAATATTAATATGTAAGTATATTAATATAAATATATTTCTGTAACAGTTAATACTTTATATTTTTAGGGATTTAAAGTTTTCCATTTTACTAATTGTTGCCAGCAAATTTTTTTTTTTTTCTCTCAGTACCAGGAATCAAACTCAGAACCTTGTACTTGCCAGGCAGGCACTTATGCTGCTGAGCTACATCCCCAGCCTGTGTTTTTGCTTTGTTTTTCTTTTCATGTTTTGATTTTGCTTTTCCAGTACTTGCTACCTCATAACGTTTGAATGATTTGAAAAGATTAGAAATAGCTGCATCACTGGTTTCTAGCTTTTGTTTTGTTTCCTAAAGTATTTGGGGATGGGAGATACAACTCAGTAGCAAAGTGCCTGCCTGGCAAGCACAGGCCCTGAGTTTGAGTCCTGATAGCAGAAATAAAGAGAATATTTGGACTGACAGGAAACTTGGGTATTCATGGAAAATAACTCTGACACTACTGTCATCAAATCCCTACTTTCTTTGTGTTTCTAAATATGTGGCTAATTTGATTTAGATTTATGTTTCAGGAAACTATCACATACTTATCTTTTCTAAATGCAAATAGAACCCTTTTACCAGTAACCTTTTTAATTGCTAAAGACTTGATAGTTACATATAACCAATGAAGTTTCTGTTGTGTTACTCTTGTTTATTTTAAAAATTCCCAAAACATAAATAATTCACATATACTTTTAATGAATAAGGCAAAAAAATACCCTTTAAAACTAAAGTATAAAAACTCAGCTAAGAGGTCTAAATTCAGCCAAATCTTGATCTTTTATTTAAAGGTCCTACTCTGTTTTGCTAATTCATTTATTTTAAGGGATATCACAAATTATATTAATACAAGCATTCATTCTTAAGCATGTTTCTGATGGAAGAATATAGGATATTAACACTAAATCATTTGGACACTGTTGACCTAGAAAAATTCAACTAACCTGACCTGTCTTAACAGTTGCCTCAGCAACTAACCATCTTCCATGATTATCAAAGAGATGTTTGAAGTACAGTGGAGGAAATGGCATCTTGAAGTAACAAAAAGGACTGGAAAAAGAAACTATACAGCCAATGTTCTGAACCCAGTTTTGTAACTAACCCAAAGCGAATCACTTGTCTGAAATTTTACCTTTTTATACAAGATTGTTGTTAAGATTAAAATGGATTGATTAAGCACCTAATTTTCAGTTTTCTCCATGTATACAGGAAGAGTAATTTGGATGCAGAATATTCCTTTCAGGTCTAACATTCAGATTTTTATTTATATGTTGACATTTTGAAAAGTACAAGTCATAATATATATGTATAAAGTTGAGCAATTAGGCAGCAAATTGTGACCAACAGCATGATATTGTAGACTCCTTACAATGGAATGGAAGATGAATGTGACTATCAGTAATTACATTCTCTCCCAACTTCTCTCCAATTCAGTTTGGACTCTGCTTATCACACTATACATTATTTTCACATGTTTGTAATCAGACATAGGTAAAAATTTTACATTTTTTTTCTATATTTAGGACAGGGTCTACAGGGTCTCACTGCATAGATTGGACTCATGATTCTCCTGTTTTCAGCCTCCCAAGAGCTGTGATTACAGGCATGTGCCACCAAACCCAGTCTCAATCACCATGTCAGCGCATCCCAGGGGCAGGGCCAGCAGGGCATGTATGGGATTGAACCCTGGCCACTGTGCTCTGCCTAAGCAGGCACTTTAGTCCACTGAGCGGTCAGGCCAGCCCCAGGATGCTCTTTTCAATATTTAATTATATCAATTCTTAATAACATAGCTTATTACATGTCAAGCACACTGCTCTGACCTAATAGCCAATCATTTTTCACATGTTGCATTTAATGTTTTGGGTGAATTTCAAAAAGCATTCCAGAAATTGTCCCTCTCACCGCTAACCTTGGACTTGTTTTAGCTTTTATTTATTTGAAATTTACTCTATTAAAATTGATTTAATTGCTTATAGGCACAGCTTAGCTTTAAATTGAGTTTCAAAAGAGTGATGAAAGACAGGTCCAACAAATGCCCAAACTTAGGTGTGTTGTAAAAGAAATGAAATACTTGGAATGAAAGCACTTGTCTTCAGTTACTTAAAAAGTATGATCATTAATTAGGTATATAAACTTCTGACATTTAATAGTGGTGTTTTTAAGGAATTTGGTGTTTGTACAGTATTTATTTTAAAATGACCAATAAAATGAGAGTACTTTCTAAGATAATTTTCAAATGCAAACTGTTACAGTATAAAGGATGTAAAGTTAAAAACTTCTGTCCCTACCATTATTCTTTACAAGTTCAGAGATAGATGCTGTTAAGACTGGGTATACTGTTTGAAAACCTTCTTAGGCCATATATATATATATATATATATATATATGTATATGCTTTTCTTTTTCCTATCCAATAAGTTTCTTTTTATAGTCTTACACCTTTTTTCTATAACACATATTCTTTATATGGCTTTATAATGTACCACTGTATGGCTGCATCATAATTTAGCTAGTCCCTTTGGAGTATTCTGCTCTTAATGGTGAAGATTCTTATATGTACATCTTGACATTCTTCTGATTACAGGTAATTGTAGCACTAGTATTGTTGACTCAGTATACTTAGTGGATTTGTGTAATCTTTTGAGTTAAGTTGAACACATTTGTTAGATTTTGTTTTCGCTAAACTACCTGTTGATAACCTTTACATACTTTACTGTTTATTCATTTTCTTCTGTTGGTTTACTCAAATTGGTAAAATCTGGTAAATTATGAAATATTTCTCTATTAATATAAATATTTTCTCAACTTATCCCTTGATTCTTGTGCTATTTAACTGGTTTATTGTTTTTAACCATTCAATAATGTTAAATTTCTGTGTACTGTAATTTGTTCTATCTTAGGTTTTATGAATTTTGTTTTGGCCTTCCCTACTCCAAGATTATGATGTTACTTTTTCTAGTACTTTTAGAGTCACTTTATGTGCTCAGGTCATTGATCCATTTGGAATTAATTTGGTGTAAAGAGAGAACGAGGATCCAACTGTAGCCAATGAGTTTCCTGAAACCATTCATATGATAACATGTTTTTATCCAGCAACTTGAACTGCTTTTTGATACTCAAATTTCTATATTGCGATAGATAAGATTTTGTGAAGTTGCACACATATGAGGTGTATTCTTTCATTGATATGTCATAGAAACTTCTACCAGCATCAACTCTTTCACTACTGTAACTTTATTAAGTGCATTGTCTGCTGGGGGGGCTTCACATTCTGCTTTTATAACTTGCTGGATGTTACCTAATTTTTCTTGCACATAAAGTTTAGTGTAATCTTAGTCATTTATATTCCCCTTCTCTACCCTATCCTCCAAAAATCACAATCTTGGAATATTTGGTGAAACTGGAGAAGAAGGAGAATGATGGTTGGTTGAATTCTGAATACCATCTGTATTCTAATGAATTTTTATATCAAGAATGAGATACGGACTTTCATTGTCAAAACTGTATTCCTCTAATAAAGTGTTAATAGCATTTATCATATAACTTCTGCACTGTATTTGTAAAATATGTATAAATACTTTGTTATTCTTAAAGGATTCTTTTTCCCTTAATTTCCAAATTGATTACTGCATTTTATGTACTAAACTTTCCAGATACAGTGTTCTCTGCAAGTAATTTTTCTCTCTCCCCTCAAAGATTTGATGCCTCTTTATCCTAGTAATTCATACTGTCTTGATTTATTTTGCCTAATTTTTGGAGTTTATTTTCATAATAATTTTTACTTTGTTCTGAATCTTTGGCTGTGTCTGTCCCTTTTTAATTTTCAATATATTTATGTTTAATCATCATCATGACAGTCAATAGTGAGAATACTTTTTCCTAGGATTTTATAACCTTTGACGTTAGATACCTCCTGTGCAGGTAATCTGCATGCCCCACCCTGCTGCTTAGCTTTTTATTTACTTCTCCAAGAAAATTAAGACTATTTGCTCAGCTTGCTATACTGACATGATTATGAAGTCACAACTTAGCTTTCTTCTAAACTAGTTTAGTTTTTTATTACAAATCCAAGGAACACAATTTTCCAAACTCTGTATCCTCTTGGAGTTTCTGTAGAATTTCTTTTTACCTAAATTCTTAATATGCCTCCTTTAGGGTGATCTTAGTCACAGTCACAAAGCTTACCTTTAAAAATAAGCTAGCCTGCAGTGTTTTGTGTTTTTTGTCTTTTTTTGGTGTCAGGAATCGAACTCAGGACCTTGTACTTGCCAGGCAGGTGCCTGTGCTGAACTATATCCCCACCCCACCCCCGCAATGTATTTTAGTAGTCAAAGTAACTTTATTCTCAGAGGGAATTATACTGAAAATAGAATTTAAACTATTTTCTGTGTGATTGTTTTCTGCAGCAAAGCACTATTAACAGATAGTGTCATAGACAGACTGTTTCAGTAGTCCTAAAAATAAAGATTGTCACATAAGTAGGCCTTTTGGGTCCCCTGTTTGTCCGGAAATGCTGCTGCTTATTTTTTTGCTTTGTTTCAGTTTTCTTAGTATTTTTAAATGAGTTCTGAGACCAGCATAAAGAAATTTCTAGGGAAAAAAGCAAAGCAAGAGTTAGCTGTGTATGATAATGTATATTTCTGTATAGTTATAATCAAATGCTAATATATTTTCCAAGATAAAACTGTGCTAATATTTTAATACCTTATTAAATTGAACTTAAACTTTGTAAGGTTGTGTCTTCAAAAATCTAGCATTTAAACAAATGGTTTTTAAAAACAAAACAAATATAGCATTTAAAGATGGTCTAATTTAGTAATCTTAAAACAATGCGGTAGATAATTTTTAAAGGAAAGCAAAGATTTTGTAAATGTTTAATTCTATTTTTAATATATATTTCTTATAAAAGCTTGTGAATGATTTGCTCTCATTGAGAAAACAAATAGTTTTAAAAAATCATGTGATATTATGGAATATTATCAATTTTTCTCATTTCTTTAAGGTCATGGAAAATGGAAGATTTGCAAAATACAAATATTTTACCCATGTCATGATCAATAAAACAGATATGTTCATGATAACTAGACGGTAACTTGCCTTCTTTCTCTAATGTAATTCCATAAGGGGTTAATAGCCACTTGTGAAGAACTTGTTAGATACTTTTGTACCTTTCTCTTGCTTAGTAGAGCTGGTTCCTAAGATGTTATATAAATTCATGGTTAGCTTTGTTTATGTACAGATAAACAGTCAAACACAAGCATAAATTGTATATTTTAGCATTTGCCTCAAATTCAGTGAGTACAGAAATTCCATAAATTATCCTCTCAATGACAAACTTACCTTTCTGTAAAAAAGCATACAATTTCAGGTTAGACCAGAAGAGTCCACTGATGGCCAGGAGCCAGCTGTTTATTGCTTTAACTCAACTCCTTAAAGTATGTGTTATCTAAAAGAAAACTGGTTACACCTAAAATTGATGTTTCAGCCACAAAAAGAAATTGGGAAAAGCCTTTGAAAGAACTAAATGAAATTATAAATAATATATTGTCATTTCTTAATTTCTACCCCCCTACACACACAATGTGAGATAACACGTGATTAAAAAGCTTAAGTTTTTTGAAGTTTTAAAGTCAAGCACGGTCCTGCTCATCTATAATCCTAGCACTCAGGACACTGAGGCAGGAGGATGCTGTGAGCTGGACTACATAGTGAGATCCTGTTTTTTTGGTTTTTTTTTATTTTTTAAAAAAAGAAAGAAAAAAGTTTCACTCTAAATTGATAGAGCCAAGTGCTATGGAAAAGTATACAACTTTAATCCTACCAGACTGGGAGACCAGAAGAGGAGGATTCCAAATTCAAGCCTAGCCAGGACAATTCAAGTTAATGAGACTTTATCTCGAAAGAAAAAAGGGCTGGGAATGTAATTCAGGGCAGAAGATCTGAGTTCAAGCCTTAGTACCCAATCAAAAAAATGATAGAAATTTATTTTGTCTCAAAGCCCAAGATTTCTCAATGTGTTGATTCCATTCAACATGGTAACAAAAGCCCTTGCAAATGTAGGCTCAGAAACATTCCATGGCGCCTTAATAGTGGGACTCTATTCTAAAGTATTAATTACAAGGATCCCTAAATGTTGACTAAAGGGTCCCATTCTCTTTCTTACAAAGTGTTTGATGTATTTGACTTTGAACACTTGAATTTTTGTAGCATGGCTTACTACAGATTTCCCACTAAACATTACATTGGCTGTATGTCACACATTTTGTAGTTTCATTTTTCTGTTCAAAATATTTTCTACTATTGAAGTTCTTTGATCTGTGCATTATTTTAGTATCTTAGTTTTAACCATTTAGAAATATCTATTGTTTCTAGTTTAGTGCCATTTTGATCTGAGAACATTTATGACTTCTGTACCTTTATAAGTTTTGGGGGCGGGGAGATGGCTTGGTGGTCTAAGATAATGCATGTTTTGCTGGCCCCAGAACCCAGGGCACACAGTGCTTGCCCCAAAACAGGACATGGTGGCACATGTCTGTAATCTCAGCACTGGGGAGGCTGAGACAGGAGGATCACTATGAGTCCAAGCTACATAGTGAGATCCTGTACCAAATAAATTAATTAATTTTTTTAAATTTATGTTTTCTTTTTGGCCCCAGGATAATAGTTTATCTGGGTGAATGTGATGTACATTTGCAGAAAAATTATTCTATGTTATTAGATACAAATTCCTCAATTTTTAAAGTAGATTTTCCCCTCCTCCCTTCAACAGTGGTGTATTATTTGTAACAAAGGGAACATTTGGACAACTTACATGCGAGTGGCAGTATAGTTTTGATGAATTTACCAAAGAACCATTCATTGTTCATGGGAGAAGATTGCGTATCGAAGCAAAGGTATGTTGAATAATTTGTTTTGAACTTGTAACTGATAATCCATTTTGATATAATCCCCTTTTTGGGGGGTTAAATTAAGTTTCTTGGTACATTATAGGTATACATAATGATCATACTCATTATAGAAAATGTACCTGCACATGATATAACTTGATTCTTTTTTTCCTTGTATTCCTCTACTCTTTCCAACCTCTCTTTCATCCTTATTTACAAAAGCTTTGTTTCCATTTTATCCTTTTTTCATTCCTTTTCTTTATATTTTGTAGTGTTTCTGTTTTATAAATAAAATCCATTTTATCTTGGTATGGTTTACCTTTACTCCTGCTCTTACTCAAGCTTAAAGAAGAAAAAAGGTAAGAATACCAGTGCTACTTTCTGTGCTGCTCCACAACAGCAGCACTGCTAGGCCCTTATTTTCTACTCAATAATAGAACCCTACCTTTTCCCACATGAAAAAATAATGCATAGTAGCTAGCATCTTCTCTACTCCAGATGGCTTCTTTGGCTTTTTCCTTCATTTCTTTCTTTTTTGACTTTTCTTTTTAATCCTGGATCAGCAATCAGCCTTCAAAAAAAAAAAAAAAATCTGGAGTACATATTTGCATGATACTTGAATTACAGGAATTGAAAAGTAGTAAAACCACCACCTCTTCTGTGGCCCTCTCAATAGTGCAGAGATGGACACCATCCTCAGCAGTCCCATTTTTCTGTCTGACCCTCCATTGTGTGATATCTGCTACGAGACAGTTCTCTCCAACAAATGCCTCATAGAATACCAAAGGGGAGTGGAGGAAAATCATTAGGATACACCCACCCCCGTTTCTTTATTCCAAAGTACCTTCTCTATGACTAAGCTGTCACAAGTACATACATGCACACATATATGCATGCATATATATATATATGCACACACACACATATGCACACATACACAAATGTATTATTTTTGACCTAGACTCAATCAGGGTTCCATGGCCATATATGAAGAATTGTCTGAGAACTGTTTTGGAGAGGAAATGCAGTGGCATTAAACCTCCTCCCTTTTTCTGTTTAACTCTTTCTGGCCTTAGAAAGTAAAATCTCACAATAGGCTTTCTGACTTAAGTTTGGTGATAGTAGATATGTTAGAATATACCATTTGGTTTTGATTCTTCTTGGCAACCCACTCTTGGTTTATTTAAATGTATAATTTGTGTATATGTGGTTTTTAAAACAATCTGTATGGCACTTTGTTGTAGTTTTACAACTGCATTTTCTTTTTAATTAATTTATATATTATATTTTTAGGAACGGGTGAAGTCTGTATTCCATGCCCGAGAGTTTGGAAAAATAATTAACTTCAAAACCCCAGAGGATGCTAGGGTAAATATAGTAAATCTTTCACTTAAGCCAAGTAAAACCTTTTCACTTCAGAACCATGTAAATGAACTTTAAAAAAAAAAAAAAAAAAAAAGCCGGTAAGTTTTTCTTGAAAGTTGTGTGTTTTGACAGTTTCTAATATATGTAATTAGATCATATCCCCCCAACATTTTTTGACTAAATTCAATACTATATTTTAAATCAAATTGCTCTTCCTTTAAATCCTAACTGTATTTTTAAAGTCAACAAATTGTTCTATTCTAATATTAATTAGCTTTAGCAGAGAAAGAGTGGCCCCCTATTGTTGAGTTCTCTAAAGCTAAAAAAAAAAAAAAAAAAAGGAAAGAAAGAAAAGCTACCACCATAAAATGGAAAACCATTACCCTGCCATGGCAGGAGGAGAGGGAGCAAAACCTGTAGTCAGAAAATACTGGTCTGTTTTGATGACAGTTGTTTTGTTTTGTTTTGTTTTTCTGGCTCAGGCTGCATTGAGGGTGGGTCTGGTAGTCTGTGAAGCTGGGGATCGAACCGCGGTCCCCTGCCCCTGACTGAGTTTGCCCAGGCAGGCACTTTAAACTGAGCTAATCCAGAAGCCCCATGATGACAGAATCTTGAGGAAAGTCACTTAACCTTGGTTCTTCAAAATAGAAGTGATGTGAATTGAAAAGCCCTACACACACTTCATGTATTATTGCAAATTACCAGGTTATGCACTGCCAGGCAAAGAAGATTGATCCCATTCATGATAAAACAAAGATGCTACTCCTAACACTGCATTGTACTTACTATGTTAGGAAATTTACACTAATACCTGACTTCGTGATCCCAGGGCCTCCTGCTCAGACTTAGGGTGGATCACTGTCCCCTCCCATCCCCTTACTGTTCTCAAGGTTGCTGCTAGTTGAATATGGCCACTGACCAGTTTTCTTGTAACATCGACTCAAAGCAGGACTTCCTTCACCCACATCCCAGTTAGCATGTGTTGTACAATTTTGTATGTGGAACTTATGATATAAGGCACCCTTGGCATACTAATGGTAGCAAATGGGAATGGATTATGAAGAAACAGAAGTAAAGCAGCTAGATATGTATGTCACTTGAAACAGGCAGTATGGAGCAGGGTAACAGCATGACTTTTCTAAGGATTTCTTTTATGTTGCTGAAAGACATTACCACCTATAACAGTTTCTCTGTAATAAATTTACCATTTAATTCCTGTCACCTTGACATTATCCCAGAGGGTTTTAATTTTCTTGCAGTGTCAGAGACATGCAGAGAAAGTTACTGGTGTCATTTTTTTTCATCTACTTTTCTTAGGGAACTTATTCCTATTCAGTTCCTCTACCTATTCTACCTATTCACACTAGATTCCTCTGAAGTTGAAGAGGCATTCATCTCTTTGATTGTTACAGTCTGTGTACAGATGTCCCCCCAAAGCCTCATGCAGTCATGGCGTGGCTTCTGGAGTTTGTGATTGATTCTTGATCCAAAGCTGGGATTGCTTGTGTGAGTGCTACACCTTGGCCCTAGGGTGGGTGATCTGCATTACAATGTAAGGCAGGGGAGAGAGGCTAGCTAGCCACCCATTGCCCTTTGCTGCCTGTATGAAGGGCTGTGCTGTGCCATGTGCCACTCTGCCTTGGAGCCAGCAGAGTGTGACCTAAAACCTCCACTAACTGAACTAAATATACTGTTCCTTCCTTAATTTGGGGTATTAGGTATTTTGTCCCAGCAATGAGGAAAAAGTAAGACACTGATAAATCTTTTTAAACGTTTCAATATATTTTTAACTAATAATGTCATAAACATTTTATATACTAATGGAGTACCATATAATGTTTCAATAATATGTGTAAATTAGGTTAAACATATTTTTCTCCTCAGGCATTAATCATTTATGGTGAAAGCTTTCAAAATCCTTTCCTTTTAACTATTCAAAGTGCATAGTATGTCACTATCTGTCCTCACTCTCCTGTGTTAGAACACCAGAACTTCTTGTTCCTAACTGTATCATAGTACATACTAATCAGCTTCTCCATCTCTCTCCCACCCTACTCTCTCAGCCACTGGTACCCTCTCACTGTATTCTCAACTTCTGTGAGATAAACTTTTTAAGATTCTACATATGAGCAAGATCATGTGGCACTAGTTTTTATATGCCTAGCTTGTTACACTTAACATCATAACCTATGGTTTCATCCATGCTATTGTTACAGATAGGATTTCATTCTCTTTATCTATGAATCACATTTCTGACTTGCAAACTTGAGTTATTTCCATTGCTTGGCCACTGTGCACTATGAGACTACCCTGTGGTAGATTTTTTATTTTTTGAGGAATGTCCTTGTTGTTTTCCATAATTGCCATACTAATTTTCATTCCCACCAATAATGTTCAAGGTTTCCCTTTTCTCTACATCTTCACTGGCATGTGTTGCCTTTAGTCTTTTAGGTAATAGCCATAGCTATTCTTATTGGGTTTAGGTTTCATGATTGTTTTGATTAGTAAAGTTTGAACTTTTTTCCTGAACCTGTTGGCTTCTGAGAAGCATCTATTAGATCCACTACTGAGGTTCTTCATTGAATTGATCACATTATTTGCACACCTTGTCCATTAACCCCTTGTCAGATGTGTAGGCTGTACACATTTTTTTTCCATTCACTGGGTTGCCTCTGCACATTGATTGACCTTTGTGCAAAAGCTTTTTGGTTTAATGTCTTTGGGGGTCTTATCCAATAACTTCTTGCCCATTTCACTGTTTTGCAATGTTTCTTCCTATGTTTTCTTGTAAATTTCCTAATTTTAAGTCTAGCATTTAATTACTTAATGCATTTCTACTTTATTTTTGTAACTGGTAAAAACCAAGAGACTACTTTGATTCTTCTGCATGTGGACAGATTTTTCCAGCACCATTTACTGACTGTCCTTTTTCTCATGTATCTTCTTGGCATCATTGTTAAAGAGCAGTAGATGAGTGGGTTGACATCTAGGCTATCTGTCCCACTGGTCTACGTGTCTTTTTATACCAATCCCATTCTGGTGGTTCTGTTTTTCAGTAGCAGGAATCAAGCAGACTTTTGCAGGCACTATGCCACTGAGCTATATCCCTAACCCCCCATTCTGTTTTAATTATTATGTATTTGTAGTTTGCTTGGCAGTCAAGTAGTGTAATAGCTTCTGCATTGTTCATTTTGCTCAAGACTTCTTTGGCTATTTTTATGATTCCATATAAATGTTAGATTTATGTTTTTCATGTTCTGCAAAAAATGTCATTTTGATAAAGGTTGCATTGAATTTAAATGTTGTTAGAATACATGTACATTTTAATAATAATGATGCTTTCAAGCCAGCATATAATTCAGTGGCACAATGTCTGCCTGGCTCATGAGGAGGACAGGGTAGAAGGAGGAGGGGGAGGGAAAGAGGGAGGGACATGGGTTTGGTGTCTTTCATCAAGATCTTAGAAGTTTCATTGTAGAGGACTTACACTTCATTGGTCAAATTTATTTCTAGATATTTTTTGTACCTGCTAAATTTGATATTTCAGATAATTTGTCATTGACATATAGAAATGCTACATTTTACACATTGATTTTTGTATCTTGCAACTTTGTCCCCTTTATATATTAGGTCTGATAGTCTTTTCATAGATTTTTGGAGGTTTTAATAAATAACATCACATCATCTGTGAATAGTGACAGTTTTACTTGTTTTTGAATTTGGATGCCCTTTGGTTTTATTCTCTAGTCCTGTTGCTCTGGTTAGGACTTGCAGAACTATTTTGAATAAAAGTGGTGAAAGTAAGCATCTTTGTATTGTTTTAGATAATAGAGATAAAGGGTTCACCTTTGACTTGACTCCTCACATATTAAAAACTGATCTTTATTATATGGAAATACCTAACTTTGTTTGCTATTTTTGTTAAGGGATGTTGAATTTTATCCAATCCCTTTTATGCACCTACTTTACTGAACATAACTGTGTTGCCCTGCATTCTGGGATCTTGACTATTATATGTCTCGGTGTGTTTTTCATTGGGTTGAGTGTCTTAGTTACTCTTCTCTCGTTGCTGGGACAAATACCCAACACACAAAATGAAGGAAGGAAAGGTTTATTTAGCTCACAGTTACTGGAGGTTTCAGTCCATACTCAGCTGGGTCCAATGCAGAGCAGCACATAGCAGAGGGCAACTTTTTCATGGTGGCGGCAAAGAGCAAGAGAGCAAGGGAGGGGTAGCAGCAGCTCAAGCAGCTAGCTTCTCTTCCCACCTTACATTGTAATGTAAATTACCTGCCCCAGGGTAGGGGAAGTACTCACACCTATGGGTACTTCCCAGTACTTACCCAGCTATGGGTAATCCCAGCAGTACTAAAACCCATAATCCCAGCCTTGGATCACACATAATCCCAGTGGATCATGAGTTAACACAAACTCTAGGAGTCCTCACCCCATGACTGCATGAGGCTTTGGGGGGGACAACTAGACACAAACCATAACATTGAGGTTACTGGGCGTTCTGTGTGCTTCGGTTACCTGAATGTCAGATTGTTTCATCATATTTGAGAAGTTTTCTGCTATTACTTCTGCCCATATTTTTTTAATATCATTTGTATTGACTCCTTTCTCATTGATGCCTGTGAGTCTCAAGTTGTTCATCTTTGCATCATCTTGCAGGTGATGGATTATTCTTTCCTGCATCCTTGTTGTTTCTAAGAGATCCTTTCTTACCTTTTCACTAGCTGCACCAGCATCTTCAAGATCTGAAACTCTGTCTTCACATTCACTTAAACGGTTTTGCAAGCTTGTGATTGAGATTTTAATTTCCTCTGTATCTCTTTGACTCTGCTTCATGGGATCTATTTTTTTCCTGTATTGGTCATTCAAGGAATCTGTCATTTTTCTAATCTCCTCTATTTTTTTTAATCAATGTTTTCTTTAGAAGCAGTTATAAATTCTTTTACTGTAGTGTTTTTTTCAGATTGGGTTTCCTCCCTATGTTTCTGTAGTTGCTTCTTTACTTCAGATGCTATGAGTTCTGAGAATTCTTTTTTTTTATTTCAGAGAAGAATTGCGCTCTGAGTTCCTCTATAACTTTCTGTTGTTGCTTATTTACTATCGACGCTATTAATTCATGCATTTGAGCCAAGCTAGTGTCCTCTGCACTTGTTCTGGGCGTTGGGTTTCCTCCATATGTTTCTGCATTTGATTCTTTACTGCAGATGTTATTAATTTAGGGATTTTTTTTATTTCCAATCTGAATTCCTCTATACCTTTCTACAGCTGTTTATTTCAGAAGCCTTTGATTCATTGCTTTCAGCTGTGTGATTCCCAATTTGTTCTGTGTTAGTGTCCTCTGCACTTGTTACGGGTGGCTTGGATTCTGAGGTTGCATTTTGTTCCTTCTCGTTATTTGTGTAGCACTGTCTTCTGACCTTTGTTGTAGATCTTTGGTGCAGTTATAACCTTAGCACCTACTGAAGTTCAGGTGCAGATCTACAAAGTTTGGATTTCTCCAGCTGTGCCTGGCTTGGGTCTGGCTGCTGTGCTCAGCTCCTTCCTACTGCTGCCCTTGGGGGTGAACCTGTTGTGCCCCTCTGGAAAGATTTTCTGCTCCTGGACTAGCTGGGTGGTTCTATCCTCTACACTCTCTGCAGGGATTGCAGCTGCAGTGTTTCACCCCAGGCATGAGCTGAGCTTGGAGGGGACAAGGTGGAGTAGGGGAGAGAGGCAGCTCTCCCACACACTCACCAGGCCTGGGCTAGGACTGCATCTGGGGGTTCCCGGAATGCAGCTGAAATTCCTACCCTGTGTGCAGGGTGTGTGGGGGTACTATGGATTGATGGGGGGCGTCCCAAGCAGGTGGGAGAGGATTTCACCCACGCTGTGCCTGGGCTGGAACCAGTAGTAGGTCCCGCCGGCACGTGGTAGCTGGAAGCTCTCCCACACACTCACCAGGCCTGGGCTAGGACTGTTGCCCTGCATTCTGTTACTGTGGTATATTGTACTCATTCAGTTATGTTTTCCATGCCGCTCTAGGTATCCCTGGGATGAACTCCCCTTAATCATGTTGAATTGTCTTTTTACTAGTCTGTCAGATCTTATTTTGCTGGGGACTTCTGTTCTGTGGCCATCAAAAGATTTTTGCTTTTATTATTCTTTTTGTACTACTGTATGTTTGCATCTGCATTTGGTATCAGGTTAATGGTGGCCTCATAGAGCTTGGAATCATTCCTTTTCTACATTTTAAAAAGGATAAACAGCATTAATCCTTTTTGAATGTTTAGTAGAATTCAACAGTGAAACCATGTGGTGCTGCGCTTTTCTATTAAGTGGCCTTTTCTTACTGGTTGAATCTCATTACTTCTTATTGGTCCATTCAAGTTTTCTCTTCAAGATGCAGTCTTGACAAACTGTATAAGAAATTCCTGTGTCTTCCAAGTTATCCTGTTTGTAGATCATCATGTCCAATTTTTTATATTCCTCTTATATCAATTGTAATTTTTCCCTTCTAATCTCTTGATTTTAGTTGAACCTTCTATATTTGTCACAGTCTAATAATTTATCTTTTCAAACAATGAGCTGTATTTTACCTATTGTTCTTTTTTTTTAATTTATTGAGAAACAGCAATGTGACAGTTTCAATAATTAATATATTGCATATTGTATCTGCGTAGTGGTTATTCATAGGACAAGATACAGACATGATATTCTGTCCACAAACACTATTAGTACAAATCTTTCTATTCACTGAATTAAGAAAAAGTAGATGTATATCTATCCTATTTTGAATATACAGACACAAAATGGTCCTTCATTTGTATCCCCTTTTTTGTTTTGTCAGAGGAGGGTATTCCATTGTCATTTAAATATTGTAGGTTTGAGAATTCAGCAAAATATTTCAATATAGTCCAGTAGTCCATAATAGTAGTGGGTTATCCGTAGGACTGGCAATGTAAGAAGTTGCTGACTTGAGCCTTTTACAGCTCAGCATATTAATATGGCTTTACTTTTTATGCCTCGTTTTTATGCTTTTCTGCTGGATGGTTAAGAACAAGATAAGAAAGACCTATATAACAAGAAATGTACCTTTTGTATCTGACAAGGTCAGTCAAATCCCCTCAAGATTTAGCCTGAAACGCTGTGCCGCAGTTTCTAGATCCTTTGTCAGTGTCAGCTATGTGGATGAGTCACGGCCATTGCTTGATCAGTCTGTTCTCTGTGAAAGCCTAAGAGAATGTTTTCTCTCCACATGGCTCTCCTTAGGCAAACTGTACATCATCGATCACTTTCCTCTGTGGCCCCATAATCTCCTGCATGAGAAAATTTGGGACACAACTGAGTTACATGATGTTACAGTACAGGTTCTCCTATGTCATCAGTTCTCACTACTCTTGAAAGGCTAAGGCCAGAATGTTGACTGTTTTTGCAGCCCTTCTTTTTCTCTAGTTCTTGTTCAGCAAACTTAAGTTGTTAACCCTCCAGAAGAGAAGCTAATTATGATTACCCTATAACATAGGCAATTAAGCTTAATCTCACTGTCTGAATATCAAACATCTTAGACATAACATGGAACAATTATTTTCCATCAAGTATTAAGCTTTAAATGTTAAAGGTTAAGTCTTTACAGAATAAGAAGAAAAAAAAAATATTTTAAAAAATGGGAAGAAACAATTACATTTTTAAACAAATTTACAGACCTAACTATATACAGCATTGTAGCAGGACAGTCCTAAAATGACATTTTTTTTTCTTGTCTCTTTTATTACCCTTTTTCAAGAAACATCTACTTGAGAGACAGTACGACAGTAATTGGTATGACATGACAAGCAGTACATATTTAGAACACCAAAATGACAGACATTCTAAGCATGACCCTAGTATTACACATTGCTGTCTTCAGTGCAGTTGCTTTGTTCACAGGTATCAGCATATATAGAAAGATGAGAATCTTACCAATTAACTGCTAGTTTCAAAAACCTGCTGAAGATTCTCAGCATCATTACCTTAACCATCTTGTGCATATAAATGTATGACTTTGTCCCTGTCATTTTCTTAGCATTTCTCCTTGCCCTCAACTTCTCACTTTGCTTTTAATTGTGTTATACCTATTTGTATTTTTTCTTTTGAGTTCTTACACTAGGGAGACTATACAATATTTACACATGTGGGTCTGGTTTATTTCACTTGTGAGTGTATCTTCAAGTAGCATCCACTTAAATATAAATGCTTCAAGTTTTATCATTCTTTATAGCTGAGTAATATTCCATTGTATAAAATATCACATCTTTTTCATCTATTCCTCAAGTGATGGGCATTTTGGTTGCTTCCAAGATTTGGCTCTGATAAATAGTGCTGCTATAAACATAGGTGCAATATCACTATGATATGATGTTTTCAGTAGGGGGATAGCTGCCTTGAATGGGATTTCCAGTCCTAGTTTAAGGAGTCTCCACACTGATTTCCGTAATGGTTGCACCAGTCTACATACCCACCACCAGTGCAGAAGGGTTCCTTTTTCCCCACAGCCTCTCCAACATTTGTTGTTGGTTGATTTCTTTATGATAGCCATTCTTTCTGGGGCAAGATGGTATCTCAGTGTTGTTTTAATTTGCATTTTATGGATGGCTACTGATGTGGAGCATTCTTTCATGTATTTATTCACTTCTTTAATTTCATTCTCTGAGAAGTGTGTGTTCATCTCAAATGTCCAGTTCTGGATTGGGTCTTTAAATTTTGGGGTCTTAATGTTTTATAGTTCTTTATAAATTCTAGAGAGCAGACCTTTGTCTGAATGCTTATTAGTCAAGATTTTTTCAAAATTTGTGGGTTGTCTTTTTACTTTGTTGGTAATTTTTTTTTACATGTGAAAACTTCTTAATAAGAGGAGGTCCCAGTTGTTAATTCTTTCAAGTGTTAACCGTGAGATTTGATTTTTGCTCATGAACTCTTTGCCTACCCCTACTTAAGAGTTCCTCCTACTTTCTCTTCCAGGAGATTGTTTCTGTTTTAATGTTTAGATCTTTAATCCATTTTTATTTTAGTGCATGGTGATAGACCTGGGTCAAGTTTTAGTTTTCAGCATTTAGAGAGCCAGTTTTTTCCAGCACCATTTGGTAAAGAGACTATCTTTGTTTTTGGTGTTTTTTTCTTGTTTGTTTTGTTTTTTTCTGGTGGAATTTGGGATTGAACTCACGTTGCACTTGCCAGGGAAGCACTTGATCCACTGAGCCTTCTCCCCGGCCCCAAGAGGCTGTCTTTCTTCCAGTAAGCATGTTTGGCCCCTTTGTCAAAGGTGGGTGAGTGTGTTCAAAGAGGCGTCTGCATCTTCTAATCTATTCCATTGATCCTCAGGTCTGTTTTATTGCCAGTACCATGCTGATTTTATCACAGTAGCTTTGTAGTATAGTTTCAAGTCAGGAACTGTAATGCCTCCTGGCATGTCTTTGTTGCCCAGGATTGCCTTTGCTATTTTTTGTCTTTTCTGGTTCCAAATAAATTTTATAAACAATTTCTCTAGGTCTGTGAGGTATGTTGATGGTAGCTTGATAGGGATTGCATTAAATCTGTACAGCAATTTTGGGAGTATGGTCATCTTCACAATGTTGGTTCTTCTTATCCAGAAGCAGGGAATATCTTTCCATTTTCTGAAATCCTCTACAATCTCTTTTGACTTCTTTAAATTCCAAGGTATTTTCCACAGTGCTTTGTAAAAGAGATTGTTTCTCTAATGTACCTCTCAGTGTTTGTTATCTGTTTAGAGGAATGCTATTGACTTGTGGGTACTGATTTTGTATCCTGCTATGCTACTGTATTTGTGCATCAATTCTAGTAGCTTCTTGGTGGAGTTGTTTGGGTCTTCCAAGTAAAATATCATGTCATCTGCAAATGATAGTTTAACTTCTTCTTTACCTATTCTTATTCTTTTTGTCTCTCTCTTGTCTAATGGCTCTAGCTAACTTTCCCAGTACTATATTGAATAGGAGTCAGTGATAAAGAACATCCTTGTCTTGTACTAGATCTCAAAGTAAAAGATTTCAGTTTTTCCCCATTTAGAATTATGTTAGCAGTTGGGTTGACATAGATGGCTTTTTATCAGCTTGAAGTAGAGGCCATTTATTCTAATTTTCTGTAGGACTTTGAACATGAATGAGTGAACTTTGTCAAAAGCCTTTTCTGCATCAATTGAGATGATCATGTGGTTTTTAGATTTGGCTCTATTGAGACAGTATATTACATTTATATATTAGTGTGCATTGAACCATCCTTGCATCCCTGGGATGAATCCTACCTGGTCATGGTGTATAATCTTCTTGATGATTTGCTGTATTCTGTTTGCTAGGATTTTATTGAGGATTTTTGCTTCTTAATTCATGAGGGAGATTGGCCTGTAGTTCTCTTTTCCAGTTGTATGTTTCTCTGGTTTTGGTATCAGTATAATACTTGCCTCCAGGAACTATTTTGGGAGGATTGCTTCCTTTTCAATTTCACTAAAGAAATTTGAGGAGTATAGGGATTATAACTTCCATAAAGTTTTTGCAAAATTCAGCTGTGAATCCATCAGGACCTGGACTTTTGTCAGTAGGCTTTTTATTATGATCCGTATTTCACTGGCTATTATTGGGTTATTAAGAGTTGTTATATCTTCTTGATTTAGTTTTGGTAATTTGTACCATTCTGGGAATCTGTCCATTTCGTGTGTGTCTTCTATTCTGTGAGAGTAAAGATTCTCAAAGCAGCTCTTGATAATCTGAATTTCCACTCAGTTTGTGGTAATTGCACTCTTTTCATTCCTTATTGCTTCTATTTGAATTTTTTCTTTCCTCTTTGTGATGAGGTTAGCTCGGGGCTTATCAGTTTTAATCTGTCAAAGAACCAGCTTTTTGGCTCATTAATTGTTTGAACTGTTTTCTTCATCTCCATTGAATTAATTTCTGCTCTAATCTTTATGACTTGTCTTTGGGCTCTGGGTTTGGTTTGCTCTTCCTTTTCTAGATGCTGGAGGTGCAACATTAAGGTGTTTATTTGTTCCTGTTCTGTTTTCCTAAAGTGTGAGTTCACAGCTATGAATTTCCCTCTGAGAACTGCTTTCATCACATCCCATAAGTTGCGAGAAATAGTGCTTGAATTTTCATTGAATTGTAGATATTGTTGAATTTGTTGTTTAATTTCCATGTATTTGTGTGGTTTTTCTGTTTTCTTGTCTCATTTATTTTCAGTTTCACTGCACTTTCTGTGGTCAGATAATATGCATGGAATAATTTGGTTTTTTGCATTTAGTTAAGCATGACCTATGGAATAGTATGTGGTCTGTTTTAAAAAATGACCCATGTGCAGCTGAAAAAAATGTGTATTCAGCTGTGGTTGGGTTCAACACTGTGTATATATCCACTAAGTCCATTTGTTCCAAGCTCTGGTTCAGTTCTGCTAGTTCTTTGCTAATTTTTTGTCTGTTTGACCTATCTTTTAGGATAAGGGGGGGTGTTAAGGTCTCCTGTTAAGGTTGTGGTATTAGATATTAAATTTTTCATGTCCATTAAGATTTTTCTTATATAGCTGGGTGTGTACATATTTGAGTGCGATCTCCTCCTCTTGCATTTTTCCTCTAACCAGTATCTAGCAGCCTTCTTTATTTCGTTTGATCATTCTTTTGTTTTACCAATCTTTTAGCTATTTTTTAATGTCCATTTTATTTACTTCTCAGATCTTCATAATTTTCTTTGCTTGTAGTAATGTTTGGGTTTTTTAATTTTTATTTTAGGGAAGGGTCTACAGGGTGTTCAGGTTCTCACTACTAGATCAGAATCATAGTGATCCACCTGTTCGCAGCCTCCCCAGAGCTGGGATTACAGAGGCATACCAAGCCCTGTCTCAATTGCTGTCTCAACATGCCCCAGGGGCAGGGCCCGCATGGCAGGCCAGGTTATTGAACCCCTCACCCCTGCTCCTGCTTGCAGTCGCTTCAATCCACTGAGCTATTTGGCCAGCCCTATTCTTTGGACTAATTTTTTAATTAATTTTATTGAGAAACAAATAGCAAGGAGACAGTTTCAAAACCGATTAGTGGGACAGTTTCAATAATACATTGCATATTATTGTCTTTGTAGTGGTTATTCATAGTACAAGATTTCTAAATTTCTGGGTAAAAATATGTAATTGTTTATTTCTATTTTTTAAAGTATTTTATTTTTGTTTTCTGAGCTAATTTTTTTCTTTTTTGTATGGCTGGCTCAGCCCACCCTGAAGGTAGGGCTGGTGTGGCATGTGGTGGTAGGGACTGAACCGCTGAACTGCAGTCCCTGCGTGCTTGCATAAGCAGGCACTTTAGACTGCTGAGCTATGTTGCTGGAAATATAGCTAATTTTGAATCTTGTTCTTGTTTTTCTAGTCCCTTGAGATGCAGTGATAATTTAGTTTCTGATGTGACAGTTGGGTGCTGTACACTTTCCTCTTAGTACTTCTCTTACAGTATTCCATTGGTTTGGGTATGTCTCCATTTTAATTTGTTTCAAACAATTTATTTTCTGATCCACTGGTTTTTCAAGTCAAATTTAATTTCCATGTATTTATATAGTCAAATTTTTTCTTCTAGTTATTCTGCCTGATAGAAGATATTTGATAGATTTTTAATTATTTAAAAATTTTTGAGACCCATTTTGTGGTATGTCTTATGATCTATCCTATAAATGTTTCATGTGCTGAAGAGACTGTTTTCAACAGCTGTCAGATGCTGTAGATGTCTTTTTCTGTCCATTTGGTTTAGCATACTCAGCTATTTGTCTAGATGATCTGTTCATTGGTGAAAATGGGGTGTTAAAAGTTTTATTATTAGTCTCTTTAGAACTATTAATTGCTTTAAACTGGTCATAGTGGCACATGCTTACGGTTCCAAGTTACTTAGATGAGTTGAGACAATCACTTAAGCCCAGGAGATGGGGCCGTCAGAATCTGCCTATGTTAGTTTTCACCAGGTCAGCACTAAGTTCCAGTGAAGTCATGGTTTAATGTCCTCTTCTACCCACAAGTGGGCTTTTGCTGTGTACTGTGTTGCTGGTGTTTGGCGAGGTGTTGGCAAAGGTAGTCTCTTAGCGACCCAGGCTTGACTCTAGCTGAGTCACACTTGAGTCTCATTGCATTGAGTCTCTGCACAATCTTAGGGATGTGCCACAGCTCAAACCACAGGAGTCAGTGATGTAAGCCAACACACAAGTCCAACTCTCTGCTTGGATTTCCGGCTACAAATACGGGTACAGTGATGGCCACTTTGGAGGGACAAATGGTAGAGACTGTTCCTGGGCCAGAGTCTCAGGCTAAGTTGGGTTGCTCCTGCATCTTACAACCACAGGGACTTGCATAGTACAGGAAGCAGATGCATGTGCTCCAAGCCATGCTAAGGCTTAAAATGACAAAGATCAAAATGAGTTAGTCCTATTAGCATGAAGTTCTCTGCCTGATGCTAAGGCTGGTCTACATGCTACATTTGTGAGTCTAAGCATTGTTGGTTCTTATCAAAGGAGGTCTGATACTGGACTCCAAGACTAAACTGCCAGCTTGTGCACTACTCCCCAACAAGTGGAGTCTTACTCTATCATTGCCTTCATTTGGAGGAGTGACAGGTGCACCAAGCTAAGTGCAGTTGCAAAAGTTCAGACCATGGTTACCGGCCTGACAGTAGTTCGTGGAATTAGGTTTTAAGTCTGAAACCAAGCCTTAATCTTCTCCCCCTCCAAGTGGGAAGTATCTATGCTGAGCTGCTCAGAGTTGCAGGCAGGGGTGGTAACACAGGCAGTTCACAGTGCTGCCTTCTTTGGTATACCTCATTGTGTTATGCTAAAGCAGGCACTATGGTATCTCGTGTGATTTTCTTTGCTTTGTTAAGGTTCTTTGGTGGCATAAATCTTGTACTTAGTGTGTGTGGTGGGCAGAGATAGTTACTAGAGGATCCTTCTCAGCCTCCATCTTCTAAATCTTTTTTATAACGGAATAACCCCACATGAATGCTCAAGATTTTGATCTGTCGTGCAGGCCCCATAATAATGGCCATTATTGGTGGAAAGGTTTTAATTACATTTATCTTCTTGTAATTCCAGATTCTTTTAGAATAGAAAATGAAAGCATCAAAAATGCTGTATTACCTACAGTTATATGCAGTTATTCATATTCAAGCAATAGAACTGTACATATGGAATCAAGGTGGTTTGTGATACAGAATTGGCACAGGTTGAAAGAAATTTTGCCCAAATACTTTTCAGATTATGCCAGTTGTTCAGCTGAGCGTCCAAATTACCCTTTCCTGTATGGGTGGTTCATTTCACTTTTTATATTCTGAAGATGAATTTCCAAGTTCAAAAACCTTAGGCTGGGGAGATAGCTCAGCAGTCTAAGCAGCTGCCTGCCAAGCACAAGGACCTGAGCTCGATCCCAATATGGCATACCCTGCTGACCCTGGAACCCCACACATCCTGTGCAGGCCCCAAAACCAGGTGTGATAGGAGGATCACTACAAGCCTGAACTGCATAGTGAGACTCTGCATCCAATAAATAAAAAGAAAAAATTTAAAAACCTTAGAAAAACATTAGTACCACTGTTAGACTCACTGACATTGCCCAGAGCCATTTCAACTGCTTAGGTGAATAATCTCTTGTGCACTATGAATTTTGTGTTTTGGATATTAGTATGCACATAACTAAGCTGAAAAACTCCTAGAGTTCTACTCACATTTTCTTTCATTGAAAGTTCACTAAAATAAGTAAATGTCAGTTTGTTTTTTCACAACAGTGGATCCTTACAAAGCTAGAAGAAGCAAGAGAACCTTCTCCAAGCCTCTGAGAGTACTGCCACAAGACACAACAGCCATTACTCCTTTGCACACTGTACCTTCCAGCACCTTTTCAAGAAGTCTATCAGGGGTAACTTCTAAATGCATAGTCAGACCAGGTAAAAGAGCAATGTGATTAAAATACTTCAACTCTTCAGAGATCTATTCAGTGCCCTAGTTTGAATCATGTATGTGGTTATATTACTACTTCATAAAAGAAAACATTTGATGAAGGTTATTCTGTCATGTGGAGAGGTTCCCCATAGTCTCCAGATGGAATAAAGCTTGATGTTCCCAGTTCATATTTTAAAATTGTATCAAGGGGGCCGGGGAGATGGCTCAGTGGAATAAGTGCTTCCCTGGCAAGCACAGGGGCCTGAGTTCAGTCCTCAGTTCTGAAAAAAAATAAATTTGTACCAAATTCAGATTTTTTGAATGATGGGGAAATAATTAAGATGTTGCCTCAGCAGTGTCAAATGCTGACTTACTCAGAAGTATGGAATCTTTATAAATGAGTATTTTGGTATTTTCCTTTTTAAAAAAAAAAGAGTTTTGAATTATACTTAAAATAGAAGTAGCATAATTATGAAAAACTGTCTCTTTTGAGATTGAACACAGAATAATACCCTTTCAAGCCTAACTAACCTTCAGAATATTTTAAATGAACATCATATCTGTAAAGGGATACAGAAACATATCAGAAATGTAGAGCCTTAGAAATACTCCAAGCCAACTTCATGAGGTCTATTTGGTTTATCCTGTTCATATTTTTAATAGACTATTTCAAAGGAAACCTTGTAAAGCCTTAATGCCCACTCTTTGTTCACTGGTAAGAAATGAAAATTTCCACATCTTAGATACAATGAGTTATGCTTTAGAGCAGATAGTCCCTGTCATAGTAAACGTATGAACCCTAACCTAACCCAGTAACCTGCCTGTTGGTGATGCAAAAATTTGATTTTATGTAATCAAATGAGAATTACTTCTTTAAATGTACAGCTTATCCAAAAATTATGGCCTGTACATTAGTTAAAAGCCCATGGAGGTTTTTTCTTGACTTTTGTCCAAGATCTTTGCACCTTAATATTTAAAATGTAAAAGGATGAGTATATAACTGTAAACTATGAACAGAATAGTTCAGTGTCTTAATTAGTTACTAAGAAAGAGCATTTGGATGCATGTTAGATGTCTCACCAAGTTATTACAGTTTCTGGAATTGAAGACTGTGTGTGTAGTCAGTGGTTGTAAAACTCTCATCAAACCTTTGCTTTGTTATAAAAGCTAAAATAAACAGCATGGCAGACTGTAACTGCAATTTTTGTTGACCAAATCCTATTGTGTACTATCCATTTCTCTTATTACAAAATGTCATAGTTTCCTGTAAGTTGCTTTTATTTTTGATTATAAATTAAATCCACAAATTACATGATAGTGTGACTCCTTAATAACCTTTATTTGGTATAGTATTTCCTGTATTCTTGAGCTTCTACCAATTTCATACCTCAAAATGTAACCTAAAAATGTAAAAGATGTGTGCTTGATTTCCCTCATCTGGAATACTGCTTTCCTGGAGTTCCACTCAATGAATGCCCTTAGTCAAATACCTCATCAACCATCGAGCTTCATGATTTCAACATTCAGAAAAATTAAGAGCCAGAACTCCCTGACTATCCCACAGTGAAATAAAAATGTGAAATAGTAAGCACAGAAATTCTGGAATCCTGTGACAGCCAAGAAGACTGTCTTACCCAGTATACACACAAAGCCAGTGTGCCTCTTCTTTGTGTCCCCTTAAGAATGCAGAAACTCATCACCTCCTCCTCCTCTGTCAGTCACCTTTCTGTCATATCCTGTTACTTTAAAGGAACCACAGTTTCAAGAACTGTTATTTACCAAGTATTTTAGAAGACTGTCTCCATCCAAAGGACCACAAAAACTAAGAACATTAATCCCTAGATGGTGAATCTTTGGCATATCATTTTACAATTTGCAATTATGTTTGATTCAGTATTTTTTTTCATATAATGGAGTTTGGAACCTTACTGTATTTGGAAACAAATCCTGAACTGCAGTGTGTGTACTGCTTTTAGCTTTTTTTTTTTTTTTTTTTAAGAAAAACAAAAGGAAAATACAGAATTTTAAAACAAGCTAATTGGAGATTAGCAATGTTAGTTTTGTTTCTTCTTCCCTAGTCTTAGCACTATATTGAGATATCCCCCCAAGAACAGTGTAGTACAGATAGATTATCTTTTGTTCACTAAATAATTACTGCTTGTAGCTTTTTTTAAAGAAAAAAGGAAAAAAATACAGAATTTTAAAGCAAGCTAATTGGAGATTGGCAATGTTAATATTGTTTCTTCTTCTCTAGTCTTAGCACGATATTGAGATATTCCCCCAAGATCAGTGTAGTATAGGTCACTAAATAATCACTGCTATCTATAGACAGTCCTTCCTTCTCTCCTCTGTAATCCTAATCCATTTGAAGGCAGCTATCCTATGGCATTCAAATAAATATCACATTCTCTATAAATGTGCATTATCTCCTGCATAACTGTTTCATTTTTTTCTAATAGCATATATTATCCTAGCTCATCTCTTAGAAACATCCCACAAAGTGTTATTTTTATTCTTTTTGTTGTCTTTTTGAGATAGGCCTCACTATGTAGTTCAGGGTGGGCTCGAACTCATAGCAAATCCACTGCCTCAGCTTGAGTGCTGGGATAACAGGTGTAGGCAACCATGCCTGACTTATTCTTGGCTGATAAAATAAAAAGGGATTCTTTTATGCTGAATTTGGTGTACTGTATTAGTGGCTCCTGGTCCATGAGAACCTGAGTTGGGATTCACAGGTTCCTCTCTTGCTACAGTAGTCCACACACTTGGGCAAGGATGTGGTCTCTATAGAGGGCTTGTTAAAACCTGTGTCACGATCCCTAGGACACATGCTGCACCATACCTGCCCTTAAGGCAGCCTGAGCCAGCAAAAAAAAAAAAAAAAAAAAAGAATCCTCAAGGTTTTAGGGCCAGCCAGATAGCTCAGCGGACTAAAGCTCCTGCTTAGGCAGAACAAAACAACCAGGGTTCAATCCCTGACATGTTGTGCCAGCCCTGCCCCCAGGGTATGCTGAGATGGTGATTGAGACTGGGCGTGGTGGCATGCACCTATAATCCCAGTGCTTGGGAGGATGAAAACTGGAGGATCACTGTGAATCCAATCTATGTAGTGAGACCCTGAACTAAATACATTTAAAAAAAAAAAAAAAAAACCCTGTGTCAGACAGCTCTACACTGAGACATCATAGTCACACTAAGTCAGTTGTGCATAGTGCTTATATGGCATTGGTCCACAGAACACACACTGCTGACCACTGCTGTATAGAAAAGGCCCCCAGAACCCAAGATGCTGAGCTTCCTGATCCTGTCCATTTCTGAGGTCTCGGGGCTTTTGACAGCAGCACTGTGGAAATCTGATCATGTGGACAGCAAGAGAGGCACAAAGTCAAGCCATGTGGTGAAGGGGCTACTGACTGCCCTTGCCAGCTCCAGCCTGACTACCTGCTTGCTGTGTTACATCCTGCACTTTTGTTCTATGGCTGCAGTACAAACTACCACAAGAGAGGGGAAATAGCCAGTGTGCAAGTATTAAAGCCCCAAAGAGGACATCAACCAGTGGGAAGGAGATCTCCACCAGCTCAAATCTATGCTTTGCTTCTCTTGCTTGTGCAAACTCCAGTGTGCTGCCTCATCTGCAGGCTCCCTGTAGCTGGTAGCTAGTCAGTAGCAGCTGTGACTGTGTCCCATCAGGTGGTCAGCAATGGGGTAACCATTGAGTAAAAAATGGAGGCCCCTAGAGCCCATGGTGCCACCCCTAGTTAGAACTGACTGCATGATTCAAGCACAGCCACACTGTCCCAAAACCCAAAAGGTAATAGTAACCACTGCTGCCTGCAGTGTTTAGAATACTGTTACAGCAGGAGAAATTCCTCCACTGAGCTACAGAAGGGTCTTCTCCAAAAATGCCATTCGAACTTCTAAAGTAAGGAGACAGAGGCCCAGAGAAGCCAGAGGGCTCAAGGCTACAGAGCCAGGAGCAGCTCTCCCAATTTCCAGTCCAGACTTTTCCATGAAATAACTGTTCCTCTTGAACTTTATGGAAACTATCAAAAGCACTCCAGTTCTCCTTGGCCAACAGCACTTTAAACACTGAACTGCAGTTGAGAAAAACAGGCACAAGGCAAGGCATCAGTTTTAATATGACGTCCTTAAACTGCTATTAGAAGAACGATTTAGGAAGACAAGTCACACCTTGTGGGGGGGGGTTACTTCTTTGGGGTGGTCTGTAAGACTCCACTGAACATTCTATGCAGTCTTCATAGTTCCAAGCTCAAGAGAGGAGGCCTGCCCATTAGCTCAGTTGTTTAAGTGCCTGTTTAAACAGCAGTGGGGCTCAGGATGCTGTGGTTCCAACTCCATATCCTCATGTCTTACCAGACCTGCCCTGAAGGCATCCTGAGCCAGCCAAAAAAAAAAAAAAAATCCACCACCAAGGTCAAGAGAAACAGCAGGAAATGTGTCAGAGGACAACATTATTCGGGGATTAGTCCACGGGGGGGGCTGGAGGGAAATATTTCTGTGTCCAGAACCAGCCTTGGAAAGCCCTCAACAAGGTGCACACCAGTGTCCGGCATTCTTCACAGACATCACATGGCAATGCAGGGGGCTCATTGGAAGTGCCCAGCTAGAGTGACAGTGCAGGCTATGGGAGAAATAGAAATGGGACAGTAGGGCTGGTGGGAGTCTACATAGATTGCATAGAAAATTAAGATAAAAGAAGCCTCATTGTTCAGCTCAGTGCTTGCTTTGGCAGCACATACACTAGAATAATCATTCTAGCTCAGGCCCATTGGACAGCTGTGGAAACTGAGGTGCAGAAAATTGGGATAACTTGTTAACTACCACCTGGCTGGTCAGAGACAATTCCCAATAAATCCATCACAACTACAGTTAAGTCAGACGAAGCACTTCCTTTCAACTCTAATGCCATGAAAGTCTATTAGAAAATGTAGAGTTCAAGACTTTAAAAGAATGTAAATAAAATTATGTCCAAAAAGACTGCTAAATAATTTATTCCACTGGGCATTAGTGCCAGTAATACTGACATCATACCAGCGCTTGCAAGCATGTGTGCCACAATCATGTCATGAATTATCTCTGGAAGAAATTTACATTCCCTTCTGAGCTTACATTTCAATTACGAAAATAGACTGGTACAAAGTACCAGTAAAAGTAGAGTTCAGATATAAATATGACACATTATAGGGAAGCAAATGCATATAGTCCTGTCCTATAAACCGAGTACATAACCCTTGGCAACATAAGTATTTCACTGGGGAGAAATAAGCTTAGAACAATGGAACACTATGCTCCTGAAACTGGTACTTACAAGTATACTACTGCACACAGGAAAAACTCATGTACTACCATGATGCGAAGTAAAAGCAGTATAACAAAAGAGTATACAAAGAAAAGCCATACAAGGTGTGATCAAAATTAACAGTGATTGTAACAAAAATTCTAAAAAAAAAAAAAAAGCAATTCTAGAACTTTCAGGAAAAGTTTTGCAAAAAAACCACCTCATAGCCACAATGAGGTAATTAAGTATATTTCAAACAAGTAGTATTCTAAGAGGAATTAATGGGAACTTGTCTTTTACTGCAATTATTTCTTTTGTATTTTAGGGAAGAGTCTACAGGGTGTTTAGGGTCTCACTACTAGATTGGATTCATAGTGATCCACCTGTTTACAGCCTCCCAACAGCTGGGATTACAGGTGTGTGCCACCACTCCCAGTCTTAATCACCTGTCACAGCCTGCCCTGGGGCCGGGACCAGCATTTTTTAAAAACTTAAAACACTCACCATATTTTTCAACCACACATACAATATCTGGCTACAGTCAGTGTAGTTGCTACAAAAGAAGCCTGGGGACAAAAGCAAATTTCTCTCATTTTCTTTGTCTTCTTACATAACTGCTGTGTTTCCTAGTGCTATAAGAATAGTTGGTGATATAATATATGAAAAAGGACAAGATTTACCTAGAAGAAGATTACACAGGTTGTGTAATCCAGTGAGTGTGGATCTGTGATGGGAGGTCAGGATGGGCCTGAAGATGCCTCTGCTCTTTGCCACCAAGCCAGTAATATGACCCCAGACTGCTTCTGCATACTACAGGGGCGGCGTCACCATCTATTTCTCTCACCCTTGTCCCTGTTAGAAAGCCCACAGCTACCACCAATGACAAAACCAACCAGGACATGGCACATGGTCATGATTCTTAGCACATTCATACTCTGCCTATAATGTCCTAGGATACTATAGGGGCTGTTTTAAATTAATGAGTATTTTAATCCTGTATACCTAACACTAGTATTTCTAATAGTATTCAAGAATGAGACTGGAACACACAGTTGGTTCTCATAATTAAAGAGCTGCAAAATTTAACAAGCCATGGCGCGCATGGCGCTTCCCGAGCCAGCTGCAAGGTAAGTGCAGCTTAGCCAGACACTGACGCTTTTCTTACTTTTAAGTCCCAGAGAGTTACTGCCTCAAGAACACTACTGCCCAGTCTCAGACAAAGATTGATCCTTCCCCCATGTAACATGAGAGTAACGTTACTAGTTCCCTTAAGGGTAAATTCTGCCTAGCAATTAATGACAAAGACATGTGTAACTAACCATAGGCTGTAATGCTATCTGCCCTTTGTACTTCTGCAGACATATATCAGCAATTAGTAATCTCAGAATGAGGCTAGTTATTTGAACCTCTGGTTTCCGGGCCAATAAATGTAATAAACTTCCTTCCAAAGATCCTCTGGTGCTGCTGTCTTCCATTTGGCCTGGTCCTGAATTCCACAGCAAAAGAAGGGCCATAACTACCTGGGTCTCCACAAATCAGACAGGCCAGCCTTTCATTTCTTCTCTGTCCAATAAAAAATTTTTTTAAAAAATTAAGGGAAGAAGGCAATTGATGTCTTCAGGTGAAGCTTAGTCTGGTGAAATCATTCTTTCCTAACAAAACCTAACATTTCTTTTAGCTTGTCATACCTGACTCTGATATATGCAAAAGAAACGTCAACACTGGTGAAGGCCTTCCAAGAAGGCACTGCTTTAGTGCTTTGGCCTAAGCCTAGCCTTTTATTCTCCTACAAGACAGAGTAACAAAATTCTAGACATTTCCAGTGTCACCAACTATTCTGATAGCACTAGGAAACTGAGTAGTTAGTTATACAAAAAGACAAAACGAGAGAAGTATGCTTTTGTCCTCAGGCTTCTTTTGTAGCAACTATACTGGCTTTAGCCAGCTAACTAACTGTCCTGGAATTCCTGGCATTGGTGCAAACATTTTGTTCCCTGGTTACACCTTTATCACTGTTCAAACTGCCACATTCTTTAACCTTCCTGCTCTTTCCATAGGCCTGGGCCTGTCCTATCTCCCGGAAACTTTATATGCTGCAGCATCCCAGCAACCTGCAAGGTGGAAGGCAGCTCAGGATTCAGAATGTGGACTAATTCCTACCTGGATCCACACCACCAAGCTGAAAGTCAGCCTGTCTGTGCAGAAATAGGAGCCCAGCCCATGGCTCATAGAGTTTTGAGTTCTTCAGCACTGAAGAACTTCCCCAGCAAACCAGTTTCCAGAAGGTGGTCTTTTTCAAGGAAATGATGTCAAGATTTATCACAGGACATGCACATTCAGCCAGCAACATCAGCCATAGACAAGCCCCCCTAAATCTAACTATGAATAGCTTTAGAATTATTTATTTTGAAACAGGGTCTCACTATGCATTTCAGGTAGACCTTGAATTCACTCAAACTCACAAAGATCCTTTTGCCTCAGCTTCCCAGCACTGGGATTACAAGCATACACCTCAATGTCCAGCAGAATTTTTGCTTCAAAACAAGACAAAACCACTATGAACTATAACCTCACTTCCAGCAAGAACCCTGAACTCCTATAGCACTGCTCACGTTACCGAGTTACCTTGTATCCTACGTGTGTGATTACGTGTGTCGGGGTCTTATCTCTGCTAGATGCTGGAACAACTAGTACTGTAGTCTGTCCATCACTGTGGCTCTGCTCTCCAGGAACCAAACTCCCCAGAAAAAAAACGGTAAAAATAAAACAGTAACCAAACTACTAGCTAAGATGCTACACAAGCAAGGCATATGACTTGTGCAAGGGAGGCTGAAGCAGGAGGATCACTATGAGTTCAAGGCCAGCCTCAACAACACAGTGAGACCCTGTCTCAAAAACAAAAATCAAAACTTACACAAGGAAAGACATCACACAAGGAAAACAGTGATTAACTGAAAAGTGAAAATGCTCTTACATGATTTAATACAAAGTATGAGCAATGGAAAATCACAACCAAGGCAAAACTCTTCTAAAACCTGTCCTTCCCAGAAACTGGGACCTCCAGCGATCTATACTTGCTTATGAGGAACTTAGCAAAACTATCAGCGAAGTGTGGCAGCCAGATTTCTTAGTAGAGCTCAGTAAATGCTTGTCTCAGGACATTTCATTTGTTTGGGAAAATATCTGAGTAACCTCTAAGTATGGAAAGAGAAGATGCCTTCTAGAACTTGATCGGGGGCCAGGGAGATAGATCAACAGAGTAAGTGCTTGCCTGGCTAAAGCACATTATTCTCTCACCCTTGTCCCTGTCAGCCCACAGCTCACCAGTGCCAAAACCATCTGGGCCATGGCACATGGTCATGATTCTTAGCACATTCACACTCTGCCTAGGATACTATAGGGGCTGTTTTAAATTAATGAGAATTTCAATCCCTTGCACGGGTCATATGCCCTCTTGTGCAGCATCTTTAGGCCCATCCTGACCTCCCATCGCGGATGCACACTCACCAGATTACACAGACAACCTGTACTTGTTCTTCTAGGAAAACTGGTCCTTTTTCATATATTGTATCACCAACTGTTCTGATAACACTAGGAAACACAGTAGTTATGCAAGAAGACAAAATTCATAGTGATATTACAGGAAGGGAGAAGAGTTGAGAGGGAAGCTAGCCAAAGACGGGATGATGAATTCAGTCTTGCATACACTGATCTTTTGAGGTTGAGTCCATAGAAAGCAAGGGCCTGAGTTCAATCTCCGGTTCCAACAACAACAACAACAAAAAAAAAAAAAAAAACCTTAGTCTGAAGGGAGAAGGACCACAAATTTCTCTATACAAGGAGAGTTTTGAGTTTCTGGAGGAAAAAGGCAGGTGATAGCCAGGGCCTCCAGCAAGAGAAAACTCAGTACTAAACATTAGTTTGTGTTGAGAAGAGAGTCATCCACTCAATACTAAGCTATTCTGAAGTAATGTATTAAAGGGTGATCAAAAAATATTGTTGAATGCTGTGTACCTAGTGCCGGCCAGCAGAAAGGCAGGGATTGTCAATACAGGAAGTGGTAGGTTGAAACTTAATAAAAGCTTGTGAGAAGTTTCAACTTGTTTGGTGCAATTACTTGAGCTACAGTTGAGAGGTATATTTATGCCATAAATCACAGACAAAGAACAACATTCATATTAGCTGAGCATGGTGGTCCATGTCTGAAGTCCTGGCAGCTGGGAGGCAGAGGCCAGCCTGGGCTACCTAGAGTTCAAGGTCAGCCTGAACTATAGTGAGACCTTACCTCAAAAACAAAAGAACACCAAATTAACAAAATTTCATTAGAATTACATGATCACATGGTTTCAGATTTCAACTTTTTAAGAAATGTCATTGGAGAGATGAAGCTTGGATCTGATTATAATCCTGAGACCAAGGTTCAAAGTCGGCAGTGGAAATTGTTCAGTTCTCTTCCTGTAGAGCAAGTGTATCAGAACATTTCATCAGCAGTGTGACACTGTGCTTTTTGACCTTGATGAAAATGTGAAAGTGGAGTTTGTACCCAGAAATACTGCAATGAACTCTGAATAATATAAAAGCTTATTAGAGGGGCTGGAGAGATGGCTCAGTGGTCTAAAGCACCTACTTGGAACAAGCTTGGCAAAGCACAGGGACTGAGGTTCGATCCCCCAGCACCACATGCCAGCCAGCCGCGCCCCCTGGTGGGCTGAGCTGGCCACACACACACACACACACACACACACACACACAATAAATAAATGTTAAAAATTAAAAAAAAAAAAAGCTTATTGGAGCATTTTTTAAATGAGATGAAAACAGCCCGAGTTTGGGTAACTGGTTTCATCCTCCATCATGACAGTGCTCTGTATCACATATCACTTCTGGAAACACAACTGCTGTCAAAACATTTGTGTTCACATCCACCTTATTCATTCGATCACATACTATTTGTCTTCTAACCCTTCTCTGAAATCAAAATGACCTTGAAAGGGCAACAGTTTTATCAATTCAGGTTATCAAGGCAGTCATGAAAACACAACTAAAGACATGCGAGAGGACTTTTAGAGCTGCTTCAAAAGTAGCAAGAATAGGGCTTGGCATGATGGCACACACCTGTAATCCTAGCACTCAAGAAGCTGAGGCAGGATTGCTATGAGTTCAAGACCACCCTGAACTACATAGAGAGACCACTCCACACTACAAAAAAAAGAGGAATATTCTGAGGGGGATTCATAGCAATATGTCTTCTACTATAACTTTTTAAAATTCTCTTTCTTTTCCCCAGTACCATGGATCAAACTTGGGACTTTGTGCTTGCCAGGCAGTGCTCATGCTGCTAAGCTATATCCCCAGCTCAGTTCACCTATTTTTGCCATACTTTGTAACTTCTCTAGAACACTGCCATATATTATCACTCTATGTGTGGACTAGACAGGGACCAACCCAGTATAGGGCCAATCGGGTGCAAGGTTCCTGAGTCTACAACTCGCGGTGCAGTAGTACTTTCTGAAGTCCTCAGTTTGAGAGCTGGATTTACTGCCCTACCTGAAACTAGGTAGGCTCCAAAAGTAAACACAAGATATATGAACAACTGATGCCAGATAGAAACATATGAATTAGGGATCCAGGAGAGGAGAAATGAGACACAAATAGAGAAAAAAGCTGCATAGGACAGGCCCAGAGAAGAAACCAAGATGAGTAGGGGTGGAAAAAACAAAGAAATAGCTGACCAGGAAAAGAAAAGCAAGAATCCAGGAACTAAGTTTATCTTGGCACAAGTAGGCCTTGTGTCTCACCACTGTGTGCCCTTCAGAAAAACATGCACACACAAAAACACCCATGTCCACTTCCTTAGAAGCCTTACACTCAGATTCTCCCAGAAGCCACCATTCTTCTCCGCTTCTACCACACCAGCCCAGCCTCGGGCAGTGCAGGCCTTCCCACCTTGTGCTCCTCTCACCCAGCCTGTCTGCACAGCAAGTGTGCTAAGGGCTCTGCAACAGAAGAGTAGTCATGCTCTTACTGTATCTCCTGCTAAAGTGTGGGCTCCATGAAAGGCACAGTCATCCTTCCTCAGTGCTGTATTCCCAGAGACAAGAACAGTACCAATGGGTGTGGATCTTCCCATTTAGCACTATAAAAATTAAATAAGTGGTTATAAAACCAAATGCTACAGACCTCTAAGAAATAAGGAACCTCATTCTGTGCTGATGTGGGCCAGGAGGGAACAATCTGGAAGTCATACTTTGAGAGGCACTACCTTGCTGTCACCTGCAACTGGATCTACATTGGCTTGTATGTGACAGGAAATCCATAAATGCTCACTGTATGGATAAAGCAAAGAACTTAAAATAGGTCTGATGTCATATGTGGTGTGCTCAGGACTGACCTGTACTGGACATAGCTGCTTGTGTATCTCCTGGCAAGAGAGTAGATATTTAAAAACAATGGAAAGCCAAAAAGTATTCAGCATGGGGGCCGGGGAGATGGCTCAGTGGAATAAGCGCTTCCCTGGCAAGCGCAAGGGCCTGAGTTCAATCCCTGGTTCCGGGGGAAAAAAAAAAAGTATTCAGCATGGACCTAACCTAATTATGTGCCAGTCACAAGAAACACAAAGGACTACAATTCTTGTCTTCAAGGAATTGAAATCTATTATTTCACAAAGATCTACAAGCAATTCTGAAATGAGACAACTACTTACTAGACATTTCATACATGAAACACTTGAAAGGCACAAAGAAAGAGCTTATCCTTATCTGAGTCAGAATCAGGGAAAAAGTTCTAAAACATTTTAGCTAGGTGCACTGGTACATGCCTATAACCCCCACACTCAGGAGGCTGAGGCAAGAAGATTACTGCAAGTCTAAAGCCAGCCTGGGTTAGAGTGAACTCAAGGCCAGCCTGAAATACACAGTGAAACCTTGTCTCAAAAAAAAAAAAAAAGAAAAAGGAAAAAAATATTTTACTTGAGCTGAATCTTAGCAGGTGAGCAAAAACTCATTTAGAGAAAGCACAATCTACGTGCATAGCATATACATAGATGGCTATGAGAAGTGAGTTAACAAAACATGGAGTGATACTCTTCCACAGAGAGAGGTTACAAATCTCTTCTGTTTAAGGACAGAGCCTTTGCTCTTGAATGAGCACACCAGGCCCACCTTCCACATCACCTGTGGTGGACTGACAGCTGGTGACCTTGTTACACCTGGCTGAACTGCACCATGTGGTGCTGGGTGTGGGAAGCTCACCTGGGGACTGTTGCTGACAGATTAAGGCAGAAGTGGAGAACAGGAGAAGCTGTAGGGAGCTCTTGCTTTCCTTGGAGGACCTTGTCATGTTGGTTTTCCTGGTGAACATTTTCTCACTGGAGGCAGTACTAGGGACCTTGTTGTTGGCAACTGCTACAGTTCACTTTGAGCAGCTGTGGTTCTCACCTTGAGCACTGGTCTTGGAATGTATTCAACACCGCTCCCCATTTTTATCAGTGCCAGGGAGGGAAGGGGCCTCACATCAGCTCTGCTGCAGGCTTGTCAAATGGAGGCTTTGCATCTGCAGGTGGTGTATGACCTCACAAGCAGTTACTGAGGCTCTCCACCCTCAGACACAAGGCTCTTAACTGTACACTTGTTTCGTGTGGAAAGGAAGAAAGAATCTTATACACTGATTGACCCTCATTTAAATGGTGACTTAAATCCTATCTTGAGATTTAATCTTTATTTTCTGATTTTAAGAAATACATACATATATAAAGGAAAGGGATGAAAGGTAAAAGAAATGGCATTGTGTGGACACAGAGACTTCAAATTCTAATTAAGGGTCAACTGACATTAAAGGAATCACCTACAGAAAGTCTCATTAAAGCACAGAGAGTTAAGTCTCATTTTTGCCTTAAAATGTATGAAAACCACTTCCGCACAGAGCTGGCCCCTCCACAGGCCGAGTGCTCTGTTAGGCATGGGCCATTCTCTCCACGCCTGCTGCGCCATAAGGAGAGCTCCCAGCTTAGCTCAGCCGTGGAGCTTAGGAGAGATGGGCACGGTGAGTGGCTGGTCACTGGCCTTTATCTCCACAGACCAGAATTTATGTACTGGATTTGCCTTGTGCACCTGCAGAACAAGGAAAATAAAGTTACCATGGACAGCAATGTGAGAGAACTATGCATGGTAGTTTTCTTTTGTTGCAGTATTGAACCCAGACCTTTATTTTTTCATTTTCAATTTTGAAACAGGGTCTCATGAGGCTGAGAAACTGTCTAGGCTGGGCTTAAACTCATGATTCTCAGAGTGCTGGGTTTACAGGAGTGCACCACCCTACCTGGTTTTTTGAGAGAAAATGGTATACTTTTATCAATTATAATACATCAATTATGAATTCAAAGAAGAGAGACAGGAGTAAAATGAGAAAGTACATGAGACCAACAGTGTTTGTTAAGTGTTTGTTTGGTCCCTCACTAAGAATGCCAAGCCGGTCTCCTTTGGGCCTGATGAGGGCAGCGATGGCCAAGCCTTCAGAGCACTTCAGAACAAATGGCCGCGTGGCACATGCACCATAACCTCACCCCCACTGCCCCAGTGTGTGCTGAATGTAGCTGTACTCAAGTGCACAGAGAAGGGTTACCAGTTAGGAATTAAGAGGACAAATGGGACAACTGTGCTGTGCATTTCTGCTGGTCTATGGAAAGGGGCAGTTAATGCTTAATTTCTTTTGTCTCCTTTTATCAACTGTTTGTCCTTTTTCTCTTCATTTCTTATAAATTTTTTTCTAATTTTGCATGCATATATGTGGTAATAAGAACAACTAGTTGGAAGACAACACTATCCATTACAACAAATACTATGAGATTCATATTATTTTGTTAAGTGAAATTCTCTATCACTTGTAATATTTGATTTAATACTATTTTGTACTCTTTTTAAAAAGTAAAAATATTAAAACAAGTTAGGACTTAGAATACAATCATAAGCTTGCCAACTCTTTTTTGTAAGAACTGAACTCAAGGTCTTCACACTACATCTTCAGCACACACACACACACACACACACACACACCCTTTTTAAGTAAGTGTCTTAAGTTGCCTGTGCTGTCCTCACCCTTGTAATCCTCCTGCCTCAGCCTCTGAATAACTGAGATTACAGCATACCCCACCATACCCTTACTGACTTTCAGTATTCACAAAAACATGAACCAAAAGAACAAAAAGTAAAATCCAACAATACATAGGAAGGGTTGTCAGAGAAAACTTGGTCCTTCTATCCTTGTGCATGATCTGAGATCAATCCTGAATTATGCTCGATTAGTAGAGACAGCCAGCAGCAGAGAATGTGTGCTTCAGAATACTGTCCTGAGCCTATATTGAGACTGCTATAAGAAACAGTTCTAGAATGAGGACAAACATAAAAGCAATGTACCAAGCACTGAAAGAAAAGCTAGGCACTCTGGTTCCACAAAAAGAAAGAGAAAGAAAGAGAGAGAGAGACAGAGAGAGAGACAGGGAGAGAGAGAGACAGGGAGAGGAGGGAGCGGGAAGAAGGGGGAGGGGAGGGA
>NW_004524671.1:5875472-5881618 GCF_000260255.1 Octodon degus | reverse complement strand
GGGAGGGAGGGAGGGAGGGAGGGAGGGAGAGGGAGGGGAAAAGCAAAGCTAGGCAAATTAGAGTTAGTTTTATGCATGACTGAAGTTTTATGTAAGAAGAGGGGATTGATCAGCAGTTGCTAGCTTGATGCTCCAGAGAGGCTGACTTCCAGTCGCTGGCCCAGGAGCCTGCCTGAGGGCACTTCCACCTGAGCCATAAGCTCGCGGGTCCAGGAGCCTACGGGAGTGCTTTTGTTTGGTTCTGTTCTTTCAATGGTGCTGAACCTAGAGCCCCACACATGGCAGCCAAGTGCTCTACTACTGAGCCCTATTAAACGCTTAAACATTTCTGTAGTCATCCTGATACTAATCATATGAAGTTTCATCTAAAACCATCTTCTTCCTTGCTATATACAGTTATCACAACTTGCTGTCCTCCCCACAAAGGGTTGCTGAATGTGGATTATGATTTCTTTTGGGATACTTAGTACTCATATCATTATACCAGTGTTAGCATGAACATCACCACTGTAACTCCATGAAGTCAGAGCAGAGAATGACAAAGAGGGGAAAAAGGAAAGGAGAGTTTTCTCATGATTCCTATAAAATTCCCTAAGCCTTGGGCTGTACATTTCTGTCTAACTACAAAATATACTGGTTCTTAATCTCAAAAGAAAGTAATAAAATAACAAAAAATCCCAGGAAACACATCCCTGCATGTGGGTACCACATGCTGTCCTCCTTAAGCAGGCTTCTGGAAGAAATTTCAAATTCAGTATCAAGGATAAAGGTCTACTTTGAATGACTGGTGTAACATTTCATGTCTGACAGGTCACTTCAAGAGCCCAAACCATGGTGGCTGTTTCTGCGGTCACCACACACATTTCCTCTGTTTTGTGCCCATCTTAATCTACTCCTTCCCTGGGGTGGGGGTGGGGAGCCTACTCCACTCACTTGCCTTTGATGCTTTGAAAGCTACTGCACATGCTGTCTGGGATGAGGCATGGTGAGAAAAATGAGAGAACCCTGGTCGGTCAGTGCTTGTGCTGCCCTGTTACCAGCTCTTTCTGGAGCCTGGCCAGCTCCTTCTTCTGTTCCTCTTCCTGCTGCCTGGTCTCCCCTAGCCGCTGAGCTCTCTGGGCTTCCCAACTCCACCATTCTTTTTTCCCACTCCTGTCGCTCCTTGGCTCTCTTCTCAGTGGCCAACTGGAAAGGTTCCTGAACTTGAGAAGCAGAAAGGCCCTCTGAGTAAAGAAACAGAAAACACTAGCATGCAAGCAGCAATTCTACTACCAAGCTCCACCCACCCCGGACTGAACTACGTGGCAGAGCCATGGAAGGCAACAAAAGGCAGAGCTCTGAGGAAGCCCATTACAAAAAGGCGGGGTCACAGAATCTTAAGGGGGGAGGGCCCCTGGAAAAATTTAGTGTAAATGGAAGAAAAGCAAGACCCAGAGGTAAAGTAGCTTGCTGAAAGCTACAGTGATTTTAAGGCAGCTGTAGAAGAACACTACAATTTCTCTCACGGCCCCATGCACCAAATGTCCTACATCTAAGACTCGCTGCATGGCCAACACCAAAAATCCCTCCCAGCCTCCCTCTCATCACTCGCTCTTCAGGTGAGGGAGCCAGTTACTGCCAGGGAAGAGCAGCTGGTTACGCCCAGGCTCCTGCTGTATCTGGATACAGCACACTAGTTACCTGAACAGAGTCACTAAGGTCAACGACAGCAAAAGGCTGCATCTACAGGAAAGAAGAGCCTCAGTCCTCCAAAGTCACTCACTTCCGGTGTACACTGCACTGTCCTGAAATAACTGAGGCCTGCGCGCCCCAGGGAGGCTGACAGTCCTGCCCCAATCCCCAATAGTGCAGAGAATACTACCAGTGACTGATTTTTTTTCTCTTTCTTAGGAACAAAGGGCTCCTGGGAGGTGATTGTGTTTGTATGAGCCTTGAAGCAAGCTGCCGCTTTCTGCTGTCTCAGTTTCTCCTCCAGTTGTTAGGAAGAAAATCTGTCAGGTAAGTTACCACTTCTCATTACTAGTACAGCAGTACTAGTTAAGTCCAGTACGGCAGTACTAGTTAAGTCTAGTTCTAATGCTTCTGAACTGCTTTGTAAATAAAGACAGCAGATGCTTTATGATAAAGAGTAGTTAGCCCTCCACCCAGCAATATCTGAACCCAGACAGTAGAAACTATTTTCAAACACCCCCTCAAACACACACACATACACCCACCCACCCACCCACAAACACACACTCTCCAGGACAGGAATTCAAACCAAGGGCCTTTGCACTAAGTTGCACATGGTCAGTCCTTTTTAAATTTTTATAAACTTTTTTTAAATGTTGAGACACAATCTCCCTATGTTGCCCAGGATGGGTTTGAGCTTGTGTCCTCCTGACTTGGCTTCTCTGTATTTTTCCATTTTGTTTTATGAAACAGAGTCTGGTACAATCCAGACCAAACATGAACCAATATGTAGCGTAGGCTGGCCACCTCCAACTCTCAATCCTCCTGCCTCAGTTTACTAGCTAAGAATACCTTTAAGGCCCATGTCAACCATCACAAAAATACTACACATTATATGCCTCTGTGACTAGGGACCATGACCATGCACTATGGCCAACATTTTCCCATCCCAAAAACCAAATTAGTACAAAAACTAAGATTTAATCAAGCCTCCAGATCTGAATGCTCATTTGTAGGAAATATGGAAGCCAGAAACATTAACCACCACCATGGGGATGCAGTCAGCAAAGCCTGGAGTGGAAAATCTCCATGATCCAGTTTATTCAACAAGTAAAATACAAAGAAAGGAATCTACTGATTGAAAGACCTTGGAGACTTAGCAAACAAATGTACGATGTGGGCCTTGATTTAAGCAGCTCAACTGGAATTTGTAAGGTTTGTTCCCCGGCACGAAGGAGAAGCAGGAGAAATGTAAAGATACCCTTTACTGCTCAGTGTGGAGGGCTGCCAGAGAGAAGCAAGGACCCTTGGGGGGTATTGAATTGGAGTAGAGGTGGAGATTACACATGCAGTATGGTATCCTAATAGGCGCTGATTGGGGAAGGCTTGGAACACAAGAAAAATGGGGAAGTTTGAGATTAACCTGGGGGAAGAAGGTAGAAGTCTGAAGTAGTGGCTCAGTCCTTCGTCTTAGCTCCCCACGCCATGCGGACTCCTCACAAGATGACCCGGTAGGCCTTTGCAAGGGCACAGACCCATCAGACTCCTTGCTGACACAATGTGAGCAGCTTTACTGTGCCCTTCCAGCCTAGTGCTCTTGCTGTGCAGCCAGCCTAAACCCACTGAATCTGTGAGCCAAAGTAAGTTCCTCTTGAAGTTGAGGGTATTGGATGTCAGGCCCTAGTAATGTAGAATAACTAATAGAGTAATTCCTACAAGCAAGGCTTAGCCCAGAGCTCCTTCTGGACAGTCTAGAAAAAGTGATAATGCAAAAATACTGACAAACTTAAAAATCTGAAAAACTGTGTTCCAGTCTGACACAATTAGATTCTAATTAAACCAGTTAATAACCAATCAATTGAATTTGTTTGTATTTTTGCGGTACAAGGCTTGGGTCCACAACTGAACTATATCCCCAGATCTCTTTTTTCTGAGACAAGTTACTAAATAGCTCAGATTACACTCAAACTTTCAATCCTCCTGACTCAGCTTCCCACAGTGCTGGGGTTATAGTTGTGTGCTGCCATGTCTGGTTCCAATAAACTGTTTATAATTACGTGGTAGCTATACAAAACAAGTATATTCCATGCCATGCTAAGAAAACAGCCTTTTAAGTGTGAGAACCTATTTTCCCAACCTGTTACTTTCCAAAACACCAACACAAAGACTAAACACTGTACTTAATTAGTAATTCTACCAGTTGGCCTGGATGAGATCTTTACAAAGACTGACACAAAGAGTTGCAACTTTTACAATTCCCAAATGGTCACTTCAAAAAAATTGTTTCATCCAGCCTTGGAGCTAAGGATGGCTTATACATCTTTAAAGGGATGAAAACCCACATATACAAAGAATATGACAGAGGCAGAGGCCACGTGTAACCAGAAAGCCTAAAATATTTACTATCTGTTGCTTTCCAAAAGAAAATGCTGAGCCCTGACTTAGGGTACACTGAGATAACTGAGGACACATTCCAGGTGACTTTCAGTGCCACCAACATTCAGGCTGCTCTTCCTCCACCCACCTGGAGCTTCCACGCCTGAGCCCTCTTAGCACCAATCCTGTCAGACTCCAAGTCAAATGGCTCAGCTTTGGTCAGGTTCTTTATCATCTTCTCTGGCATGCGATCAAAATGAGGTACGGGATGGGCATTAAACTTGGGCACCTTATGAAAACAAGACATGTGACTTAAGAGAAATACCAGCCATAAAGCAGCAGTTGCTCCAGAATACGTGGGTGAACCTGAACAAACAGGGGTGACCAGGATTCAAACCAGTGTGGTCCAACAGAAGGGAGTAATGGGCCTAAAAGGAAACCTTGGTTTTCCTCCCCATGTGGCTGACAACTGGCAGTGTGGTCAGAGGCAAGTTAATTGACCTCTTTGAGCTAAAAGAATTATTTAAATTATTTTGCCTATTTATATCTTATACAATTCTTCTGGCTCAAAAGAGAGAGTAATTTTAGTCAGGTATTACATGAAAGGTTACCTAGGAGGGATAAAAGAATAATGTTATGCTACTAAAAGAAATGGAAGCAACTACCTCCCCTTTCTGCAACTCTCTTATTTTCTGCTCCTTCTGTAACTGGCGTTCTTTGTCCCTAGAATCAAAGGAGAAAGGGTGTATTTCTACAGTTCTTGCTTCAGGGATTTGGGGCTTAAAAGGCACCCCATGAAGTGGCACAGATGGAGTTCTCATCACTGTTGGTTCATCCTCTTCCTAAGACAGAAATCCAGTTCAGAAATAAGACTTCTCACTCCCACTCCTGCAGCCATGTAGTCAGCAGATGCTGCACGAGACATGTCACTCAGATGCAGGTCTCGTTTCCTTTTTAGCAAACAAGGACAATGGCAGAATCAGCTGCCACACCACAGGGCTGAGGGCAATGGGAAGCCTTTAACAAAGGACCAACAGAGATAAAGTTTTTCACAAACACCCTGGAAGACCTTAATGAATTGAGTCAGCAGAGATAAAATGACGACTAGAAGAGAAGCACTAGCCAGACGAACATGCTTACCCCTCCTGGGCCCATCTCCAGACTCCACTGCAACCTGTGACTAGAGTTAGCAGGAGCCAAACCCAGAAGAAGACAGACAGCTGTTTCTGTTCAAACTGGTAACATACTCTGTGTATTTTAGTTTCTAGTGAACCTATAAAAAGGCTTTGCTTAGACCCAGTCCTAGCCCAGGTCCGGTGACTGTGTGGGACAGCTTCCCACTACCCTGCACCGGTGGTTACAGGTCCGAGCCCAGGCACAGCGTGGGTGAGACCCTCGTCCAACCCTTGGGACACCCCGCACCACTCCGCAGCAACTTCCCCACCCCGCCTGCCGAATTTCTGCCACATTCTGGAATCCCTAGATCCAGTCCTAGCCCAGGCCCGCTGAGTGTGTGGGAGACCTTCCAGCTACCCTGCGCCGGTGGAACCTAGCAGTCTCAGCCCAGGTGCAGCGTGGGTGAGACCCTCTTTCACCCCCTTGGGATGACCCCACAACTCTGTAGTACCCAGCACACCGCCCACCGAGTAGGAATTACTGTCACATTCCAGGAACCCCAAGATCCAGTCCTAGACCAGGCCCAGTGAGTGTGTGTGGCAGAGCTGCCTCTCCCCGCTACTCCACCTTGTCCCCTCCAAGCTCAGCTCAGGCCTGGCATACAGGCCTGGGGTGAAACCCTGCAGCTGCAATCACTGCAGAGTGTAGGGGACAGAACCACCCAGCTACTCCAGGAGCAGAACGTCTTGCCAGAGGGGCACAACAGGTTCACTGCCAAGAGCAGCTGCAGGAAGGAGATGAGTACAGCAGCCAGACCCAAGCCAGGCACAACTGCATAAATCCAAACTTTGTAGATCTGCACCTGAACTTCAGTAGGTGCTAAGGTTATAACTGCACAAGGATGTACAACAAAGGTCTGAAGACAGTGCTACACAAAATGATGAGAAGGAACAAACTGCAATCTCAAAACCCAAGCCCACCCA
>NW_004524671.1:5868906-5869513 GCF_000260255.1 Octodon degus | reverse complement strand
GCAATGTGTTAATTACTGAAACTGTCCTACCAATTTGGTGTGAAACTGTCTCATTGCTATTTGTTTCTCAATAAAATTATGGGGCAAAAAAGAAGATACATAGATATAATAACACTAGAAATTTCAAAATCAAAGGTCATCTAAAAGGAAACAAATTGCCTAAATAATATACTTACTAAAACTGACTAGTTATCTCCAAGTTTTTAATACTGAAGAAAAGGAAACAGTGATCATGTGATTGTTAGTTGATCAAATAAATCACATTTTATGAGTAAGAAAATTAAAAGTAAATAAATTTTTACTTCAAAAAATATTAAAATAACGGAACTAAACAAAAAAGGGTATATAGATGAATGTCCATTTTATATCTGTGTATTTAAAAGGTTAGGATATACAGTTACATTCTCTTAATGAATAGAGGGATTTGTTCTAACAGTGTTTGTAAATAGGATATCATGTTCGAGTCTTGTACAACAATTAACCACTAGGAAGAATGTATGCAATGTGTTAATTATTGAAACTGTCCTACCAGTTTGGTTTGAAACTGTCTCATTGCTATTTTTTCTCAATAAAATTATGGGAAGAGAAAAAAGAAAACAAAAAAAAA
>NW_004524671.1:5865635-5868345 GCF_000260255.1 Octodon degus | reverse complement strand
AAACAAAAAAGAGAACTACAGGTCAATTTCCCTAGTGATCACAAATGCAAAAATCCTCAGTGAATACTAGCAAACAGAATGCAGCAAATCATAAAGAACATTATACATCACAACCAAGTGGGATTCATCCCAGGAATGCAAGGATAGTTTAATATATGCAAAACCATGAATGTAATACACCACACTAACAGAGATAAAGACAAAATCACATGATTTCAATAGATACAGAAAAAGCTTTTGACAAATACCAACACTCATTCATGATAAAAACACTACAGAAAATCAGATAATCTTCTCTCAATGTGATAAAAACTATGACAAACCAACAGCCAACATTATACTTAATTGAAAAAATTGAAATTCTTCACTTCAAAATTATGATTAAGACAAAGATGCTAACTGTTAGCACTCCTGTTCAATATAGTTCTGCAAAGAGCCAGTGCAAATAGACAAGAGAAAGAAATAAAAGGAGTAATGATTGGAAAGGAAGAAGTGAAATTATTATTTGAAGATGACATGATACTGTACATAAAAGACCCAAAAACTCCACTAAGAGATCTGTAGATTTAATAACCATCAGGATACAAAGTTAACACTCAAAATTCAATAGCAATTCTATACACCAAAAAATGAACATATCAAGAAAGAAATTATGGAAGCCACACCTTTCACAATAACATCCAAAAACATGCAATCCCAATTAAAATACCACTAGTGTACCTCATAGATCTAGAAAAAACACTCCTAAAATTCATCTGCAACCAAAAGAGACCTAAAATGGCAAAATCAATCCTGAGCAATAGAGGAAAGGCAGAAGGCTTCACAATCCCTGGACTTCAAATGATACTAGAAAGCTACTGTGATAAAATCAGTATAGTACTGGTATAAAAATAGTCTTGAGAATCAGTGGAACAGAATAGAAGATGTAGACACAACTACAAGCACACTCAGTCACCTTGTCTTTGATAAAGGGGCCAAACATGTTCACTGGAAGAAAGCCTCTTTAATAAATGGTGCTGGAAAAACTGGCTTTCCACATGGTGAAGGCTTAAAGTAGACCCTTGCCTATCACCATGCGCAAAACTACAGTCAAAATGGAACAAAGCTTTAAATATTAAAACTGAAACATTAAATCTTCTGGAAGAGAAAGTTGGTAGAAATTTTAAGGACATGGGGGTAGGTCAAGAGTTCATGAACAAAAAACAAACTACACAGGAAATACTACACAGAATCAACAATTGGGATCTCATTTTTTAAAAAAATTTCTCCATGTCAAAAGAAATCACCAACAGAGCAAAAAATAAACCCCATGAAATGGGAGACATTTACAACAGACTGTCCACCAGACAAAGGACTCCTATCTAGAATAAAGAATTAAAAAAAAAAAATCAGGCCTCCAAAATCAAAGACCCAATTCAAAAATGGGCATCTGAGATGAATACACACTTCGTAAGTGAAGAGACACAAGTGGTAAACATACAAAAAATGTTCAACATCATTAATCATTCAAGAGATGCAAATTAAAAGAATGTTAAGATACCATCCTATGCCATAAAGAATGGTTATCATCAAGAAGTCAACCAATAACAAATGCTGGAGAGGCTCTGGGAGAAAAGGAACACTTGTCCATTGTTGGTGGGAGTGCAGACTGGTACAATCATTATGGAGATTTCTCAAAAAGTCCCATTCATTCCCCCACCTCAGGTATTTTTCCACAAGAAGTGAAATCATCATACCACAGTGATATATGTGCATCCATGTCTATAGCAGCATAATTTGTCATAGCTAAATCTCGGAAACAACCCAAATGCCCATCAACTGAGGAATGGATAAAAAAGATGTAATATTTTTATATAATGGAGTATTTATTATTCAGCTATAAAAAAGAAATATGAGGCTATTGTAAATAAAAGTATGCAGCTAGAGACTATATTGGTAAGTGAAATAAATCGGATCCACATGTGCAAACATCATATTATCTTGCTAGTGTGTGAACTTGAAAGAGTAATGAAAACCTAAAAAGTACAACACATACTGTGAAAGGAAAAGAAACTATTCAATGGGAAGGAAAAACTGGTATCAGGAAAAGAACAAATGAAAGAAGGGGAAAATATATTTAGGAATATATGCAGAATAGTTTGGATAATTATATTGTCAATTTCTGCTGATCTTTTGACACAAACAGCAAATGCTTAAAATATTTTTTCTCTATTTTTTTCCTCTTTTGAATTTCTTATAATTTCCTTGTTATTGTTTTGTTTTGATTTGTTTCTTTAATCTCACATGTTTATATCTGTTGATCTGAACAATTAATTTGAAGATAGCATCATGTAATATGGCCACCACTGTTTAATTCCTATTACTTTGTTTAGTGAAGTCTTGTATCACTTCTAATGTTTTTTCCTATCACTATTTTGTATTCTTTAATGAATAAAAAAATAAACATGGGGCGGAGACTGGATGAGAGTATACTAAGGTTACTTCATTAGCTAGATTTTTTTAAGATTTGGAATTTAAAATTATGAATGATGCTAATTATTTCAAATGCTTTTTCTGCACCTATTGAGTTGGTATATAAAAAATATTTTAAGGCTTGGTAGTAGACTACAATGTAGTAAATTATAATGACCAATTTCAAAATAACTAAGTCAATGTTGTGTTTCTGGACTAAAATAAAACCAACATTTCTGGGGTGTTTTTGTTTTATTTT
>NW_004524671.1:5859655-5864460 GCF_000260255.1 Octodon degus | reverse complement strand
AATTCTACTCAGTTCACTCAAAAGTTTAAATTCAGGAAAGAAATTTAACTTACAGGGGACAAAATGTCTGCCCTTGGCAATAAGAAGTATGTCCATTAGCTGGGTGGGGTAGTGTACATGTAATCCCAGCACTCAGGAGGCTGAGGCAAGAGGATTGACTTGAGCTCAAGGCCAGCCAAGGTTATACAGTGAAACCCTTATTTTTTTTTCAAAAGCTCTACTTTAAAAAAAAAAAAAAAAAGCTCTACTTACACTTTCACTTTTTTGGAAGGCAGAATTTCACTGATTACAGAAGTGGCACATCTCTTTGCTTTCGTGGGAACAGGGTGTTTTTCTTTCTTATTGAAATCTTGAGCAAGGAGTTTAAGAGATATCCTGTGGTAGAGGCATTGATAAAAATTTTAGCAATAATGAACACATCTACTATGAATGTGCCAATTTCTTCAGAAATGTGAAAGTGTGTCAGACTACAAAAAGCTATGAAAAATTTAGCAGGAGAAGATAAAGAGAACTGAGGGGCGGTATGCACTTACACCAACTCCCCACAGTGAATACAATCGCTGTGCTGCACAGAGGTACTGTTTTAAAAGCTAGTTATTAACTACACTCTTGAAATCTAATCTCTTGGAGGCTGGATGTGATGGTGCATACCTGTAATTCCAGCACTCAGGAAGCTAAGGCAGGAGAATCCTTGCAAGTCCAAGATCAATCTAAGCTACAATGTGAGCTCTATATAGTAAGACACTGTCTCAAAAAGACAAAAAAATCTAATCTCTTGGGGTCAGGGATATAGTTCAGCAGTATAGCAACTGTTTGGCAAGTTCCAGGTTGTGAATTCAAATCCCAGTACCCAAAAAATATCTAATCTCTTGCTGATAGTTTTTGAAATTCAAAAATAATACTTGAAAGTTAAACCTTAATAAAGGTGGTTTAAAAGCACAAATAAAAGAACAGTGTGGTCCTGTGAGGCAGGCCTATACTCCCAGCTACTTAGGAGGCTGAGGCAGCAGGATCACTGCAAGATTGGGCCCAGCTTGGGCTACACAGTGAGTTCAAGGCCAGCCTGCACTACACAGTGAGACCCTGTCTCAGTAACAACAAAATCAAAGGCCAGACTGGATGTGTATAACTCAGTGGTAGAGAGTATGGTTAGTGTGCATGAGGTCTTGGATTCAATCTCTAGCACCACAAAAATACATAAAAGGCAAAAACAGGCTGACAGTAAAAGGGAAAAAACCCTACACAAACATAACTATGAGAAAATTTAAATAATACTGAAAACCAGGCAGTGGTGAAGGCCTGCAGTCCCAGCTACTCAGGAAGCTCAACAAGAGGAATCTGAAGTCACCCTAGGCAGCAAAACAAGACCTCAGGTAAAAAAAAAAAAGTAAACCTAAGAACAAAGAGATCTGACATTAGGAAGATGAACAATTATACCAGACTAATTAGGATGTGAATCCGGACTTTGCAGGGAACTTGCCCTTATTTCTGAACCCTTAACTATAGAGTCAGTCATAGGCTACAGCTCGAAAGCAGTCTCTCATAGTCTGGACCCGTAGGAAGGACTGCTCCATTGAGGCTGTTTTTGGTGAAACATCAGAAAGCGTTCATAGCATCATGACATTCATCATACTGCTTTGCTTCATCACATGCATCAAGTTACTGGGTTTTAAACATCATTATTATAAACACAACATTCGAGCCCCCAAATGGTCTTACCTTTGAGGCTGGGCTGTAATCTCTCTTGATTTGACTCCCTCAAATTTCAGAGTGCAATAAGCATCACATGAATTAGAATGTTCCATAAGATTTATGTTTTCTGCCTCTTTGTAGTAAATGTTCTGAACTGTGGGAGAGCAAAAATAGATCTTAAATCCTAAAGAAGACCTAATTTACTTATACACTGCATACTTACTTACACTCTACCCCACAAGTATGCATAGGTTTGTGCTGGTTAAAAAAATGTTTAAAAGAATGACTTTGATTGAAGCAGAAATGAAGTACCCATAGCCAATATTTTCTAGCCTTTTGCCAGCCTCAGATATCATATCAGAAAATCAGAAAGAAGGCTTGCCCAACACATCTTCATTTCAGGAACACCAGAACCCTAATAAATTCTTTTAAAGCTTTCACAGAAATCACTGCAAAACAAAAACAAACAATAAACCCGCTATCAACCAACTTGACCTGAGATCTAACTGTCCATGCAAAGACAGCAGGTTCCACATTCTCTGAAGCACATATAGGACACTTATCCAGACAGACCACACTGTGAGCCGGGGAAACATGTCTCAGTACATTTAAAAGGATTCAAGTCACATGAAGTATACTTCTAACCATACTGGCACTGCATCTCTAAGAAGAAATCAGTAAAAGATTTTTAAAAATTACCTCTCAAATATTTGGAATAAATCATATACTTCTCAATAACAGTGGGTGAGAAGTTAAAGAAGATTTGAAAGTAAAATTTATATGTATTTTGAATGGAATGGAAATGAAAATTTGACACATAAATTCACTGAATGGGCCAGAGAGACAGCTCAGTGCTCTTAAGCACCTGCCTGGCAAGCAAAAGAACCTGGATTCAATCCCAGGTACGACATGTCATGCTGGCCAGGCCACTGAAACCAGGTGTGGTGGTGCATGCCTATAATCCCAGTGCTGGGGAGGCTGAGACAGGAGGACCACTGAGTCTGAGCTGCATAGCCAGACCCTGTACCAAACAAATAAGAAAATATTTTTTAAAAATTTATTGGGTGCCATGACAGCAATAGAAAGAAAGAGGCTTTCAAACCCAAGACACAGCTCAGCTGGAGGAACAGGGATGAGCACAGAGGTGCTTGGAGCTCTGGGTAACTAGCTTGGCCAGAGGAATCCAGATGCCTGGCCCATCACCTTACATGAAGCAAAGCACCTGGAACCTGGCCAGAGGAACACAGGGTAAATACACTCTAACTAGGGGAAACATTTTGCATACAAACTCCCAATTTGTTTTGTTTTGTAATTTAACTGTAGACTTTGCTCTGATGATCTAAAGTTAATAGTTACTACGGTGTGTTGATTTCTAAATTGTGCTTGATGTTATTACTGCTAAATCATACCACTGTAGTTCGGACATCATATCAGTTTTAACTACTTGTTCTCCCTTGGATAACAATATTGGGAAATATTAGGGTAATAACCTCACCAAAGCCCCACAGCTAAAGACAGAGGATAGTGCAAAATGGAAACTAATATCCCACTTGCAATTAATTGGCAAGGCAGGATCTTGGGACAGACACAAACCAAGAATCTCCAACACAGAGAAGATAACCCTGAAGAACAAACTCTTCCTAGAGTGCCCTTGATAATAGTGGTACAGCTACCAATCATCAAAATTTCGATTATCACAGACATAAAAATAAAGAATTCTTCCTGAAATAGAAAATAATAAGATAAAGGAGCAAAATGCAATTAATCTCAGGCCCCCAGCCCTCCCAGAACAAATCCAGAAGACATCATCAGCATAAAAGAAACTACAAGTCACACATCTGAAATCTCTGAAATGACTGTAACTGAAATAAAGAAACAACTCCAGATGGGTGTAGAGGAAATCAAATCAGAAGTAATATCTCAGTGAAGCAAAGTAATAACCATAATGAAAACATTGCTAAGCATATCTAAAGAAGACACTGATAAAAAAAAAAAAGAGGACCATACAAAAATGATGGAAACATTGAATGAACAATAAAGGAAAGAAATAGGATGCATGAAATAGATTCATAGATATCCGGGAAATTAAAAATTCCATTAAAAGCTGGTAGGACCATTTGAATGAAACTGAAGATAGATTTTCAGACTTTGAAGACATTGCAGCTATCCGCCAGGAAAGGAAAGATCTCTTAAAACTAACAAGCAACCAGGAAATAATAATTCAATAGCTACAAGATAATGCAAAGATGAACAATGTAAGACTGATAGCTATCAATGAAAAAAGAGTCAACGTAAATGACATAAAAAGACTGTTTGCAGAAGTAACAGCAAGCAAACTTCCCAAGACTGGGGAAACAATCTGACATACAATGAAGTATGATATATAGAACTCCAAATAGCATCAACCAAAATAAACATACAGCCAGCCATATAATAAAGATCCCAGAAATTAAGCACAAGAACAACATATTAAGAGCTGTTAAAGAAAAGAAACATCACATTTAAAGGAAAACTCACCAGAATAACAGCAGATTTCTCAACACAAACCATCAAGTTAAGAAGAGCTTGCAGCGAAGTATTTCAAGTCCTGATAGAAAACATCTTCCAACCGATTGTTGTACCCTGAAAAATTATCTTTCAAAATTAATGGAGAAGTAAAATACTACCATGACAAAGAACAATAAAAGATTCATGATCACTAAATCAAACCTACAAAGAATAATGAAAGAGACCAAAATGACCACAATTCCAAGAACAGCAGACAGAAGTCATCAAACAGAGCAAGCAATTAAACATGGGAAAAGGAAGGAACCAACAGCATGAAAACAACAAGACAAAGCTAAGCCAATACATATCAGTTATTACCACCAATGTAATGGCCTCAATTCACCAATTAAAAGAAATAGAGGGGCTGGGTAGATGGCTCAGCAGCATAAGTGCTTGCCTGGTCATGAGTTTGATCCGAACTACCACCAAAAATAATAAAAAACAAAAAAGTTTGGTAGACTACATCAAGAAATAAAATCCAACAACATTTATGCGATGCAATGAAAGCAGTTCTCAGAGGGAAATTTATAGCTGTGAACTCAGACATTAGGAAAACAGAATGGGAA
>NW_004524671.1:5838535-5842948 GCF_000260255.1 Octodon degus | reverse complement strand
TTAATCTCCAGTACTACAAATAAACACACACACACAAAATCATAGCAACAAAAACTCCATTACATGGAAATAAAATTGACCTGAAGAAACAGGCACAGGAACTTCACATGTCAACTAAAACAGGCCAAAAAAAGTCTAACTCCTCACACAACAAAGACACCAGAGTGTAGGGTTTTTGTTCATATCCAGAATTCAAGAGACATCACCCATGTTCATAAATAAAGTCAGCCTAACAGCTCACACTACAGACTAAGTTTCTCTGAAATTATACCTATTTCTCTGATACAACCCCTCTAATGAGTGTGACTGAGGCCAGTTTCAATTTTCAAATGTTCATAATGCATCAATATGTGCATTATCCATGTTTATAGCAGCACAGCTCATAAGAGCTAAACCTTGGAAATAGCCTGTGTGTCCATCAGCAGATGAATGAACAATGAAAATGCATTCATACACAATGGAGTACTACTCTGCCATAAAGAAGGATAAGCTTCAGTAGCTTGTAGGAAAATGGATTCATCTCAAGACCATAATGTTCAGGGCTGGCAAGAAAGCCTAATGGACTAAGTGCCTGATCAGACAAGCACAGGTGCCTGGCTTTGATCCCTGGCACCACATGCCATGCCAGCCCCAACCCCTGGCACAGTGGGCTGGCATCTGAGTATGGGCATGGTGGTGCATGTCTGTAATCCCAGCACTGGAAAGGGTTAAAAAAGGAGGATCACTAGTAGTTCAAGCTGCAGAGTGAGACCCTGAACAAAACAGAAAAAAAAAAAAAAACCAAAACAATGTTAAGTGAAGTAAATTAGGAACACAAACTTAAATATCACATGGTGTCTTTTATGAGAAACACAAAATATAAAGACCAAAGTAAAGACAATAATAAGAAACAGGGAGATAGATCTTTTGCAAAAGGGAACTGAGGGATGGAGGGGTGGGGAGGAAAGGAGTGAAGGGAAGGAAAAATAATGAAACTGGTTACATCCACGCACCAACTCCTGAGATGAGTGTGGTCATTATGTGCTGCGGCCATGTGTAAAAACTGAAGTCACCATTTTCAAATATTCATGGTGACAACTACACAACTTTTAAAATACACTAAGAACACAGAAATGCATCATAAGTAAATTATGATATGTGAATTAGATGCTATGTGTAACAGAACTGATTTTTTTGTTTTAAAAGAACTATTTTCAAGAGGGCTTCTCAGCTTCTGATCACACAGGTTTAGTAACCACTAGTTTAAACGTCAATCATCTTTTAAAGTAAGTTTTGAGCTTTGAGGGTTTTTTTTTAAGGTTTATTTATTTGGTATAGGGTCTTGCTACCCAGCTCAGACTCATAGTGATCCTCCTGTCTCAGGCTCCCCAGTGCTGGAATTACAAGTGTGTGCTACCACACCTAGTTTCAGTGGCCAGCTAGGCACAGAGACATGCGATACTCAGGATCAAACCCAGGCCCTTGCACTTGCCAGGCAGGAGCTTAGACTGCCGATCTCCCCAGCCTTGGGTTTTGAATTTTTGTTTGTTTCGTTTTTCTAGTTCTTTTAAGACAGGGTCTTACTTTATAGTTCAGGCTGTCCTCAAACTCACAGCAACCCTCCTGTTTCAGTCTCCCAAGCAGGGGGTTTATAGGCAAGCACCACCATGCCCCGCTTTTTAATCAGAATTCTTGTATGGTGGCAAGCAACGTATTTCCCTCCTATTGCAATGTTTCCCAGTCAAACCCAGATTAGGTTACATTTAATCTTGACATGAAAATAAAAGTTACGAGGAGGACATGGTAGTAATGCCTGCAATCTCAGCACTCTGGGAGACCAAAGCAGGAGGATTTTGAGTTCTAGCCTAACATCAGCAATTCAGCAATTTTTTTTTTTTTTTTTTTTTTTTTTGCTAATTAGGACAGGGTGTACAGGGTGTACATGGTCTTTCTGCATAGATCAGACTTGCAGTGATCCTCTTGTTTATAGCCTACCAAGTGCTAGGTGCATGCCATCTCAGCACTGCGCCCTGGGGGCAGGGCCAGCATGGCAGGCTCCGGGACTGAACTCCTGCCCCTGTATCTGCCTAAGCAGGCGCTTTAATCTGCTGAGCTATTTGGCTGGCCCTTCAGCAAATTAATGATACTCTCAAAAATAAAATAAAATAATTAAAGGACTGGGATGTACCTCAGTGTAATGGCCCTGGGTTTAATCCCCAGTACTTAAAAAAACAAGTTATGTACTTAGTAGAATTCTATATCAGCTTAAGTTTCAACAGGTATTTTTTAAACCCATAATGCACAGTAGCATACAATTGCCTTTATATTCATTGTAAAATGAATTAGTCCATTTTACCAAGAGATACAGCACTGAGGGAATTTTCTCACTCCTCAGGTTCCTAAGATACTGTCCCACCTTCCTGTCAAGGAGCTATTTTCTATGATTTTCTTTCTTTTTTTTTTAAACTGGGATTTTATTTATTTATTTCCATAATTTTATTGAGAAACAAATAGCAATGAGACAGTTTCAAACCAAACTGGTAGGACAGTTTCAATAATTAACACATTGCATACATTCTTCCTAGAGGTTACTTGCTGTACAAGATGCGGACATGATATCCTATTTACAAACACCATTAGAACAAATCCCCCTATTCATTAAGAGAATGTAACTATATATCTATCCTAACCACTTTGAATACACAGATATAAAATATTCATCCATATCCCCTTTTTTTGTTAAGTTCTGTTATTTGAATAATATAGGTGTGTAAGGTGTGTAAACTCAGCAAAATATAAGAGTTCAGTAGCCCATAATAGTATTGGGTCTTCCGCTTGACTGGCAATGTCAGAAATTGTTGACCTGAGTCCCCTACAGCTCAACATTACAGCATGGCTTTACTTCTTATATTTCATTTTTATACTTTTCTGCTGGATGGTTAAGACTTTCTTACCTGGCTGCAAAGGTGCGAGACTAGCTTGCTGAAGATTTGCTTTCCTCAAGGGAGTTTTGCTCAGCACCATCTCTCCTGACCCATTTTCCCCAAGAAATGTATTGGCCTTCTCCTCCAAAAAGACAATGTTATCATTACCCAAACAGTAAGCAAAACAAATCAGCAACAGGTGCCTAAAATGGGGAGTAAAGCACCTTCCAGGATTCTTCCAACTCATGTACCAAAAATAAGTAAAATTCCACTATTCAAAAGGAAATGAGTACACATATGTCAAGAGATACACTCCAAAAACTGTCACTAAAAATGACAACACTGAACAATGTATGATAGACAAGTAGCAATACTACCATGTGAACAGCTCCTTATCTTTGCTTATTACACAATTAGAGCCACAAGGCATGAACTACCCTTATCTACCACCGAAGTACATCTTGTTCCTTTTAAAGAAAACTGCAGCTGGGGTAGTGGCCCATGCACGTAACCTCAGCACACAAAAGGCAGGAGGATCACCTGGGCTACTTAGTGAGTCCAAGGCCAACCTGAACTACATAGCAAGACCCCATTTCAAAAACAAAAAATGCAAATAATTTAATATACAAACACAAAAATTAAAAAGCAAGACTGTAGAAGTCTGAGTAAGAGGAATAAGCATCAGTGTGAATATTCCACTCATAATACTGTACTCTATACCCAAACGGTGATACTACAAATTTTAGGTGGCTGCCACCACCACAGGCATGTTTGAGCCCTACAGTTCACTGAACATTGCACCATCTGGATTTTTGCATGTGTCCCCAAAGCCTGTAACACTAAATTGCAAGACAACATTAATTTGTAGTTAAGAGTCCCTACCCAAAATAACTAGGCATTTCAATTACAGTTGATCCTTGAATAACAAAAGTTATAGCACTGACTCACATAAGTTGAAAATCTGCACAGAACTTCTGACTCTTCAAAACACAAAGTAGCTACAAAATTATTATTTTTTACTTTTTTTCTCCTGTATTTTAGGACAGGGTCTACAAGGTCTACAAGGTCTCACTATGTAGATCAGCCTTGTACTGATTCTCCTGTTTTCAGCCTCCCAAGTGCTAGGCTTACAAGTGTGCACCACCACAACTTGTCAGCAAGACCCATGGGCGGAGCTGGAACAGCACGCAGGGGATCAAACCCTGGCCACTGTGCTCTGCCTTGGCAGGTGCTTTAGTCTGCTGAGCTATCAGGCCAACCCATCATTTACTTTTATAGTTATGCTTTAATACTGCATCTTCACATTTACAGTTCTCTCTGCATATAGCACCATGCGCTTAAGTTTTGGCAAATTTTAACTTTCCAGTATATGTGCTGTCAAAGCAAGCACAAATTTTCCACATTTTTATTGCTTTAAGACAGGGTCTTATTTTGTAGCTCAGGCTGGCCTTGAACTCTTCAAGCCAGAGTTCTGGGATGACAAGTGTGTACCACCATGTCCAGCCTTTAA
>NW_004524671.1:5837363-5838220 GCF_000260255.1 Octodon degus | reverse complement strand
GCATTGTCCTACCCTTCATACGGAAGAGCAGGTTTCTCCCAGTATTTGTATCACGTTTCTTGACAGGTCAGTTTCTGAGGAGAGAAACGGTTCAGAAATTTGACTCATATGAATCTAAGATACTGATTCCTACTTTTATTACCATATTTGCAATTTAGAAATCACTTGGACAATATACATATTTTGTCAAATTAACCTAAAATTTAAGGATTTTTAAATTTATTTTGGTAAGTTGAAAAAACTCCTTGAGGTAAACATATTTGAGTTAAAAAAGCAAAAAGTTTGATAAGTGCTTACAATGCCAGGTACTGTGCTCAGTGTTTTACATCCATTACTTCAGTATTTTCCATTACTACTATTTTCTCACATCTAGAGCTCCTCTGCCCTGCATAACCTCATTGGTGAAACACACTGACTTGTATGCCTAACAATATTATCATTCAAAGTCCAAATTTCTATGAACTGTCTCTCAAAATCTACCTATCATACATATTTCTTATGTTTCTAAGGTGACAGTGTTTATAGCTTTATTATAACACCATTCAATTTTATATCTAAAGTAGACTGAAGTTCCTGAAAACAAGAATGCATTTGACTTGTATACAGTTCATCTCTCTGTCAAGGTACTTAGTATAATACCTTACACAAAGCATGTGCTAGACACAGTTCTGCAAGTACAGAGTTGTTCTCTTCTGTTTGAGGGAGCGTCTCACTGTGTAGCTCAGGCTGTCTTTAACTCACTATGCAGCACTCCTGCCTCAGCCTCCCAAGCACTGGGATTCTAGGCATGCATCTCTCTGCCAGGCAACACAGGTTCTTTTCTTAGAAATATTTCTCCTGGACTGGGGAATATAGCT
>NW_004524671.1:5833927-5835428 GCF_000260255.1 Octodon degus | reverse complement strand
AAAATGTCCCTTAGAGACATGATGCCACTGATACCACCAGAGCAGCACACCAGTCCCCAGGCCTCCATGTGCACTAGTGGCCTGAAGACTTGTCTTCTCTGCCGTGTCAATGCACCCCTGAACAAGGCACAAGATCAGCCTCAGCTCGTGCCCCTGCCCAGTGGAAGGCTGGTCTCTCCTGGTGACTTAGGTCAGTCAGCAGATGCTTCTGGGCCTTACAGCATCCCAGAGTCTGGGAATGTGGTTTTGTTGTTTTATGTTTTCTACTATTCCTGTTTATGGTGCATAATGCATCTTAATTCCTTTTTTGTTATCTTCCCTCCCCTCTACTTCCACCATCTCGATTCCCTTTTCCTGTCGTGTTTGTAGTACATGTTTCCATTCGCTGTGCGGAGATGGTGTGTGTACACGGAACATTTAATTCCTTTTTCCATCCCCTTTCCCTCCCCACCACCTTAACAATATACCTTCTAGTTGAGATCATCAGTGTAGAAACATGACCTTCCAGATTTGAGAGGAATCACTGGTAACACCTAACTTTTGCAGTTTATAGAAAAAGAGTAATTAATGCAAAAAGGGGTCATCTAAGATCACAGTTCATGGTTTAAATTTTAACAGGGTGATCATGGCATGCCAGTACTGTTAAGTACTGTCTTGATTACTTTTCTCTTGCTGCTCAGACAAAATAGCTGACACCCAAAATTATGGAAGGAAAGCTACCTCCAACACAGACTGGCACAGCACATAGCAGAGGGCAGCAGTTTACAGCAGCAGAAAACAGCAAAAGCAGCATAAGCAAAAAAGGAGGAGCAACTGAAGCAAGCCTCTTCCCCTCCCTTCCACTATGCACAGGCTACCAGCCTTAGGACAGGTGTAGCACTCACATCCATAATCCCAGTACTGGACCACAACTCAGTAAAGAACTCTAGAAGCCCACCCCATGACTGCATGAAGCTTTGGGGGGACATCTAGATACAAACCATAATAAGTACTAAGTCCATTTATTTCTAATGTTCACAAAAATCCTGTAAAGCAGCAATTATTCTCCTCAGAACAGTTTAAAGTTGTCTAATATCATAGTTAAGCAAAGAGAGCTAGATCTAGACAGAGACTTCTGATTTTAGTACAATGATCTTTCCATATTCTTGTGCTTTTACTTCATGTATCAGACCAGTATAGTAATATAGTTCTCTTTTTGCTCACTTTATTTCCAAGTAGATCCATTCTCTGTAGTCCTATGACCTAAAAAGGGTTTTCTACTAACCCTATTCTGAATTTTTTAAGGCTAGCCTGAACTACCCAGCAAGACCCTATCTCAAAAAAAAAAAAAAAAAAATTCAAAAAGGATCAGCCAGGCCTTGTGGTGCAAGCCTGTAATCCCTGCAAGAGGCTGAGGAAGACTGCTCCAAGTTCAAGGCCAGCCCAGCCCACAATGTAAATTCAAGATCAGCCTGCTTGAATTGCACAAGGAAGACCCTGTCTCAAATTAAAAAAAAAAAAA
>NW_004524671.1:5807285-5833457 GCF_000260255.1 Octodon degus | reverse complement strand
TTATGAACTACTCTTCTGACAGAATATATGGGATATACAAAGAACTCAGAGCTTAACATCAAAAAACCAAGTTGCCCAATCAATAAATGGGCCAATGAATTGATCATGCACTTCACAAAATAAGTACAAATAGTCAGTAAGTACATGGAAAAGAATGTTCAACATCTCTAGCCACTAGAGAAATGCAAGTTCAACTGAGAGCTGGGGCTATGCAGCTCAGTAGTAAGCACCTGCCTTGAATGTGGAAGGCCCTGGGTTCAACTTCTAGCACTGTAACACACACACACACACACACACACACACACACACACACAAAATACTGCACTGAGATTCCATGTCGTCCTAGTCAGAATGGCTGTTGGCAAGAACAGTAATTTACAAAACAGTAAATTACGGGAAGGATGTAGGGAAAAAAGAACTCTTTTACAGTGCTAGCGGGAATAAGCATCAGGGTACCTGCTATGGAAATCAGTATGGGGGAAACTACCACTACAGCTACCACTTGCTACAGCTATACCACTCCTTGGTATATGTTAACCCAATTAAAGTCAGACTACTACAAAGGTATGGGGATGTGCATGTTGCCCCACAACATACAAAAACCAAGACAGTGAACTCAGACTAGGTGACCATCAGATAAATGAGCAAAGAAAATGTGCTTGGTGCGGTGGCACAGACCTGTGGTCCCAGCACTCAGGAGATCACCAGGAGTTCAAAGCCTGAACTGCACAGCAGGATCTTGTCTTAAAAAAAACAAAAACAAAAGAGAGAAAATGTGGCATATATGCACAACTGAGTACTCCTCAGCCATCTAAACAGAATGAGACCCCATCATTTGCAGAAAAATAGATGGCTCTGGAGATCATCACACTGAGCGAAACAAGCCAGACTAATGACAAACAGCTCGTTTTCTCTAATACATGGAATCTAAAAAAGATGACAAGAAAGTAGAAGGGGCAGGCAATGGTGGCACAGTCTGTAATCACAACACTTGGAAGGCTGAGGAAGAACGACTGCCATGAGTTCAAAGGCAGCCTGGGCTACACATGAATTCTGTCTTAAAGAAACAACAGAAAAGGTGAAAGGAAAATATTATTAGAGAAGAGGAAGGAAAAGCATAGGGAGGCAAAACTGGGCAATTGGAAGGATAGATATGAATGTATTGGCCACCGCCCCCCATAAAAGTGAAACTAGGAAAAGGGTGGGGTGAATTGACCAAAGCATGTTATGTGCAGGAAGGAATCCGCCAGAATGAAACCCATTATCTGTACAACTAATAAAAAGGTGAAGAAAATAGAATTTTTCACTCAAGATGGGCATAGTAGAACACGCCTATAATCCCAGCTACTCAGAAAGCTAAGGTAGGAAGGTCACAAATTTGAGGCAAACCTGTGCAACTTACCAAGACCCTATCTCAAAATAGTAAAAAAATGTTGGTGGGGAGGGTGCTCTGGAGGTACAGCTCACTGGTAGAACTCTTGCCTAATGTGTATGAGGCCTAAATCTAATCCCTAGTATCGCTAAACTTAAAATGTTTTATAGAACATTATCAAAACAGTTGGAAGTACACTAAAATGGAAGGTTTCTCCTTCATAGCCACCTTCCAAGCTTCAGGTGGCCATGGGACAGTTCTGCCCCACCAGAACCAAGATTTGTTGAAGAATTCATAGGCTGCAGCTCTGTCTGTCAGTTCCTTTTGCTTGAAAGCACATCTAAGGGCTAGAACTAGGGAAGCCATCTTAACACATGTGTGGACGGCTACGGGAACAAGTGCTGTCCCTCAAAAAACTAAGCTACTGAGCACCTACTTCCATATCTCCTAGGGGAGAAAACTCATACTTTTTTCATAACTAATACTGTTAGCTACAAGAGTTACACTTTCAGTCACTTGTAGCCAAAAACAATTCCCAACTAACACAAAAGTCTGGAATTCTAAATCCAGCAGTTAGTAAATTCGTATGACAATGGCAAGTCACTGTACCTGCCTCTCTGCCCTTCTACTTCCCAGAAACAAAGGAGAAGACCTCTCACATGCTATGAAATACACCACCCTAAGGGCTCATCAGCCCCTGCTACCCGACCACATACTTTTCCTCTCCTTAACCACATGGCTCAAAAAATCCTCATTGAAAGATTTCTCAGTGGCTGACAGTAATTAAGTTTCTGGCTGGCAGGCATGAAATTTTCCTGTTGTGAACAAATGCACTGGAAGACATAGGAAAAACTTGCATTCCCATGATCTTAATGCCTAACTGAGGTCACTGGAAACACTTCCCAGACAGGAACATAAGGAAGACAGCTGGTGGAGGACAGAAGCAGGAATGGGACATGCAGCATCCCGCGCGCACTATGACTATATCAAAGCATACTGCTGAGATGTTTTCAAGTTTAACCACTCGCATCCTTTTTCTTTAATTTTTTTTAATTATGAAGATCTACTGCATCTCTCTATGAAGGGCAATCTACAGAAAGGTGGAGTAGAAATTTATCCTACAGCTATTTATTTAAGCATCCATTGCATACAAAAGTGCAAGCAGGGCTCAGTGTTGGCATACCTCAAGAAGCTGAGGCAGGAGGACTGCAATTTTGAAGCCATCCCATGTAGCAGAGGAAATTTCAGGCCACCCAGACTAAAGAGCAAGATCCTGCCTCAAAAAAATGTTAAAAGCTGGGTGTGGTGATGCACACCTATAGTCCCAGCACTTAGGAGAGGATGAGGAAGGAGGATGGCAGGGCTTTGAGGCCAGCCTGGACTACATAGTGAGTTCAAAGACAGTCTGAACTACATAGTGAGACTGTCTCAAAAATAAAACAAAAACAGTTGAATGTGGCATTGTTCATAAAAGTCAAAATAACTAAATACCCAAGTCTCAGTAGGGAATTAGTTGATTATGACACACCATATTATGCACTATAACTTTAATATAAGATACTATGAATATGGCACTATGCACAAGTTAAATCTCAAGAGGTGGCCAAGGATGTTGTGGTACACACTTGTAATCCCAGCACTTGGGAGGCTAAGCAGGAGAATACCTGAGAGTTTGAGGCCAGCCTGAACTACATAGTGAGACCCTGTCCCTCCCTCCAAAAAAGTTTCAAGTGCTGTTAAGTGAAAGGAACAAAATGCAGAATACCATGCTTCCATTTTGTTAAAAAAGGGAAAAGTCAGTATACACTCAGAAATACATGGATTATTTGTTGAAGACACAAGGGTTAATAGCATAGTTGGCCTTGTGATGGGAGCTGTGGGAAGGTAAGAACCAGGGGAAGGCTTTAAGCTGTACAAGCCTTTTCTTTTGCTGCTGGTATTGAGCCCGAGGCCTTCACAATGAGTTATATCCCCAGACTTTTTCTAATTTTTGAGACAGGGTCTCACCAAGTACCTAAACTGTCCAGGCTGGGCATAAAGTTCCAGTCCTCCTGCCTCCAGGTCAAAGGGTCCTGGGATTATAGGCATGTGCCACCATGCCCAGAATCACTGTATAAACCTTTATATCTTTTTAATGTTTTATTAGTACATGAATGCAAACCTATCCAGTTTTTAAAAAGTTAAGCATTATTTTCATCTAAAATTATGTCTGAAGTCCAGGTTATGCTGGTTATTCTGGAATTATTAAATACTCTTGATAATCCAAGATTGCTAAATCTCTTGTTTGGGGGAAATAATGCTTCCCACTTACATGGTCAGTATACTGGCTACTAAATTTATATATTCTAATATTTCTACATACAAATAACAATTATTCATAAGTAATAACTTAATAAAAGGGTATATAAGAGCCAGCAGTATAGCTCAGCAAAGTAAGCACTTGCTTAGGTAAGCACAGGGGCCAAGATTTGATCCCTGGCACCACACGCTGCACTAGCTCCACCCCCAGGTGAACTGAGCCAGTGATGGAGTCCAGGTGTGGTGGCTCATGCCTGTAATCCCAGCACTACGGAGGCAGAAATCAAGAGGATCATTACAAATCCGAGCTGCACAGTGAGACCCTGCACACAAAATAAAAACCTTAAAATAAATAAATAGATATAAAAAACAGAAAAAGGTTCAAAATATCAATAGCCACTAATTACTGAGTACTAGTTCCACACACCACGGGCAATGTTTTACATGCACTAACTCTCAAGTCCTCAATACAATACTACAAAGTAGGGGCTGGGGAGATAGCTCAGTAGAATAAGCACTTGCCTGGCAAGCACAAGGGCCTGAGTTCAATCCCCAGTTCCACAAAAAAAAAAAAAAAAAAAAAAAAAAAAAAAACTACAAAGTAAGTACCATGATTACCTCCATTTTAGAGATGAGAAAACCAAGAGATAGAGATTATTCACTTGTTTGTGGTCACATACTTAAGAAGCTGCAGTCACGGTTTGAACCTGTATGGGCACTAAGGCTCTGTTTTTATCCACTACCTGTCATATTTACTACTTTACCAGCAGTGGTAGTGAATACTTCCAACCCCAGCACTCTGGGAGGCTGAGGTGGAAGGGTTGCAAGTTTAATCCAGCCTAGACAACTTAGGGAGACCCTGTCTCCAAATAAAATTTTTTTAGAAGTGAGAGATGTAGAGGTTCAATAATGCAGTGCATGCACGAAGTCCTGAGTTCAAACCACAGTACCACAAAAAAAAAAGTACAGATAAGTAACAAACGTCACAGTATAGGAGCCAAAACTACTTACAGATAACAATTTAGTAAGACTATTTACTGCAGGCAGGCCAAGCACCTCAGCAGGTACTTGGTATAAATCTTCTCTTAAATTACAGCACAGAAGATAGATAACATCATCGCCATGTTACAAATAAAGGCTCAGGCTCAGACACATTAAGCTACTCCAAGATCACTAATGAGCAGGTGGAAGAAGTATCTGACATACAAGGTTTTCCTATAAACATTCCTTCAGAAAGGAAGGAGATAAACTAGCTGTGTGACACACATCTGTAATCCTAGCATGTGGGAGGCTGAGGCAGGAGAATAGCCATGAGTTGGAGGCCAGCCTAAACTACACAGGGAGACCGTGCCTCCAAAAACAAAAGACATAAAGTAAAAGCTTCTTTTGAGCTACTTTGCAGTCTAACATGACCAACTCAGGGCACCATCCAGCCTCCCTAAAAAAATGAAGGGGTGGGTGGGGCTTCAAAATTCAAAGTCCACAGGGTCTGGAGGGAAATGAAGCAAACTGGAGCAAAAGGCAACTGTTAAAATGAGAGCCCCAGGCATGGTGGGACTGGATGGCTCCCCACACCTCTTGAACAAGACTGGACTCTTGTCAACAGGTCTCACTGGGGGGGAAAGGCACATGCGGCAACCACATTCTATATTCATATTTCAAAATTATCTGAACCTGTCACAGCTGTGACAAAACTAGAAATACTCTGGGTGAAGAACTGGATATTAATGAACAGTAGTACCATAACAGACCTATCCGTTATGCTATGAACTTGAGAAGTTCTTTTATAAATTGCTTAAAATGTGATCCACGGTGCAGTATAACCCATTTCTTGCTTCCAAAAGCAAACACTGAGAGTGTACAGACACAGCCTTTACATATAGACAGCTGAGTGGAGAACACAGAAACAAGTAGAGTAAGGGCATTCCTTGCTGCAATAGGGCATGAACAGAGGGCAGTCAGGAAGTGCAGAGGAGCATGGGATAGAGGAGGCAACGAAGGTTTCCTGGTGCAGGACCTACCTAAGAGAGAGACAGACCCGCAGAGCTCTACAGATGGAAAATGAATGTTAGGGCCAGGGAGATAGCTCAGCAGCACAGCAAGCCTGGCAAGTGCAAGGTCCTGAACTGGATTCCCTGTACCAAACAAACAAATAAACAAATAGGAAACAATGTTGACAGTTTCTGAGGGAAGCATTAAATGGAAAAGGGAAATGACTGGGGCCCAATGCAAAAGCAGCAATGTAACATGTTTCCACATTCATCTGAAATGAACCTCCACTTCCTCCTGCCTCTCTTCACTCTCAAACCAAAAATAACTAGCTTGGACAAGCTTTATAAATCAGAAGGCACAGGTTCAGAGAATGTGGGGGAAAGCGGCAAGAGGGTGCATTCTAAGCAGGGCTGAAATAGTGAACTAGCAACTCCTAGGAAAATAAACAGTGGGGCCAGGGAAGAGCACAGACTCTGAGTTCAATTCCGGTACCAAAAGAAAAACCAACAAAGGCTGGCCTGACAGACACTCTCAAGCACCTCAGTATTCAGCTTGTGCTAAGTGCCTTCTCTATCTCTAGTAGAGAGAACAGGAGCATTTAAGCAACTGGCAATGCAGCAGAATAAATAGGTTGTTAAGACTTCATTAGAAGCACAGTCCCTTCCAGAAAATGCCATTTTCCCAAGAACACCCTCTCCCACTTTCACAACAGGTTAAGAGATCCTGTTACACTACAAGTAAAGTAACAGCCATTTTCATTTTACCCAAGGAAAAACACGTCCATGTTTTCTTTGTACATAAGAGATCAGTAAGAGTCAGTAAATGGCAACATAACCCAGTATACACTTTTAACTGTTAACCAAAGTCACAAACTAAGTCTGAAGGAAGTTTAATGGACTTCGTGTTTCCACATTAATGTTAACTTCTATGCTGAAACTGGATTTGTTTACAGAAACACATCTGTGAAGCTTCCAAAATTGGGCCAACTTAAAATCCCAATGACCATCCCTCACTGTCCAAGCACTCGGAAGTCAAAACATGACACACAGACACTTGTTCAGACTCATCACTGTCCAGAAACCTCAAGCAAATATATTTCTCTATCATTTTTCTTTCAAAATTGTGAGTATATCAGCCTTTTCAAGAATTATGAATTTAGTACTACATTAATTTATGCATAAAAATTTCAAAAAAACCTAAACCCCTCTAAACATCTAACAGTACCCATACAGAAATCAATGATGCTGTTTATATTTAGCAAAATGATTCAGATCATTGTAGATCACCAAAAGGAAATTTCTACAGTATCCAAAAGTATCCTACTATTTCAATAATAAGCTGAAGATGTTTGTAAATGTGTACAATGGGGTGGCTTTAGGAGACTACCAACTTATCACATGGCAATCACTTAGCCCTATTAAGATTTATACTCTTAAAAAAAGTATCTGCTTTGGGAAATATGCACACATACAACATACAAGACCCAAGAACATAATAAAACTTTTACCATATGGTGTAGTACAGAGAGAAGTGAACAGTTATAAAACTGAACTTCTTTTTTTTAAAATCAGGAATTGAACTCAGAGCCTCACACTTGCAGGCAGGCACTGTGCCACTGAGCTATATCCCTGGCCCTGGAGGAAGATTTTCAACTATAATTCTTTTTTGGGGGGGATGGGTACCAGGAATCAAACTCAGGACTTTGCACTTGCCAGGTAGGTGTTGCGCTACGGAGCTATATCCCCAAGCTCAATTATTTTTGAGGCAGGGTCTTGATATCTAGTTCAGGCTGGCATTGAACTCATGGTGTTCTCCCTCAGCCTCCAAGAGCTGGGATTATAGGCATGGGCCACCACACCTGGCTTAACCATAAATTTTGAAAATTATTTTGCTTTTTGCATCATACAAATATATTATTTTAAGAATACATATTTGTGCCTATTGAATTCACACTGCTTTAGTGAGTATATAAATCTACATGATTTTCCCATAAAGCAATTTGGTGTTATATATCAAGTCTTAAAAATAGCACTTTTAGCCATGAGGACACATGCCTATAATCCCCACACTGTGGAAGGCTAAGGCAGGAGGATTGCAGATTCTAGCCCAGCCTGGAAAACTAGTACCTCAAGGAGACTGTCTAAAAAAAATAGAGCTAAGGGTGTAACTCAGTGGAATCCCAGTTACAAAAAAAAATCTTTTGATTGTTAATTTCACAGGGTAAAGTACTATCACTGAACATATTTTTAAGTGAATAAAAAATTAATCAGTGTTTTTTCTTTTTTTGAAAGTCTATCTAGTTCAGGCTGACCATGAACTTAGGGTGATCCTCCTGCTTCAGCCTCCCAAGTGCTTTGGATTATCAGGGAATGGTGGTACAAGACTGTAATTCCAGCATTTGGGAGGCTGAGGCAGAAGAATCCCTACTAGTTAGAGATCAGCCTGCTACAAAAGTGAGATTAAGGCATGCCTGAACTGTACAGTGAGATTCTATCTCAAAAAGACAAACAAACACCCCAAAAAACAGGTGCTTGTGATTATAGGCATGCACCACAAGGCCCAGGAAGTGTATAGTTTTAAAACAAAATTAAAGGCACACAAAAAGGCAAAGAAATCTACCAAAATAGTAGCAATAATTTAATCTAAGTAGTATAGTTGTTGGGTTTTTTCTTTTTGTTTCCCATGTTACATAAGTCTCCTCCCAAAGTATGTACTACCTTATAAAGACAGCATGTATGTTTGTGGTACCAGTGATTACATTCATCAGGGAGTTGATACATACACACAACACCCCTTAACTCTCTTTATAACCCTTCCTCATCTCTTGGTCCTAAGATTATTTAGACACTGATGAGACTAACATATTAACATTTCCTTTGGTCGTTTTTCCCCCATTAATGCCCTGGGATTGAATCCAGGACCTCTGCACTGAGCTACATCCCCACTCTGCCCAGCTTCCCCCACCCTCATAGGATCTAAACTGCAGGCTCAGCTCAAACTTGTGATCTTCTGCCTCAGCTACCTACAGTGGTGGGATTACAAGCATGGGCCCCACACCCTACACCCTCATTTCTTAATATAATTCACAGCTTGACCGGGTCTTCCAGTCTGTTTGCCTACAGGCTTGACTGAAAGCTGCAATATACTATCACTTCTGAAATCCTGAAATCTAGCAGATTCCTCTTCAGAACCTGGAAATAGTACACAGATGAATAAAGCTCAAGTTCTTTGTAGTAAAAATATAATAAAGAGAAGAAATGGGCCATAAATAAAAGACCAAAGGATGCTTCCAAGAGTCAAGTAGCAGAGCCCTCCTGCCTTACAGATTATTAGCACACCAGTGTGACAGTGTTCTTAGGCTTCTGAGTATGTATCTACTGCCTTGTGCTGTGTTACACTCACTTTAGCCTTCACAAATGCTGAATAATAGTGTATACATCTATTCAAACAAATAGTAGTTTGGCTCTCTTAAAATGTGAAACATTACTACTACTTTCATTTACTAAACATTTTAAATTTCCACTTCCTAGATATAATTTTATATCTCTTATGAATTTTTCATTTCTTTCCTTTTCATCAAGTTCCCCTACCCAAACAAACACAGAACTCCTAGTTATCTATACTGTTCTCACAGAGTATACTGGGCTGATCTGTCTCAAATATATAGTTCTATTCACAAAATCCTTGGGCCATACAACTGTGCTATAGTCACTTCTTTAATCATGACAAAACAAGATTTTGTCAATGGACATTCAAATAACACCTTTCCTCCCCATCAAGGCAAAGATTAAAAGAGAGACAGAGACTGAGTCAAGACAGAGGAGAGACCTGGAATGGCTGACAGAAAAAATACAAGGGAAATGTGTAACTCTGAATCTTTTTTGGAACCTAAGTAAGAAATAAAGAACGATTCCACATAATTCTTTCTCTCAGATAAGCATCAATGCAAATGTAGGAAAATTAATTTTATATAGGCTAGAATATACATAATTAAGCATAGTCACTATCAAAATAACCCCACTTTATGTAATCAATTTGAAAATTTAGCCAGCATGGTGGCATATGCCTGTCATCCCAGCATTCTGGTAGCTGAGGCAGAAAGAATCTGAGCCAAGTTTTCACATCTGCAGTCAGGTAGTGCCTCCTGTCCATTCAATCGACTGAAACTTAGTGGTCTATTCCCATTCCCACAGACTACTCTAGTCTAACCTGCTTCTCAAGAGCCCCTGTGCCTACCAGCTACCTCATAAGCCACTCTTGCCTGATTTAGGCCCCACTACCTCCCTCATCCCTAACTGCCAGCACTTACAGAACTGTGTAGCACACTCAGATCCTGTTTTGTCTTGGTTTGACTGTCACCTCCATCTTCTGTCCCCAAGCATAACGAAAGCCTCTGAGTACACCAGGCACCAGGCTGTATCCCCACATTATCTAATGCCAACCTGAACACACAGTACATCCTCAAAGGTCAACAAATTGAACAGTTAGCTAGGAGCTACTTGTTTTCAAGAACCACAACTCAACACTAAACAGACACACTCAAACCAGCCAAGTGTACTCAACTATGACTTGGGCAGATGTGGACAGGTAGCATATCATACTTATTCTTTTTCTTTAATAGTTCTATTTTTGACATCTGATGAGAGAAATTCAAAGAAAGCCTGAGGGATGTCAAGACAAAGTAAGATTCAAGGCAGTAAATCTAAACGGTGAACTTGACTTCAAGCAAAATCAGAGAGTCAAAATTTCTCCTCTATGTCAAGCTGGAATAGTTTGGAGGAGCCCTGCCTACTGAGCTACTAGAAAATTTTATGGGGAAAAAAATAATTTATCAAAAAGCAGTGGAAGGGTGAGCGATACAGGGTCTGTGCTAGCAGTCTGAGGGATTTGCACTAGAACTCTAAAAATAAGAACCAGTGCTCCCCTGAATGGTAGCACAACCATCCTAAGCTCCATGGACAATGAGAACAGCTGAGTTCATCAGAAAAACCAGCGTAGCAAGCTCCTCCAGGAGAACAGTCAAAGAGAACCAGCACCTCCCTAACAGCTTCCTACAGCTTTCAACAGCCTTTCTCCTTCTGTTCTGCTCCTTATGCTGCTGGCAACAATCCTCAGGTGGGTCTCCCACACCCAGCCATCCTGGATCAGTTCAGCCAGGTGTAACAAGTTGATCACCAGTTGGCAATCCACCACAGTGGTAGACACCTGTAATCCCAGTACTCAGGAAGCTGAGGCAGGAGAATCATCCTGAATTCAAGGCCAAGGACCCGGGGAGATAGTTCAGTAGCTTAAATGCCTGCCTGGCAAGCACAAGGTCCTGAGTTCGACTCCCCGGCCCCCGTACCAAAAAAAAACAAACAAAACCCCACAAAAACAAACACAAAACACTGAGTTCAAGGCCAGCCTGGGCTAGGTAGAGGAACCCTGCCTCAAAAAAACAAATAAAAGGGGTGGATGGGGACAAAACTCAATCGTGTAGTATTCTGTAAACCAGTTTTCCTTCCTCCTCCAATCCATAAACCTTTTAAGTAACTTACAAAGACAATAATAGCTAGTGACTCCATAAAAGGGAGAAGGGTAGGCAAACGGGTAACATAAAATGACTTAATTCCAAATAGAAGACAATTCCAAGGACTATTAACGTCTCTCAATTATGTTCTCGCACAATCTAATTTGCCTTTCTATCTTACGCAGCAGTTTTGAAACGCCGGTTTTCTGCTACTAAACGCCACACTTCGGGCGGGGCTGCATTTCAGTCACTTTTAGGGACGCATCCAGTGTGGGCCTCGGCTGCCTTCTTTGCAGAGCGGGGCTAAGGGTAACACCTGCTTCAATGGTCTGCTGGACGCCCGCTTCGTCCAGTGAACACCGCAGGTTAGCACAGCAGCACAAGCGTCCCTGCCAGCGGTCTCCGCCCACGGCCTCGGGCAGAGCCTTCGACCCCCATTTCCCGCACAGGCTGCAAGGCAGAGCCCCGAAACCCTGCCCGCCCAGGCGCACCCAGGCCAACAACGCCCAGAGGCCGGGCTTGGGGTCGCCGACGCGCTGGGGGCAGGAAGCCTACCGACAGGCAGGCGTCTGAAAATCAGGGAGAGGGTCGCCCCAGCCCCAGCTGAGCCCCCTTCCTCCCCACAGCTCACCTTACTTCTCCTCAGCTCGCCCGACAGGAAGCGCCTCAGGCCTGCGACAGAACGCGGCTAGAACCATTTACGCCAGGCCGCCTGTGGAACGCACCAATCACAGCGTCGAGAATGAACAATTCCGCCTCCTGATTGGGCCTAGCGACGCCGGAAGTCAGGGGGCGGGCCAGGAAGCACGTGGCGCAGAGGCTCCTGGGCCTGACTCCCTTGAAACCATGCTTGTGAGGACTTCACTACAAAACCGGCTGTGCTTCTCCTGCTTAGGAAAGGTGACACCACCCCAAGTGGAGAGTCCATTTATTTCGCATCCCGGACCTCCTCTAAAGCATTTAGAAAAGAAAACTTTCTATTATGAATTTTTAAATTACCTTCGCTGTGTTTGTATGTAGTGTCTTGAATGTTTGTGGAAGTCATTTTATCAGGGTATCTCCTGCCTGCGACATAGACTCGACTCCTGCTTCCCTCAGCTCGGTATAGGTATCTCCTTATGTAATGCAGGCTGGCCTCGTGCTTACTATGTATCCCAGGCTGCTATAGAATTTGCAGCGATCCTCCTGCCTCAGCCCTAAATGCTGGTGATACAGATGACCTAATTATATAGGGAAAATAAATGTAACTCCCAATCTGCTAGATGTGCGATATGTCACATTTGTGTTCCCTGACGTCAAAGAATGAATTCTAAGCAGCAACATAGGTTATGAGTAGAAAAATATATTGGGGAAAAGGAATAAGGAACAGTAATGGGGATTAGGAATAGTTCCTGAGAGACACTGGAATGGGTTTCCAACAAGCCCACCTCTCAAAGGCAGTTTGATAGAACAAAATCACAAGACGGAGCCAAAATGAATCGAACCAATAAAATTGCAAGTATATACCTTTAGGTAATGTTGATCTAATAGGGAAGCAGGTCACTTAGTAAATGTACATAAATGACATCATTAACCTTGATTGATCATCTGTAATCCTGTCTTCAGTCTTAGTTTTAGTGGGTGAAAGGATGGCTCACCCCTAATGAAAGGGGAAATCTCACAAACATGGTACCAATAATCTCAAATTTTCTTTTATCCCTAAAGGAAATATGTAAATCTAGCTCAGTGCTCCCTGGATTCAACCCCCAAGACCACAAACAAACAAAAATGCATTTTAAACTGTAGTATTACTGTAGAATTTAAAGAAGAAAACATCAAAAGAGATTTCTAAAAATCAGAACTCAGTAAATTCTGAATGGAGTTTCAAATCAGATATAAGGCACAAAAAAGTAAATAATGGAGTTGAAACACTTTCAGTGCTGGAATCAAAACTACCACTTCTGTACACGATACTGGCTAGTGACATTTCTCTCTTCCTCTAATTTCCTCTGTCTTTGGAACTCTACTGCCACCAATTATGTAGGATATAATCCCTATAATCAATTTACTGTATTACAGTTAAATTATATGTGCCAGACTGGTAGTACAATATAAACCCAAAATATGGAGCCTGGGGATATTCAGATGTTCTGAGGGTCTCTTAGTGTTTCTGAAGGCCTGAATATTAGATAAGTCAGAAAAAGGAACCCAAATTAAAACCTTAGGCTAGGCATTAAATAATGACACATAATCTAACTTGAAATACATGATAGGCTAGCAAAATCTGACTTTGTTCCAAAGTTGTAAATATGGCTATTGTTGAACTCTGATTAGGGAAGTAGTTACCTAAATGTTGCTTCTTAAAATAATGTGAGTTACACTTAGCTTCCAACTTTTTAATTCAGTCACCAAAGATAGGATCCTAGAATCTGGACTTTAAAACCATTTATATCATCTCAGATCTTTAGTTAGCAGCCTGTTTTCATAGTCTTTTCCCACTTAATGTAAATATCTAGAACTGTTACTTAGAAATTCAAGTGTTATTTGATCTGTGTTTCATTTTCTTTGAAGAAAAATACCAACAACTATTGTCTTCTGTGGTACAATATGTTAATTCTAATATAATTTATTAATGAGTATAATATATAACTCTGGGGCCAGATATGGTAGTGCGTGCCTGTAATCTCAGTCCTCAGGAGGGGCTGAGGCATTAGGATTATTGTGAGTTTGAGATGAGCCTGGGATACAAAGTCAGCTCAAGGCCAGCCTGAACTGCATAGCGATACCCTGTATCAAAAAAGAAAAAAATATATATATATGTATAAACTATATATATATATATGATGTTGATGTTAAGAAAAAGAATCATATACTCCTATAGGCATCAATTTCAAAATTGTACTCAGCTGAGAAAAGAGAGTTACACTAAGATGTTTCCTAAACTATGTCAAAAGAAGAATGAAACACCTATGCTTATGTTGATACTTGTGAAATTTTTCACTTACCTACAAGAAATGTATTTGTACCTTTGTCATTATGGGTCCATATAAAGGCATCATTGTGAAAAAAAAAAAAAAAAAACCCTAGCTGTTCTCCTCCCCCCATCCAGTTAATGATACAAATGTTAATGATATAATGACTCAGAATGAGCTAACTCCACATGCTAACTCCATGTGTTCTTTTTCTGTAGCTCACCATTCCAAAATACAAAGAAGCTACAAATCATAGGTATTCATCACTGACACTCTAATGAAAACAATTTTGGAGCATCTGTCAGTGTTTCAGGAGTTTTACTTAAATCACTATCCACTGTCTGGGCTTGTAACAGCCGGGATTAGATATATTGCCCATGGGAAACCAAATTACAGGAATTACAGAACCTTTATTATTTAGCCAGTGACCAGTATGCTCCTCCATTCCAAATTGGAAAGTACAAAGGCCCAGTTCTTTGTTAGGATGCTTTTATGGTTTCTTTGTTGCTGTGACAACCGGAAAGAAATGTGATGCCCCTATAGGTGTGAGGTTTGGGGCAGAGGGATTTATGGCTAAGCATGGACAAATAGTCCATCTCTTATTGCCCTAAATGGGTCCTATCTCCTCCTTATCTCCTGTATGTTTGTGAAGGTCTGACAGGCCAGGAAAGCGAGGAATAGGGTAATTTAGGCAAGGCCACTTCTATCTAAATATTTCAGGCAGGGGTCAAACTAAATTGAATTCTGCCTCAGTTTCTTCTACTTCTAAAAGTGAACAGGGTATTATGCTAGAGGCCATCCTCTGAAGGCTTTGCCTCCTATCTGCTCTGTTGCTGTTCAGAGACGAACCACTGGGTGGATTGAAGAACCTCTGTTCTTGCCAGCAACCACGGGGCCAAAATGGTTCCTGACATTGTCCTGTGTAGGGTTCGGGGATGTACAGGGGACATAAAATCAAAGTACACTGGCACACAGCTGCTGCAACCGTCAAAGGAGGATTTGCAAGCTTGTAGCTGCTATATAGCAGTCACTTGGTTGATGGCCAAGCATCTTCAGTCAGAATTTTGTGAAGGGATATGTGCACGTACACCTTAAGTGCATATAATTTGACCTAAAAGTCTTTATGGTTAAATGAAATCCCAGAAATAGGAACACAACACCACACAGGAATAGCTCAGCCTAAATTATGTCAGGTCCCAGCTAATACATCTGATACGGTTTCTTCACTCCCTCGAGCTCTTTGGGTATGGTTAGAGTGTTTGTAGGCTTCCGGTGAGGAACTGCAGATAACTGGTGCTGAATATAGGAGCCTTTTTTTTTTTTTTTAACAGCAGCTTGCTATTTTTGTAACATGGTGATTGGGTTGCACAAAATCAAAGTACAGTCGTAACTGGTCTCCCCTTCTTCCTGGATGAGCAAGCAGATGACTAAATATTGATGTTAGCATCCTTGAACATACTCAAATGAGTGATGTGTGTGTGTACTACTTCTCTTTGAAATAGTACTGCAGTATTGTGGTTGTGGTCTGAAGCTCCTAAGTACTACTACTTGGCCTCTCCTTCTTCAGTGGAGCTATTACCTTTCAGATTTGATAAAATACTAGTTATGTTGATATTGCTTGCCTTCAACTTATTCATCTCTGTATGAGTCCTCCTTTCCCACCCCCATTTCTTATTTTTGCCCCAGTTTTTAAAAAATGGTGTTTAGCTGGTGTTCATGAAGAGTGAATAAACTGCCATTAATGAAAGCAAATGCTAGCTAAGAAAGTGCATTTCTTTACAGAGCTGTGTAAAATCATCCTTTGGGCCCTCTGCTGGAAAAGTAGAATCAAGTTTGAAATAAGGTCTTTTTAATTGTAGCTTTTAGTATTATAGATGTGGGACAGTACTGTATCATACTTCTGTGAATGTAAAATATCTTGTACCTGCTTTATGATACATAGTTGTTAATGTGCTTCTTCAAAGCTATTTTTTTATGTTACTCTAAAATGTTTTTTTTTTTCCAGATGATGATTAAGAAGCTAGTGAAAAGAAATGGTGCCAGGTACCACAACAGTAAAAAGAAAGAAATTCTGAATAATTTTTAAAGGTATAAGACAATTACAATTAGTAAAAAATTAGTCCGTATTCTGTTACCTTCTGTGGGGGAAAAAACACAAATATTCTTCAGTCTTCATGTTACTTTAAAACATTCAGTTCTGAAAGGAATCCTACTATGTAAGAAAATAAAATTAAAAAATACATCAAAAAGGGTTTTTCAAAGCAAAAGAAAAAAAACCAATAGATTGAAAATAGTTTGATGCTTTACAGCTTGCCCCATGAAGTCTCTTCATCTATTTCATAGATGTCAGGAATGAACTGTCATTCTAGAGAACACACACACACACACACACACACACACACACACAGAGCCCTGCACAAACTTCCCCCCCCTTACTTCCAAATTTTTCAGATTACTAATCCAATTTAAATTTTCAGTGCTTTAAACCTGTAATTTCTCAAAGGCTTGGTCAATTGTCCATTGGCTACTGGAGTAGCATCAAGAAATACATGATGGGAAAACTTGAATTCCTCTGGTAGAGCTAAGAAATCCCAACAATGGATACTGGCTGAGACACAAGGGTCATGGCCAATGGTTTCTAAAACTTCAAATTTTTCTGAGAAGAGTCACGATCACATAACATTTCTCTGGACCACCTGTCTTGGAGAAGATGAGCTCTCTTTGGGATTAGAGACACAATGTGGTATTTCAAACACAGGATTAAGCCAATTAATTCAGGATCAGAGGACGAGAGAACAAAGAAAGAGATTTATGTAATTGAACTGAATAAATATCTTTGCCTTTCCCATTTGATTTGCATTATTTTGCCTACCTGTTGGTCTACCTCTCTATCATCTGCCTGCCTGTCTCTCTGCCAGTCATCTATCTAATCTACCTTTCTCCCTGTCTACCTCTATCACTGGTATATGCCTACCTATCATTTACCTGTTTATCATTTATTTAGCCAGCAAAGGTAAAATAGACCAGAAAACCCTTTGTTAGAGAGGATGTAACTATGACTATCAAATGACAGAAGGTTCAGGTCCAAGAAAAAAGCAATAACTAGGACCTATATACCTTAGGACCTTTTATTATAAAGGTTATAGAACCTCCTAAGTTTATGAAGTTCCTACAAATTCTAGGGATAAAGCATAAAACATTAGATTTCTTTTCTTGAAAAGCAATCTTACACCAGGGTAGCACCTCCTGGTATAAGTAGAAGTGAACACTATTCAAGCACTTTAGCAAATTTATCTTCACTACATAATAGCACAACTAATAAGGGATATTTTATACATTTTATATTTAAATAGCATTGAGAACTAAATGTTACAGTGACTTTATGTCAAATAAATTAGATCAGCAAATATCTTCAGTTTGAGAGAGGGTTGTACAATTTCAGTATAAATGTATCAACGTAAAACTTGACTGATATCAAGAGATATTGTCTAATTGATGTGAACAGAGTAAAGTGTAAATACAGATTAGAGACAAAAACATTAACACTAACAAGCACCTCAACATCATAACTATCTGTGCTTGAAGACAAAATTCACCATGTGTTCCATACCCTAAATATTTTCAAGTCAAGTGTTCCCAGCATCCTGCTCAATCATTTTCAACTTTTCCTTGTGTTTTCCCATCCCCCCCCCCACATCTTTTTTCTGTTGTATTGGCCAATTCCGGAACTGTTGAGATGTGTCTCCTCAGGCATCACTTGGGTCCTTAGTCCAAAGCATGGAGGTTGACCCCACTGTAAACGTGACAGCCACCTTACTTCAAGCTCACATCCCTCTGCTTGGCAAAAGGGGAGTTAAAGTTCTTCTCTCCTTCTCAGCAACTTGAAAGCAAGGATGACATCTCATTCAGCTTTCTTTTCAAGCACCTAACACTGAGGCAGGACTATAGTAAGTATTAACTGAAAGTTTATTGGCTTTTGGATTTAAACTCAGAAAAGATATAACATGTTAATTCACTTATATAATGAAATCAAAGTTTTCAATTTCTTTTACATTTTAGGTTATGAATTACACTAAGCATCTAAAGTGCTTGCTCATTCAATAATAATTATACATGAGACAAGTTTTGTTCTTTCAGATCGACACAATAAGTACTATTTTTTAAAAATATATTTGGCTGTTACTGAGTCTCACTATGCAGCTCAGACTCATGGTGATCCTCCTGCTTTCAGCCTCCCCAGCATTGGGATTACAAGTGTGCACCACCACACCCAGACTCTAGGGTGCTGAGCAGGGCTGGCACGGCATTTGATGCTGGGAATCGAACTGCGGTGCCTGCACTTGTCTAAGCAGGCGCGTTAGCCGGCTGAACTATCTTGTCAGCCCCAGAACACATACTTTTAATCCTTTAAAGTGAAAAAAAACCCTGGATGCCAGTGGGACTGTTTATCAGGTCCCCTATGACACCCTTTAGGCAGCAGACACTTTGGAAAAATTGGCATACAACAGCAGTATGTATGTGCTTCTGAATGCATAATGGTTCCACACCTCAGCCCCCTTCCCTTAATGAAGAGCTATAAAACACATCATCAGTCCTGATCATCTTTAACAACCTCTTTTGAAATTGCAATGATTTCAAAGCAGTGTTTTATGATCTGAGATAATGTTGAGTCATTCATTATTTACAAGAATCTTGCCCTTGAGTATTGAAGGGTTAATGTCAGCTGAGTCTATTCTCCTAAATGACAGATGACTAGGGATAAACATCTATTTTATCATTCAGATCTTTCATTACTTTGGCTCATACATGTAGTCTTCTTCAGATTTGCCATTTCCATCTAACCCATAGACCATGAGCATGTACACACACACACACACACACACACACACACACAATCACACAAAAATAGAAGTTGCTGTAAAACAAGACAGCAAAGATTCCCTCAAAATTGACATGAATTATGAGCCTTGGTGCTCCCCCATCTTTAAAATCACCCACATAATTTCAATAAACCTGTGAACTGCATGCAGCTTTTCATTTATAACTACATTAGTTATAATCAACTTTGAGCCCAGAGAAATAGCACAAAGAATACTCTCAGCTCTCACTACTGAGATATGGATCTGGGCCAAGCAGGTGTCCTATTCAGTAGCAGAACATATCTTCTGAGGAATTTCTACTTAGTCTAACTCATCATTTCTGAAATTGGCCCAAAATAAGGTAAGAGGGTATCTAGGCCTTAAAACCAAAATAGGAACTTAGATAATTTTAAAGCCTCTGATTTTATTTTTTTAATTTATGTATTTGATACAGGGTCTCACTATGTAGCTCAGATTCATAGTGATCCTCCTGTTTTCAGCCTCCTCAGCACTGGGATTATAGGTGTGTGCCACCACACGCAGACTTGGGGATCAAACCATGGTCCCTGTGCTTGCCAAAGCAGGTGCTTAGTTGGCTGAGCTATCTGGCTGGCCCTTAATTTTTCTTTTTAAAAGAGATTTTGAAGGTAGCTATTGCTGTCTTCATCACTAGATAAATAGCAGCAAGTTTTGTTTGCTAGTTTTGTTCCTTTACAGAGGGTCTTCTGAATATATTATTTCCCTCATTTAATCAGTCTTGGGAGAAGGCCCATGTCTAGTGTGTATGATTATTTCTTCATCTGAAATGAGACATCTGAGCTTCAGATACTTTCACTGACTTCTCAAAATCCCCAAAAGAGTAAGGGGTCAAGGCAGGACCACAGCCTGTGATGCCTATCTTCAAAGAGGGCATTGCAAAGCCCATGGTTTCTACATAACCAAGTACATGTTTGATCACAGAGAGTGATAAATAGTGCATAGACATCAGACCCTCCTAGTGCTAAGTCTGTTCTGCTCAAGGTTATTCATATTCTTCTTCAAACATCTATTTTAGTTCAGAGAGTGGCTTGGGCCCAAGGGAGCATTTGATTCACTAATGTTTAGGACAGTGAGCACTTCTTAGCCATTGAGTTTAATGTTTCCTATTTTATGACTCCAGGCCTGGTCCCACCTCTCTGTTGCATTCCACTGTCCTGAGAAACTATTTATAAGTACCCAGGGACTCCAGTAATGGGCCCATAAAAAGTTCAATAAGAGAATATTTTAATCAAAATACATTGTCTGACATCACAGTCACTGAATTCCCATTTAAAATGGGAGCACACCACTGAAAAATATTGATTACTGCTTTAACCTCACTGGTTTCTAAATGCATTCTGTTCATGCTCTGCTATTGATGTAACTGGCTACCGACGTGTAGCCTTAGAAGAACCTTTCTGTATAATAGATAAAGAATCTGAAAATATAGGAAGGCCTACCAGCTCTCTCAGCAGTGGTTCCAGAGAAGCAAAGAAAGAGCAGTTATCGCATTTCTTCTTGGGTATAATGATCATGTGAGCACCACACAAAAGGATAATATACCTTTAAGTGGAAAGAAATTCCCTTTAATTCCCCCCTGAGCAATGTATATCTGAATTTCCTAAAACATCTTTGCAGTGCAAGCTGCACTTCCTTTTCCAAGGTGAAAAAAATCCTCAACAAATGCCTGTAAGGAGAGAGGCCCCCAGGGCTTCCCTTAGGCATTTGCTGAGCTCACCAAAGTCTGCACTCACTCCATAGATCCCTTTGGTGCCATTAATGATTTATAGGGCACCACATGGTCTTGTGGGAATTAATCACTGCTTAACAGTATGTGCTCCTGTGTTGATGAAGCCTTTTGGAATATCTGCATACAACCACAGGCTGCGAGAGTCTAGTATCCATAGGTAATGAACCATGACCTTGTATTATGATTGGACTAGACAATGTTTCAGTTGGCAATTAATACAATAGCAGCAAAATGTTTTTTGCAAGGAGTGTCAGAATCATAGCTTGAAACATTTTATAAGCTACAGAGAGATCTTATTTATATCATGTTTTGCCAATATAAATTTTCACAAAGCATTTCAAGATAGGAGACAGTGTGACATCAGTGATAAAAGCCCTCTGGCATTGCGCAGCAAGTAATTCTTTAAAGGCACAGCTCCTGTCGCCTATGCCTATATGTTTCTACTGGGACTCCTCAAAAATATTAGCTAAATAATATATTAAATTTCATTTTAAGGTATCTGCCATCAATAAAACAGGACTGCAGAATATAGTCTACTGAAGATTTAACTGCCCTACAGATATTTTTTTTTGCCAATACAAAATGAAATGGAGTGAAAGGAAAAGAGAAGAAGAAGAAAAAAAAGAGATAAACTTACATTTTACATAAGTATGTAATAGCTGCTTAGTAGTTAAAACAACACAGTGAGTGGTAAGACCAAATATGGGGAAACCCTTTCCTGGATTTCTCAAATATTACATAGTCTTTCACTTATAAATATTTATCTTGCTTGTCTGATTCAGATGATATGCTCCAGTACCAATTAGCCTACCAATAAAAGACAAGACTTAGAAATGTGAGGATTTATGTAAGGCTGTTGAGCTCTGCGTTGCTATTTCACTTCCAGCTCAAGTTGTTTATCATTATTGTATCTCATTTTTAAAGTGCTGAAGATTTTTTTTAATAGATGCTTTTGGAATTTATACATAACAAGTACCCTAGAAGGAGAGAACTCCACTTGTGCTGGAATTCTGCTACAAGCACTCATCATATCATTGAGAATTTTATATCATTAAAGCAATGAGTGTTGCTTCCTCTTTTTGTTTCTAAATTTGTAACACATGTGGGAAAGAGATTAGAAATAATTAATTCATTTTCCTTTCTCCATTTCTCCATGAATTATCATGTTTTCAAATAATTAGGATAGTTTCTTACGGTGCTATTTCTTTTTTCTTTTTCTTTTCTTTTTTTTTTTTTTAAGCAGAACTGGGGATTGAACTCAGGCCCTTGCGCTTGCCAGGGGAGCGATTATTCCACTGAGCCATCTCCCCAGCCCCAATGGTGCTATTTCATGAGCAAGTAAAATTATAATCTTCAAATTATTTAGAATTCTGTCTCTGCCACCCATTTTAGCTAACTTTATTTGGATCATGTTACAGTATAGAAATGAATACAAAATCATCTACATAGCTATCTAATTTTCCTGACTCATGATTTTAGTTGTCAGTCGGTAATCCTCCCAGGAAGATGTCTTGCTTCTAAAATGTTAGAATCCAGAAACATCCATTCATTTTCCTTTACACATTGATGATTTTAGTATTATATTTCTTTTCCTGTATTTAGGATAGGCTCTATGGGGTCTACAGAGTCTCACTATGTAGGTCGGACTCATAGTGATTCTCCTGTTTTCAGCCTCCCAAGTGCTGGAATTACAGGCCCGCACCACCGTGCTCAGTCTCAATTGCTATCTCAGCACGCGCCATGGGCCAGGCAGGGTGGTACACCAAGGATGGAATCTGGCTGCTGCACTCTGCCTAAGCAGGCACTTTAGTCTGTTGAGCTATCAGGCTGACCCTAGCATTATCTTGATGTATGCTGGCCATAGGACAACAAAAAGTTTTGAGTTAGTAGGCGAAAATGCAAATCAGAGTCTAGTATTGGACACTGTTGTATTATTTTTTAAAGAAAATATCAATTAAAATCAGAACTGTTCTTGTGTTAAGGGGGAGGAAAAGAGGAAGAGGAAGAGTTGGACAAGAGCGGCAGAGGAAGGAGGGAGGAAGAGAAGAACACAGCAGGATAGAGAGAAGTTGCAGAAAGGAAGGGAAGGCAAGGAATCTCTCAAAGGAGTAAAATTTAAGGCTTTCCTGGTCTATGAAAAGATTTATGAAGTTAGCATAGGGAAAAAGCAAATAAGAAGTCTCAGTTAACTTCTCTGAGCTCTGTGTTACCTTCAGACCCCCAAATATAGGATTCCTTAAAAATTACTATGTCCACTGAATCTCAGATAAGAATATCTTAGCCTCTGTTCTCCCCCTTGAGGGAAATCACCTTTTGCTTCTCGTTCAGCTCCTCACTCCCAGTGCTAGCTTTGCTATCCAAGGGCAGTCAGTCAACCTGAAACTTTCTTCAGAAACAAAATTAGAAAGGGATTATTCATTCAAGCTATTGAGACTTCTCAACAAGAACTTCTGCTGCACATCGAGGGAGCCACTTCCATGTGGTTATTTCATGCTTGTTCTACTAAATTTTCTGGGCTCTTTGAACTCTAATTCAGAAATGAAATTTCATTTTGGTGTAAGGAGTGGTGGAGAACTCTCTGGATATGAGTTTTTGCTCAAATCAGAGTCCTTCAGTTGCTTGCTGCTTTGGTTGGGCTTATGAAAATCAGCAGAAATAACCTTGCTGCTACAGAACAGGTCAAAGAGACTTTCATTCCTGGTCTTCCAGCTTTGACTCAAGCTAAAGTCATCTTGTCCCCTGGAGCAAGAGGTGTGACCACATCAGGATCTGCACCTCAGCCACCAAACTCCTCTGGCTCAGCAGCCTGGGGTTTCTCTCTGTGGTGAAACCTCTTAGTCTGATCATGCCACTAAGACCCTGAGGCCTGGGATTTTCAACCTTGCCTTTCTGTGGCTATACAGACTCAATTCTGAGTGTGTAGGCAACCTCTACTAATGCTGTGGACACTCCACATTCTTTGGCAATACATTGAAAAATAAAAGTTACATGCCTATCAGAAAATCAAGAGTTTCTAATTGTCACTTGCTGTGGATGTCAGACTGACAGAGTAGTATAATCTAATTTCCTTCTTTGATACACCATGAAATTAAACTGAATTGACAATGTTTATTTTCAACTGGCAAATTCTGACAATATTTATATTAGCTAATCAAGTACACTTATCTGTTGCCCACATTCATCTCTGCTGCCACACCTCTGACTTGCAGTAACCCACTTTCTAGACACCCTCTGACAACCCAATTTTGGGTCACATTTACGTTTAAGAAGGTGCAAAAGAATGCTTAAACATCGTCAGCCAAGGTGTCAGCAAGTGGGTCACATTAAAAAATTACTATTGAGGCTAGGTGTTGTAGTGCATGCCTATAATTCCAACACTCAGGAGGCTGAGGCAGGAACATTACTGCAAGTTTGAGACTACCTTGGACTATAAAGTGAGCTCAAGTTCAGCCTGAACTGCATAGCAAGACCCTGCCTCAAAAATACAAAACAAAACAAAACAAAACAAATTTGCTACTGAGACTGACATTGGAAGGGGAGAGGCAAGATGCCAGGAGAGAAAGAACTTCTCTGAGTGTTGCCATCAAGATGCTGGAATATAGCAATGTGGGGAAGAAAAGAAGGAAGGAAGTGAGTGCCCTAGACCCAGGAATGATCTGAAGTATGAATTAAAGCCTTTTTATAAAGTAAAGAGTGAAACTTCAGCAAAGAAAAGGAAAGATTGAGATTGACTAAGGGTCACAGAAAATACTGAGGCACAGTCCCAAAGAACCAGGGACTGAACCATAATGGCCACAACAAGAGGTAGGGTCTCACAGGAGCCTCAAAAACAAAAAAGCAGCAATACCAAGAAGATAACTAGGAGAAATAGTCATTTTTAAGGGTCCTACATGCTAGAAAAAAAGCAACCTACTATAGGCAATTTATAAATATCAATCCAGGAATTAAAATAAACAAAAGAAAAAAATGAGGAGACACTTAAGCAAAATCCAACTCCAAACATCACCAAGGTCAAATTCAGGGGGCAATGAGGAAGGACAACCCAAAAACCACCCACCTGGCTTCTCTGAGGTGGTAATAAGAAAACTATTGAATGAGGCTCTAGAAAAAAAAATCAATAGTCTCCCAATTAACTGTAGAGATGGTGTCCACACTGAAAGCCATGTTTAGTGATTCTAGAGCAGATACAGACAAAAAATAGAGGAACTTAAAATTATAGAAGCTATAAAAGCTCAGAAGAGGAAAAAAATGGAATCTATAAGGCAGACTCAAGAAGACATCCAGGAGAATAAAAATTACAGTGAAAGTATTCACAGGAGATTAAGCCAATGTGAGGACAGAATCTCAGATACAGAAGATAGGTTTGCAGCTAGTGACCAAGAAAAGAAAGATTTCTTAAAAATAGTAAGAGACATGAGAAATAAATATAGCAGCAGCTAGTACATGCAAAGAAGAACTTAAGATTGACTGGAGAAAATGAAAAAACAGGAAGCAGCACAAATGATATAAAAACCTGTCAACAGATGTCATAGCAGAAAACTTCCCTTGTAGAGAAAAATAGTTTCACATACACATAAGTAAGACATATAAAACTCCAATTGGCCACGACCAAAAAAGTCTATAGCTGGGCATATAATCAAGATTCCAGAAATTCAACACAAAAATAGTATATTAAAAGCTGAAAATCACCAATAAAGATAAGACAATCAGAATCACAGCTGATTTCTCAGCACAAATCCTCAAGTGAAGGAGAGCTTGGAGTGAAAATTTCAAACTCTAAAGGAAAACAATGTTCAACCCAGATTGATGAACCCAGTAAAACTATCTTTGAAAACTGCTGGATAAATAAGATACTTCCATGACAAAGAACAGCTGAGGAAATTTATGACAACCAAACGAGCAGTCCAAAATGTTTTGAAAGGACATTATAGAAAGAGATAAAGGGTCTAAAACCACATGAAAACCAACAGTAAGAACCCACCAGGTAAGGCAAACAATTAAACAGAGGGAGGCAAAAAAGAGAGAACAAATAAGAATATGACAATGATAAATCAATACATATCAGTTATAACCATCAATGTTAATAGTCTGAACTCACCAATCAAAAGACAGACTGGCAGATTGGATTAAGAAGCATGATCCAACAATATGCTATATACCAAAAGCACATTTAATTCAAAAGGATGGAAAACAATACTCCATGTGACAGGAACTCAGAAAAAAGTAGGTAGGGTTAGTTCGACTTTTTGCAGACAAAGTGAAGTTCAAGACAAGACTGATTAAGAGAGATAAAGAGGGTCACTATATCCTTGTAAAGGGAACAATCCAAGAGGAAGAGCTAACAAATATAAATGTGCTGGGGAGATAGCACAGTGGTCTGAGCACCTGCCTGGTAGGCACAAGGACCCAGGTTTGATCCCCAT
>NW_004524671.1:5798996-5807185 GCF_000260255.1 Octodon degus | reverse complement strand
GCACTAAACTATATAAAACAATTTTTGGCAGAACCAGAGAACAAATATTAATTGACCTAAAAAATTAAATAAGCACTAGAACAATTTTATTGAAGAATTTCAATATCCCCCTCTGACAAAAGGACAGATTGACTAGCAAAAACTCCACAGTGAAATAATAGAACAGAACCAAACTTTTGAACAAATGGACTTAGTAGACGTCTACAGAGTCTCTTCCCTACAACATCAGAACACACATTTTTCTCAGCTGCACATGGGATGTTCTTCAAAATAGACCACACACTAAACCATAGAACATGTTTAAGTAAATGCAAAAGAATTGAAAGTATCTCATGCATATTATCAGACCATAGTGTGATAAAATAGAAATCACTAGCAAACCACAAGAACTTCAAAAACATGGAAATTAAATAGCACCCTCCTGAACAAACAATGGGTCACAGACGAAATTAAAGAAGAGGGCCGGCAAGATAGCTCAGCAGACTAAGTGCCTGCTTAGGCAAGCACAGGTACCAGGGTTCAATCTCTGACACCACAAGCCATGCTGCCCCCCTGCCCCAGGTGTACTGAACTTTCACCGAGACCAGGAGTGGTGGCACATGCCTGTAATCGCAGTGCCGGGGAGGTTGAAAACAGGAGGATCACGCCAAGTCTGCTTAGTTAGACCTTGTACCAAACACCTTAAAAAAATAAAGACAGAAACTAAAGAAAAACTTAGTTTCTACAATTAAATGATAATGAAAATATAACATTCTATAATTTGTAGGGTACAATGAAAGCAGTCCTAATAGGGAAATTTACAGCAGTGAATATCCATATCAGGAAAGCAGAGCAAGCACAAATAACTTAATGTTGAACTACAAACTTCTAAGAAAAGAAGAGCAGAGTAAGCCAAAAGCTCACAGGAAAGAAGAAATTAAGTTGATCAGAGCCGAAATTAATGCTTTGAAGACTAAAAAAAAAGTTACAAAGAATCAACAAATTGAAGAGTTGGTTCTTTGAAAGACTAAATACAATTGAAAAACCCTTCACCAACCTTATCAAAAACAGGAAAGAAAAGACCCAAATCCATGCAATTAGAAAGGGAAAGAGTAGTCACAACAGCCTCTGCAGAAATCCAAAAGATCATCTATACCTACTTTGAAAAATTGTGTTCTAATAATACGGAAAATGAGGAAGAAATAGACAGATTGCTAGATATATATAAATTATCAAAGTTGCTAAAAAGTCCAAGTTTCTTCCAAGATTAATCAGACTGCCATGCTTAATCTCAGTCTCAGGCAATGTCTCTGGACATGAACAAAATTCAGACAAGCTTTCTGCGAAGCCATAGCACAAATCATTCAGAGTCCAACAGCCAATGCAGTCCTTCTTCCCAGAAGGAACCTCCCCAGCCTGATCATTACAGGCAGAATTTCTAACAACCTCCTGGTCTTCTGAGCTCTGACCAGAATCTCCCATACAGAATAGCCAAAGCTATTCCAGCACTTCTCTTGTAGGTCACCAAATCTTTCCTATCTCTTCCATTCCTAAAAGCTCAGAATCCACATGGGCAGGTAGTCACAGCAATGACCCCATTCCTGGTACCAAATTCTGTCTTGGTTACTCTTCTCTTTTTGCTGGGACAAATACCCAACACCCAGAATGAAGGAAGAAAAGATTTATTTAGCTCATAGTCAATGGAGGTTTCAGTCCTTACTAATCTGGCTGCAAGGCAGAAAGACACATGGCAAAGCAATCTTTCATGGTGATGGCAAAGAGCAGAGAGCAAAGGGAATGGCAGCAGCTCAGGCAGCTAGCTAGCCTCTCTCCCCTCCTTACATTGTAATGCAAATCACCTGCCTCACAGCAGGTATAGCATCTACACCTACAATAATCAACCACAAGGGCTGGCCAGAGAGTTCAGCAGACTAAAGTGCCTGCTTAGGCAGACACAGGTAGTGGAGTTCGATCCCCAGGGTGCTGTGCCAGCCCTGCCCCTGGGGCATGCTGAGACAGAGATTGAGACTGTGTGTGGTGGTGTGGGCCTGTTATCCCAGCACTTGGGAGGCTAAAAACAGGAGGATCACTACAATTCTGATCTGTGTAGTGAGACCTGTAGACCTTATACTAAATACATTTTAAGAAAAATTAATCACAAACTCCAGAAGCTGCCCCATGTCTGTGTGAGCCTTTGGGGGGACAACTAGACAAAGATGACAACAAATGAAAATGGCCACACTACCAAAATTGTTATACAGATTTAATCCAATTTTGATAAAAATTCCAATAGTATATCTCACAGAATTAGAGAAAACAAGCCTAAAATTCATCTATAACAAGAAGAGACCTAGAATAGCCTAGCCAACAAAGGCAAGGCAGGGGCATCACAACTCCTGACTTGAAATTATACTAAAAAGCCACTAAAAAAAATTAATTAAAAGTTAAAAGGCCCTTTTGTTTTGAAACCAAAAAGGCTTGTTCTTGCCAAAAAAAAAAGGTACGTGGACTTCTTGATGTGGAATCCACAGAGAGGAACATATTAGCTATGCCTGCAACTAGAAGATTTATCACATCTTCAACTCTGAACATCCATTAGGTTTTAGACCCATTTCCAGATCTCTAAACTGATGTATCACAGGCTTGGGTCTGGTCTTTCTCTACTCTGAAGCTAAAGATCTATGGATCTAATATAAGCTCCAAGACATTCTCAGAGATGAACAGAGACTCTGGGTAGATTCCACATTTGGGGCAGAAGATAAATTTTCCATATGCCGAGCAGTTAAGAGTCATATAAGAATCTAATTAAATATGTGCTCCAGTCCTTAGAAAAATGCACCCAATGAATATCTGCTACGCTATTTTGTAAGGCAATCTTAGATTCCTTGAAGCCCTTAGATTTACTAAGCATAGTAACAACCACCATTGTTAAACATTTTCTATGTGCTGGACCTTGTGTTGTCACTTTAGAGACATCACCACACCATCTGGCAGGGCCTCTTCAGGTCCACGGGGAGAATTATTAAATTTAAAATCAAGGCCACTTACAAAGGAGTTATATGAAATTGCTCTTGTAAAAAGATATGCTAGTACAAACATCTGCAAGTAGGAGTATCTGCACTATAACTTTAATTTGGAGATTTTATTTGAATTTTCTGGCTGTTTTCATTATTTTCATCATATATATCTTTAAAGGAAATCAAATAGGCCTAGTCATGAATCTAGGTAACAGTTATTTTGGAGAAAGTCTTGTCTGAGACTGTATTTTCCCCAATTATATTTGCATATAATGTATAACCTAAGTTTCCCTTAAGCCATACCAAATATAGTATTTAAGCAACTTTTTGGAACAGGATGTGCAAACAGACTTATTTGCACGATTGAAATTCTTACATATCCTTGGAAAGAGACATTTTCTTCATTTGAAGATGTGAAAAGCTAAGGTGATAACTATTCTACCTTTGTTCACACCTGAAAAATGGTGATTCCGAAAGTTAGTCTGAATTAAAAGGCCAAATTCTCAGTTACTGTACTTTTACTCCCTTTATGATTTGTGTCTAGTTGTTCCCCCAAGTCTCATGCAGTCATGGGGTGGCTTCTGGAGTTTGTGATTGATTATGGTGGGTGTGGATGCTCTATCTGCTGTGGGGTAGATAATTTGCGTTATAATATAAGGTGGGAAGAGATGCTAGCTGCTTGAGCTGCTGCTACTTGTCTTTTTGTGTTCTTGCTCTTTGCCGCAGCCAAGAAAAGTTGCTTTCTGCTATGTGCTGCTCTGCCTTGGAGCCAGATAAATATGGACTGAAACCTCCAGTAACTGTGAGCTAAATAAACCTGTCCTTCCCTAATTTGAGTGTCGGGTATTTGTCCCAGCAACCAGAGAAGAGTAACTAAGACACTCTTGTAGACTTTGATGTAAGAATCATTGCTAAGTACCATTAGTATGTTATAAAACTGATGAAATAAATACTTTTACTTCCACTAGTATAGAATAAATAATTGAAAAGCTGATGTTAAGCATATCATAATGAATCCAAATTTATGTCAGGTTAAGAAGTAAGTTTAGATAACAGAATTCTGAAGGATGGAGTACATAGCTTATTGGGACAAAAGAGAGATTTTTGAAAACATTTAGACTTGGACTTTCATGTAGTTGGGTGTTGAAAATCAAGGAAGGGAAGTCAGGGCAGTTAAGATCAGAAAGTCAAGGAAAAAATGTTCAGACAATTGTGTGCTCTTAGCTGAGAAATGGAGTACTTTGTAGCCTACACACAGTTAATGCCATAGCTGTTGTGAAAACTAAACAGCCCCACTAGCACATCACCATACGGTTACCATTGGTTTTCAAGGTAGCTGTGTAGTTACTACATTGCTACAGAAAAACAAAGCAGGTTATTTTATGATAGCTATGCAATTAGCTCATGTCACAATCAAATGTACACTTCTTAAAGCAACAATGAAATTAAATGTTCTATTTTTCCATGCATCTTCACGAGTCATAATACTGTCCTTCTTTTGGAAATAACAGAATGAATCAAGTACCATCATAGAAAATATGCAGATTTTCCTAATCTCTTTTTTCTCTGATAAACAAATGAATACCTTTGAAACTATAGATGCAAAAGAGTTAGAACACTGGATAGGCAGGCAAGCATACAGATTCTGTACAAATCTGCAACAACAAAGAACAATGAGTCCCTTCTGAGTGTGGTAAGGAGGGGGTAGCATGGCAAGCCACAAGTCTCAATGGCTCCAAGGAATGAGATGAATCAAATCCACTTCATTCTATATTACATGCAGGCTAAAAATCCCAGCAAGCAAAATCTGGTACCATGTTACGTGTACATGCAGTTTCTGTTGCACATACTCCCTAGTATTTTAATACTTAAGAAGTTCTTAAAAAGCCAGCAAAAAAAAATAAATAAAAAATAAAAATAAAAAAGCCGCCACTCAGTAAAAGTTTGAACACACTACCACATCTGAGTTCATTATTTGTCCATGCCAGCAGGTCTTTTTATTTACAGCCCTGTGTACGATCATATTTCTATGAAGGTAATTGCGAGCTACTTAAAATAATGAGAACAGCTCTATTTATTGTTACTAATTGATTTCTAATATATCAAAATTAATTAGGCAGAACAGGTCATAACAAGCTTTCTCTGAGGCATATTTTAATGGGATCTGAATTTAGAAAATTAATGGACAAATTAGTATAATTTATTTTTATATTTGTTGTTTTTCCAGAAATAGCTTCAACATTCTCTAGGGACAAAAAGCCTACTCCTGTGCCATTTCTCAACCCCCTCCTGACTTTTTTTTTTTAATAATACTAAACTCATTTTTCCTCTACTTAGAGCAAAAACAAATCTCTCTATTCCCTAGATGATATGAATTTAAAGTCTAGTCATAAAAGTAAAGAGTTTCAGGGATTAACTGAACTCACTACAGTCTTGACAGTACTCTTCAGTGAGCAGAAAGATACCCAGAGGAAAAATTGTGCTTATTTTCTCATCTATACAGTATTTATATCCACATGTAGATTCCAAAATTTATAGCTGAGGTGTTATATTTGGAGAACGTAGGTTAAATATAACACTAATTTTTCCATCTTTCTGTTAATACTTACTTTTAAAGGAATAGATAAAACCTTCATCAATGATAAAGTTATCTTAAATTCTTAATAGTTTGATTCAATGTCTGACAATCATGAAAACATGCATGTCTATACATGTCTATAACTATGTAACTTTTTAAAGATAAGATACTCAAGTACCTGTGATTATTTTTTATTTTTTATATAGTGGGGAATCAAACTCAGGACCTCACATTTGCAAGGCACTATCCCACTGAGCTAAATCCCCAGCCCTCCTGTGACCTTTATCTTTTTTTTTTTTTTTCTTCTGTCTACGGTGTTCAGGGTCTCACTACTAGATCAAACTCATAGTGATCCACCTGTTTATAGCCTCCCAAGAGCTGGTATTGCGTGTCACCACACCCAGTCTCAATTGCTGCCTCAATGTGCCCTGGGGGCAAGGCCAGCACAGCAGGCCTGGGGAACAATCCTCAGCCCCTGTGCCTGCTTGCAGGTGCTTTAATCTGAGCTATGCCAACCCAAAGGGAAAAACTGTTTAAATGGCACCTCTACCTTTAGTTTTTGTGTTTTTTTTTTGTTTTGTTTTGTTTTGTTTTTTTCTTGCAGTACCAAGGACCTTGTGCTATCCAGGCAGGTGCTTATGCCACTGAGCTATCTCCTTGGCCCCTTTATCTTAATCTTAGAAATATCAGAGATTCAAATTCTTTAAAAGACTATGCAATAGAACTAATTCTATGTTATTCTACAATTAACCTGTGTATTCAAATGGCTAGGATAGATATATAGTTACATTCTCTTAATAAATAGAGGGATTTGTTCTAATGGTGTTTGTAAATAGGATATCAAGTCTGCATCTTGTACAACAATTAACCACTATGAAGAATGAATGCACTGTGTTAATTATTGAAACTGTCCTACCAATTTGGTTTGAAACTGTCTCATTGCTATTTGTTTCTCAGTAAAATTATGGAAAAAAATACAATTAACATTATCCTACCATTAAAGTAGGGCTACTATGCCTTTCTCTTCTCTCATCTAATCCATGTACCACACTTTTTAATTTCAAGGATTTTATTATCTACAAAACATAATAATCCAGTTTAATATCACACCAAAGTCTTTATCTGCCACCTAGGATTAAGAGAAAGTTTCCTTCTTCAAAAGGAGAAACTGTTATAGCAGTTTCTATGTTAAAATAGAAAGTGTTAAAAAAAGAAAAGTGTTTCTATGTTAAATTGCTCTCAAGATTTCTCACCTCCTCAGTAGACATAACTGGCATAACTTTTAGGATTGCGAAAGTGATGAGGCCTTTATCCTGTTTTCCCTACTATGGACCTGCATTCATGCATGATGGATTTTGCTCCCATGATTAGACCATGTTAAAACAGGAAGATGATCTAAGTGAGACTGACCCAAAAACACCTGAAAAGATGGTTTCCTTTAGTTGGTCACAGGAGCCTTAACATGTGCTCCTGTTGTTGAATAGCTTCTTTTAAGATGGCATGCCAATTAAGCTTATTATAGGTTCCTCCTGCCTTTGAACAAAGAATTGGATGTATAAGCCAAATATGGTGCCAAAAGTTTATTTGAAAAGTGAGGAGTGAGCCACTGCAGTACACTGAGCTCCATAGAGATGGCACCGGGGCAAGTGAGAGCTGGACGGGCACTGGGTGACTCTGTACCTCGTTGAGGGAAACAAGTAAACATGGGCAAAGGCGATCCTAAGAAGCAGAGAGGCAAGATGTCATCATATGCATTCTTTGTGCAAACTTGCTGAGAGAAACTCAAGAAGAAGCACCTACATGCTTCTATTAACTTCTCAGAGTTTTCTAAGAAGTACTCAGAGAGGTAGACGAGCATGTCTGCCAAAGAAAAAGGAAAATTTGAAGACACAGCAAAAGCAATGAGGCTCATTATGAAAAAGAAATAAAAACTTAAATTCCTCCTAAAGGAGAAACAAAAAAGAAGTTCAAGGATACCAGTGCGCCCAAGAAGCCTCCTTTGGCCTTCTTCTTGTTCTGTTCTGACTATCACCCAAAACTCAAAGGAGAACATCCTGACCTCTCCATTGGTGATGTCACAAAGACACTTGGAACAATGTGGAATAATACTGCAGCAGATGACAAGCAGCCATATGAGAAGAAGGCTGATTAGTTGAAGGAAAAGTATGAAAAGGATATCACTGCCTACTAGGCTAAAAGAAAACCTGATTCAGCGAAAAAGGGAGTCGTCAAGGCTGAGAAAAGCAAGACAAAGAAGGAGGAGGAGGAAGATGAGGATAAACAGGAAGAAGAAGATGAAGAGGATGAGGAGGATGAAGAAGAGGAGGGTGATGAATAAGTTGGTACTAGTGCAGTTTTTTCTTGTCTATAAAGCATTTAACTCTCCTGTATACAACTCACCCCTTCTGAAGAAAAAAAATTGAAATATAAGACTGTGTAAGATTTGTTTTTAAACTGCACAGTGTCTTTTTTTTTTTTTTTTTTTATTTACTACCAAATGTGACTTTAGATAGCCCTGTCCTGGTAGTATTTTCAATAGCCAGTAATCTTGCCTGGTACAGTATGGGTGTCATAAATTGGCATGGAAACTTAAAGCAGGTTCTTGTTGGTGCACA
>NW_004524671.1:5796964-5798896 GCF_000260255.1 Octodon degus | reverse complement strand
AAGAAAAAAAATTGAAATATAAGACTGTGTAAGATTTGTTTTTAATTTTCACTTTTTTTTTTTTTTTTTTTTTTTTTTGTACTACCAAATGTGTCTTTAGATAACCCTATTCTGGTAGTATTTTCAATAGCCAGTAATCTTGCCTGGTACAGTATGGGTGTCATAAATTGGCATGGAAACTTAAAGCAGGTTCTTGTTGGTGCACAGCACAACTTCGTTATATATGGGGACAGTAGATTTTCATCTTCAGTTGTCTCTGATGCAGCTTATACAAAGTAATTGTTCTGTTAACTAAATATCACCCTGTACTTGCAAAAAGAAAGTTGTAACTGTTTTGTTGACATTCTGAATGCTTCTAAGCAAATACAATTTTTTACTAGAAAAAAAGAAAAGTGAGGAGTAAAGGAGATCTACCCAGATCCTTCATATGCCCTGTCAGTGAAAATTTTTCCATGAAAGAAGTTGCTTCCACCCGAACACCAGGTTTCTCATTTAGCAAAACTCAAATAAGCTCTGTGTGCCACCTCCCTCCAGGCTTTCACTTGTTCAGCTCAAGTATAAAAGACTGTGCACTTGGGTGGGATGATAAAGGAGAGGAGGCTCCACATGGGTCCACATCACTGTTGTGAAAATCACCAAAGGGATAAGATTTCAGCTCCTGCAGGTGATGTTGCTTTCTGAACAGGGACAACCCCCATCAGACTCCCACACAGACACCAAGAGGAAACCAGGCATCAGCAAACATGCAAAGGCAGGCAACACTGTTTTCATTTGATTAGTGTTGCTGCAGAATGAGACAGATCTTTGTGAAGCTGAGCCCGTGGAGAGATTGTCACTAAAAGGTACAATTAAACTGTACTCCAGGTGAGCCACATTACAGAACCCGAGAATCTCAAACAGTTGTCACCTGAGTGTTTACAAACTGCCTATCACTTGCCACCAGTATGCTTTGTTGAAGAGTTGGGGGTTAGGGAAAGCTTGCTTCTCTGCTTTGGTCCTCTTGTTCAACACATGAGCTAGATATATGGTCCTTGCCTAAATTGTATGTGTGTGATTTTTTTTTCCTTTAATTTTTTATTTGGTACAAGGTCTTGCTATGCAGTTCAGACTTGTAGCAATCCTCCTGTGCTGGGATTACAGAGGTGCACCACCATGCCTGGTTTTGGTGTCCAGCACGGCATACACAGTGTTCTGAGGCTGGCACAGCATGTGGTACTGGGGATCAAACCTAGATCCTTGTGCTTGCCAGGCAGCCGCTTAGACCACTGATCTCTCTCCCCACCCACAATTTTGTTTTAAAGTCAAAACACCTGATTTTTAATGCAACTTTTAACAATAAAGTGTAATATTCACTCTTTTGAAGTCTGTGACCTTCAGTATATTGATGAAGTTGTTCTAATTTTATTTATTTAAATTTATGTATTTTGTACAGGGTCTCACTTGGACTTATAGTGATCCTCCTGTTTTCAGCCTCCTCAATGCTGGGATTACAGTTATGTGTCACCACACTAGGTCTCAGTGGCTGGCTCAGTGTGCCTGGGGGTAGGGCTGGCGCAGGGTGCTGTATGAGGAATCAAACCTCAGTCCCTGTGCTTACCTAAGCAGGCACTTATTCTGCTGAGCTATCTTGCTGGCCCATGTTCTAATTTTAAAACTTTTACATCACCCCATAAAGATACTTGTTACAGTCAGTTGCTCTTACCTGCTTTCTGTCTCTGTATATTTCCCTTTTGAACATTGCACACAAACTCATAAAAGGTAGTCTGCATATCTGGTTTTTTTTTTTTATGTTTTCAAGGTGAATTCAATTGCCATATGAATTGACTCATCATTCCATTTTAAAGCTAAATAATGTCCAACTTATGTACTCATTAATTAACAAACAATTATCCTATGTTTCCTCTGTTTAGCTATAATAAATAATCCTGCAAG
>NW_004524671.1:5790678-5796290 GCF_000260255.1 Octodon degus | reverse complement strand
AAAAAAAAAAAAAAAAAAAAAAAAAGACCTGTGAGGCTAACACATAACTCCTCCTCCACATAGCCAGGACCTTAAAATGAGAGCTATATGGTAAAAATACTACTGCTATTGTATATAAAATAATGTGATAATTAACTATTGTGCCAATTCAAGTAAAAAGTGTCTAACTGATTCTGGATGTGACTGAATGGGCTTAATAAAGGTAGAAGATGCTCCTGGCAGTGAGTGGCACCAAGCAATAGGCCTGTAACTGGATGGAATAAAAAAGGGAAGGAAGAAGGCAGACTCACTGCTGCTTCTCAAAGGAGCTGCAGTCTTCACCATCACTTTGGAACTGCATCTCCTGGCTTGCAGGGCAGACCACCCAGCCTTGCAGTGCTCGCTCTTCTGCTCCCTCATATGGACTCCACAAGTCTATGCAGTGAGCTCCAGGCCTTCAGCCTGTAACAGGCTCCCTCAGATCTCCACCATGCAGACTGCCCTTCGGCACTCTTCCACACTTGACTCTGCAGAGAGCCATTGTAAGCCCACCTTGAAAATACATCTTCTATCAAATAAGTTTCTCTAGTGAGCACAGATGTATGGGGGACCACAAACTATAAACTGAGCCTAGAGGATGTGCAGACAATCCTTTTCCTGCCCTTTCAGGTAGGTTGGACCAAGAAAATTCCCTGCTTTCTTGGGGTCACAGCTGAAAGCCCTAGGGCTAGTGACTCTGTGGTGCTCACAGGGAAAGATAAGCCCTGCTGAGGACCACAAGGCACCTGGGAAATCTACCATTTCCTTATTCCCCCTTGTCCTATCCTTGCAAGAATGCATTGCTCTTCTTCCTAGCCCACCCAATGCTTACTGTTCCTGGAAGCACCCACTGCCCTTCACCCAATGTCCTTCATACAGACATAGTAAATACTGAGGTGCTGGCCACCTGCTGGCCTTCTGTTCCCTTGACAACTGGTCACCCAGATCGCTGATGCACCTCCATTATGTCCTTTTAATTTGTACTGTAACACCGAGCAGGAGATTGGAGCCCACTGCAGGGGTCCCTGCTACTGAATGGCTGATGCAGATAAACTTCAAACAAGACAACAAGATGCTGAACAAGGGGCCGGGGAGATAGCTCAGTAGAATAAGCACTTGCCGGGCAAGTACGAGGACCTGAGTTCAATCCCTGGTTCCACCAAACAAACAAACAAAAAAGATGTTGAACAATTCTGGAGATGAAAGAATTCTAGCTATGTTCATTCACTTCTAGCTATATTCATAGAAATGATCAAATTTATATTGATACTGAATAATTCATATGTGGATAATGAGTATTATCAGATGAGGCTTGCATTATAAAAAGATATAGCTACATAGATATGATTGAAATCCACAATGAATGTTTGAATTTTAATATTTTGTTATATTAAAAGATACATTGCCACTAATCCACTTCAAAATACACCCTTCCCTTGGGCCACACTTCCACTGTTCTTTTTGCCATTTTCTGAGGCAGTTCTGGAAGTCCTATTTTGTGTCTTTCTGAGTGTTATATAATATGCAGTGAGGAAGAGATCCAACAGGGCTGATTAGAGGAGGTGGTGACTCAGAGCAGTCATCAAAAAATATAGGTACTCTGAAATAGGGAGGCCACCATGCTGTCAAATGGAAAAATCATTTTGAAAGATGATCTATCTACATCAAATTATCTTGGTCATTAAAGGGGAGAAGTAGTGCCGCTGCCCCGCACACTCTGGAAAGCACCGCATTTCGGAAGCTGCTGTAATAGGCTGAGGGAAGGTGGCAATGCTGCAGAGGCCAGAATCTTGGAAAAGCTCTGCCTATTTACTTCCTCCCTTCTGAAAGAGGAAACAGCTGGAAAATGGACTGTAGCTGGGGACCTAAGGAAGCCATGAGTGGTAATAAAGAGAAAAAGGGAAAGTGGGGATCACTTCTCCCCATCACCCTCTAAAATAACAGAGAACATTGCATCCTAGTAGCATCCTATCCACCACTCAACACCAGCAAAGAAAGCTGCCTCCACTCCAGAGTTAAAGAGGCTGAAGATTGGGACTAGAAGGGCAACACTGAGCCCACCAGTGGGGGCTCAGGTATTACACTCCTGGAGGCACCAGAGTGGGCATGGGAATGAAATAATACAAAAGAGTCAACAACAGGAAAAGCACTCAATGATAAGAATAAATCAATAGCTTTCAGTAATAATTCTCAATGTTAAATGGCCTCAACTCCTCAATGAAGACACACATTTGCAGACAGGATCTAAAAACAAAATCAAACTATTGCTTGTATTCAAAAAAATCATCTAGTCAAAAAAGAAATTCATAGAGTGAAAATTGAAGGATAAAAAACAATATTCCACTTGACAGGACCCAGAAAGCAAGCAGCTGTAGCAATTTTATTCCCAAAGTAAACATCAAGCTAAAACTGATTGGAAGAGGCAAAGAAAGTCACTATATATTAGAGGAAACAAGCAGGAAGAGATGCTAATTGTAAATATATATGCACCAAATATTAGGGCACATAACTTCATAAAACAGACACTGCTGGACATAAAAGATCAAATGAACACCATAATCATAAGTAGTGACTTCAATATACTATTTTCACAAATAATGACTCATTTGGGCTGGCCAGATAGCTCAGTGGATTAAAGTGCCTGCTTAGGCAGATGTAGGAACTGGGGATTGATCCCCAGCATGCCATGCCTGACCCACCCCCGGGGCGAGCTGAGACAGCCATTGAGACTGAGCATGGTGGCATGTACCTTTAATTCCAGAGCTTGGGAGGCTGGAAACAGGAGAATCACTATGAGTCCAATTTGTGTAGTAAGACCCTGTAGACCCTGTACTACACACATATATACGTGTGTGTGTGTGTGTGTGTGTGTGTGTGTGTGTGTGTAATGATGAGTCATCTAAGCACAGATCAACAAAGAAATTTAAGAGGTGAACTACAACTTCACATAAGTGGATTTAATAAATAGCTACAGAGCTGGAGAGATAGCTCAGCACCTTAAGTGCCTGCCTGGCAAGCACCAGGTCCTCAGTTTGATCCTTGGTACCAGAAAAACAAAACAAAACAAGAAAAACCCTACAGAGTTTTCTCCCTTACTACAACAGAATATACATTCATTTCAAAAACAAGGGGATCTTTCACCAAAATGGACCACATACTAGTCTATAAAGTATGCTAACTGAACACAACAAAATCAAAATAATTCTAGATATTTATCAGATCATTGTACATTGAGGCTAGAAATCAATTACTATAGAAACAACAGACATTACATTAAAAACTAGACAATGTTTGAAATGCAGTGAGATAGTGAGGTTAAGCTTGATAGCCTAAATGGTTTGATAATAACAATAAGCTCTTCTTCTGGATGGTTAACAACCTAAGTTCGCAGACCAAAATTAGAGAAAAAGGAGGGATACAAGGAAAGCCAACATTTTGGCCCTAGCCTTCTAAGGTCAATTAAGACTCAGGACATATGAGAACTTGTACTGTAACGTCATGTACCTCGGTAGTGTCCCAAATTTTCTGATCAAGAAGATTATGGGGCCAAAGAGGAAAGTGATCGATGACATAGAGTGGGCCTAAGGAGAGTCACATGAGGAGAAGACACTCTCTCAGGCTTTCACAGAGAGCACATTGGCCAAGCATTGGCCGTGACTCATCCACATGGCTGCACTGATAAAGGTTCTACAATCTGAGGTACAGGATCTCAGGACAAATCCTGAGGGCATTTCACTGACCTTCTCAGACCAAAAAGCTACAACTCTTGTTGCATAGGTCCTGCTTTACCTTGGTCTTAACCATCCAGCAGAAAAGTATGAAGACGAAATATAAGAAATAAAGCCATGCTGTTAAGTTGAGCTGTGGGGGACTCAGGTCAATAATATCTGACATTGCCAGTTAAACAGAAGACCCAATGCTATTATGGGCTACTGGACTCTTTTAGAATATTTTGCTGAGTTTACACACCTATAATATTCAATAACGGAACTTAGAAAAAATGGGGTATACCTATGAATGTCCATTTTGTATCTGTGTATTCAAAGTGGTTGAGATAGATATATAGTTGCATTCTCTTAATGAATAGAATGATTTGTTGTAATGGTGTTTGTAAATAGGATCACAAGTCTGCATCTTGTACAGCAATTAACCACTAAGAAGAATATATGCAGTGTATTATTTGTTGAAACTGTACTTCCGATTTGATTTGAAACTGTCTCATTGCTATCTGTTTATCAATAAAACTTTGAAAAAAAAACCAGACATTTAACAACACATTTCTAAACACTCAGTGGGTCAAAGAGGACCTCAAAGAAGAAATTAAACAATTTCTACAATCAAACAATAATGTTTAAACAATATACAAGAAACTGTGGGACATAATGAAAGCAGTCTTGGGAAGTTTATTGCAGTTAATGCTCACATTACAAAAAAGAATGAGCTCAAATGAATAACCTCATCATGCACGTTAACATACTCAAAAACCAGGAACAGTTCAAACTCAAACCTAGTTTAAAGAAATAAATTATATTTAAAAATCAGTGAAAATTAACAAAATTGAGACTACCAAAATACAAAAAAAAAAAAAAAAAAAGAATCAGAGTTGGTCCTAGAAATAAATAAGTAAATACATAAATAGACAAACCTGTAGCCAAACTTAGGAAAGACAGAAAAGGTTAGCATTAATAGTCAGGTGTGGTGGCACATGCCTGTAATACCAGCACTCAGGAGTCTGAGGCAGGAGGACTGTGGTGAGTTTGAGACCAGCTTGTGCTACAAACTGAGCATAAGGCCAGCCTGAACTGAATAGCAAGATTCGGTCTAAAAGAAAAAAAATCACCTTAATGCAATTATAAAGGAAAAAGGCAAACCCACTATCATTGACTTTTAAGAAATGTAAATTAAAGCAACACTGAGATTCTAACTAATTCCAGAAAGAATGGTAACCATTAAGAAATCAAATAAAACAACTGTTGGTAAAGCCATGGGAACAACAACTAAAAAAAAAACCTTTTTACATTGTCAGAAGGAGTGTAAACTAATGCAACTACTACAAAAATCACTATGGATATTCCTTAAAAAATAATAATAGAAATTCCATTATGTGCATCTATATCCATTATATCCATCTATTCCCCTACTAGGTATCTTCCTGAAAGTGTTGAAGTCATCATATTATGGGGATACATGCAAAACAATGTTTTATTTTAACTTATTTTTTGGCAGAACCAGGAATTGAACTCAGGCTTTTGTGCTTGCCAGGCAAGCGCTTATTCTACTGAGCCATCTCCCCGGCCCACAAAGCAATGTTTATAGCAGCACAATTCATAATAGCTAAATCCTGCAAGTAGCCTCTATGTCTACCAACAGCCAACAGATAAAGAAAATGTGATATTTATACATGAAATACTAGTCTGCTGCAAAAAAGGAAAATTTGGGTCATTTGTATCAAAATAAATGCATTTCTCCCAAGATACTTCTTACATATGGTTGTCTTTTAATTGGCAGTATATTTTGGTTTTAATGTATTTGAATTTAATTTAATTTTATTTTATTTTTTTATTTTTCAACAAATAATACACTGCATATATTCT
>NW_004524671.1:5748937-5782469 GCF_000260255.1 Octodon degus | reverse complement strand
AGGTAAGGTGGAGTGGTGGGGGGTGGCCTGAGGGGGTGGGAGAGTGTCCTGCCTATGCTGTACCTGGGGCAGGACTGGTCCCGCCAGCGCAGGGTAGCAGGAAGCTCTCCACACACTCACCGGACCTGGGCTAGGACCAATGTATTTTAATTTTAATGACTAGAATTTCTTTTTATGAAAAGTCCTTAATATTGTATGAATATTTACCAGTGTAATAGTCTTTTGTTATGATTAGGAGGTCTCACATTAAGTTTAGAAATCTTTCCATATCATAAAGTCATAAAGAAATCCTCACATTATTTTTATTTTATTATTATTATTAGTATTAGTATTATTAGTATTTTTAAATTTATTTGGTACAGGGTCTCACTATGCAGCTCGGATTAGTAGTAATCCTAATCCTCCTGTTTTAGCCTCCCCATTGCTGGGATTACAGGTGTGCACCACCATGCCTAGTTTTGGTGGCTGGCACATTCCAGGGCCGGCATGGCATGTGGGACTGGGTATTGAACTCTGGTCCATTTGCCAGGCAGGTGTTTAGACTGCCAAGTTATCTCCTCAGCTCACAAATTATTTTTAGAAACATTGTTTTTAGATTGATAGTAATCTTGGAATCCAACTATTCATCAGCTATAGAAACTGGAGGGCTGGCCAAATAGCTCAGCAGATTAAAGTGCCTATAAGCAGGCTCAGGGACCAGGAGTTCGATCCCTAGGCCTGCTGTGCTGGCCCCACCCCCAGGGTGTGCTGAGAGGCAGTTGAGACTGGGCATGGTGGTGCATGCCTGTAATCCCAGCTCTTGGGAGGCTGTAAACGGGCGGATCACTATGAGTCCAATCTAGTAGTGAGACCCTGAACACCCTGCAGGCCCTTCCCTAACATACAAAAAAAGAAAAAAGAAAAAAAAAAAAAGAAAGAAAGAAAAGAAAAAGAAAGAAAGAAAGGAATGAAGGAAGAAAGAAATTGGAATAAAAAATATATATCTGTTAGAACGTCTAAAACTAAAATGATTGAGTATCTAAGTATTTGAAACAGATTGGAATTTGTTAAATAATCAATATACTCTTGGAATACAACCTATTTACTCATAGATACTTCCCAAGATAAATTTCATGTCCTTATACTCTTATATAAATGTGTACAGCAGCCTTATTTGCAAAAGTCAAGAACTGAAAATTAATCGAATGTCTATCGGTAGATGAATGACCAAGTAAATCTAATATATCCATAAAGTGGAATAGCTCAAAAAAAAAAAAAAAAAAAACCAGAAATGGTGTTTTTGTAATGAATCCTAAGTGACCTATAATAGAGCCAGATTCAAAAAATATAAGCATTGTATAATGCATTTACACAAATTTTTGAAAATGTAAAGTATAAATAATAAGCGGATCACAGATTTTTGGGGTGCAGGGCAATGTATACTAATGGGAATTTTAGAAAGACACACTAAGAAATTTGGAAGCATGCTGAATACGTTCATTATTTTGGTTTGTAGTGGTAGTTTTATGCATGTACATGTATGTTAAAATTTAACAAACTATATACTAAAACATATATTGCTTCTAATATGTCAATTAAGTCCTAATAAAGTTGTTAAAGGCCGGCGAGATAGCTCAGCAGGCTAAGTACCTGCTTAGGCAAGTGCAGGGACTGGGTATCCCATGCTGCACCAGTCCTGCTTCTGGGGGTGCTGAGAGCTGGCCACCGAGTCCGGCCATAGTGGCACACACCTGTAACCCCAATGCTGGTACAGCTGAGACAGGAGAACCACTACAAGTCCAAGCTATGTAGTGAGACCCTGTACCAAGTATATGAAATTAAAAATAAATTAAAAAGCTGCTAAAATAAATTTTATGTATTTATACAATAAAATATTAAATTAAAAAATTTATTTACATATTTGGTACAGGTTCTTGCTATGCAGCTTGAACTCATACTAATCCTCCTATCTCACCCTCCCCAGGGCTTGGATTAAAGATATGCACTACTATGCAACTATCTCCTGAGTCCACAATAGAACATTAAAAAGCACCAAAAGTAAACTACACATCTACATGACAACACCAATGATTCTTAAATTGGTGAACAAAAGAAGCAAGGCTCGGTCATAGGTTAAAGCTAAAATTCTGGGCACGACCCAAGTTGTTTAGATGTGATTTCATAAACGAGGGGTCCACTACATTTCGATATCAAGTTTAACAGCAAGAAAAACTAATCTAGTGTACAAAGAACTGCAACAGTGGGAAACTTGGTGGAAGAAAGGGAGTTGTTTGGGAAGGAGCATTGGGGAGACTCTCAGGACATGAACATGTTCTAATGTTTAAAACACAAGGATGCTCATGTGTAACAATTCATTGAATTTAGTGTTTACATGATTTTATGAGACTCCACATTAGTGCATTATGCTTCAACTAAAAGTTAAAAATCATATATTACCATATACAACAAAGAATAGGCAAAGAGTGATTCCTCTTCAAAATAGCTCAATGAAGTAAAATGGATAGAAGTTAAGTTACAAGAAATAAGGCAGCAGACACTTGCAAAAAGCAAATATAAGCAACTACTTTCAGAGACATTTTAAAATGAAACAGAAAATGTTTAAAATGAAAATGAAGTCATGGAACATGAGTCAAGAATACAATTGCACTTCTTAAAAAAGTATAGTCTAATGGTCTTCAGATGAAAGTCTGGGAGTCAGAAATTTTTCCTTTCAAATCCTATGTTTATGCCTTACTAAGTAAGACTTTCAGGAAGCAGCTTACTCAATGCTCCCTAAATATACAGTAGAAATATTAACTTAATTCTTAACAGTAGAAAGTGTCGGATAAGAATTAAATAATCAAATAGAGTACAGAATGGGGCTACCAATTGTTGACCCTTAAAATACCAATAACTGGTATAATTTTCAAAAACTATGATTAGCTCAAAAACACTACAAATGTGTTATGGGGTCTCAGAGCCCAACTCTGCTAGTCCATTTTTCGTTACTATAACCAAAACTTGAAGCAAGTTAACTTTATAAAGAAAAGGAGTTGATGCATCTCTAAGTTCTGATGCTCCACGAGTGAAGCACTAGCACTCGCTTGGCTCTGAGGAATGCCTTGTGGTAGATGGCAGAACAAAAAGAAAGATTGCATGAAACAGGGATCCAGAGAGAAACTGGGGTGCTGTCATTCCTGCTCAGGGCACACCCTCATACCTGAGGACCCCCTGAAGCCCCAACTTTTTACTGTCCTTCTACCTCCACAAACCATCACATCACAGATCAAGTCCCTCTACAGGGTCCTCTCCAATGCAAACAACATCCACACTTTAGCATCAGATGCGGTCACTTTAGCACTGCAGGAAGCCAAACACGACAAAGCAGAGACTACACTTGTGGAGGTCTTCACTTACTGTGTTCATAGTTATTATCTGCGTCTGATTTCACTCTCAAAAATATTTTGGGGAAAGCTGCTAGAGAACTGATCCAAAGACCTCTAGGGAGCGGATCTAAATCTTCCAGTCCTTCCTCATCTCCAGAGGCCTAGAAAACACAGGCCCACCGAATGTTCATTGAAAGTCTTAGAGTATCATGCACTGAGAATAGCAAAGTGGAGGTAAACTGAATCTCTTCAAAACCATAGCTTACTGTGCTGAAAAACAACATGACATAGATTCTTTTTTGTACACCATGCCCAACATACAACAGAAATATTACTGGACATTCAAAAATACATGACTCTGTGCCAAATAACCAGGAAGAAAGACAAAAGCAGATGAACAGCTGGTCCAGATCAAAAGCAATCCAGGTTAACAGACTAAGATTTTAAAGTAATCTTGATTGATATATTCAAAACAATAGAACAAAAGATGGAACAATAAGTGAACAGATAAAAGTAATAGCAAAGATATAAAAAGAAAACAAAATAAAAATTTGAATATATTGGAACATACATTGGGACAAAAACATAATGAAGTTGAGAAGTGCAAGTATAAAACTAATAGAAATCTTGAGAGCGCAGGCCCGGCGAGTGAGTGAGATGACTGAAGGCCTGCGGGATCCTGAATAGACCCAGAGTGCAGGCCTGGTGAGTGAATGAGATGACCCAGGGCCTGTGGATCCTCATTTGACCCAGGCTGCAGGCCCAGCACAGAACTCTTCAGCAGAACTCCCTGCAAAGAGGCTAGAGGCAAGACCCACCCAGCTGATTCAGGAGCAGAACATCTTGCCAGAGAGACACAAAGGGTTCAACTCTAATGCCTGCAGCAGAAAGAAGTGGAGCACACAGTCAGAACCAAACACCCACCTGGAGAAATCTGAACTTCGTAGATCCGGACCTGGTGCTAAGGTAATAACTCTATCTAAGCTCTACACCAAAGGTCAGAAGACAGTGGTATACAAAATGACAAAGAGAAGGAACAAAATGCAGTTTCAGGCCCCGAGTCCACCCAGTACAAATGCAGAAGACACTAGCACTGAGGAAACTGGAAATCACACACCAGATATCTCTGAAATAATAGCATTGACAGTAAAGAATCAACTGCAGAAAGGTATAGAAGAAATAATTTCGGAACTAAAAATGTAGTGGTAACTATAATCAAAGAAGTACTAAGTACTTCTAAAGAATACACTGATAAAAAAAATAGAGGAGAATATAAAAATGATGGAAACCCTGAATAAACAATTTAGAAAAGAAATATAAACTATGAAACAGGTTCAAAGTGATATGCAGAAAATTAAAACCTCAATCACAAACTGGCAAAACCGTTTGAGGGAAAGTGAAAATAGATTTTCTGACCTGAAAGACACCATTGCAGCTAGTGAAAAAGTAAGAAAAGATCTCTTTAAAACAACTAGGATGCAGGAAAAAATAATTCAATACCTGCAAGACGATGCAAAGATGAACAATGTGAGACTAATAGGCATCAATGAGAAGGAAGGAGTCAATACAAATGATATAAAAAGAATATGGGCAGAAGTAATAGCAGAAAACTTCCCAAATATGGGGCAACAATCTGACAATCCTGTAACCAAAGCATATAGAACTCCAAATAATATCAATCCAATGAAAACCACACCCAGACATATAATAATCAAGATTCCAGAAATTCAGCATAGGAACAGTATACTAAAAGCCGCTAAAGAAAAGAAACAGATCACATTTAAAGGAAAACCCATCAGAATAATGGCAGATTTTTCTTCACAAACCATCAAGTCAAGAAGAGCATGGAGCAAAGTACTTCAAGTCTTGCAAGAAAACAAATTCCAACCCAGACTGATCTATCCTGCAGAACTATCTTTCAAATATAACGGAGAAGTGAAATAGTTCCATAACAAAGAACAACTAAAGAATTTCATGATGACAAAGCCAAGCCTACACAGACTACTAAATGATGTTCTAGAGAGGGGGCAAATTGATCACAGCCCCATGAATGAGAATGGAAAGAACCCGCCAAATAGGGCAAACAGAGGAGAATGAGAGGTATATAGTAGTAGTCTTTCAGTTATTCTTTTGTATTCAGCAGCAGAATATTTCCATCAGCACACTCTACAAATGGACTTCTCTTCCACCCTATGGGTCATGATTCCACTTGAGTCTACAGGGTGGATTTCAGAGAAATAGCTGTAGCTCAGTTCCACAAGTGACGCCTAGCCACCTGTAACTGTTACGGTCATTATGCATGTCCACAACACACTAGAACTTTGTGCGATATCCTATCCTCATACTGTTAGAAGTGCTGGTCATTTATTTGCCATTCCAGTATTTATCTTATATTGTACTCTTAGTACTTCTTTGCTATCATGAAAACTTTTTCTTAGTTCAATTGTTTTGAAACATTTAATTTTCTGAATATTGCTTAATCTTAATTTTTATTGTAAGATTTATACTGTATCTTTAACTTACAATTTATCTAAAAAGACATTGTATGATATCTTCTCCTAGTATAAGAAACTTTAAAAAGTATATTTCCATTTTCTGTTGACTTAAAAAAAAACCAGAGACCTAAAAAAAAAATGAATTTTCATGACAAAAGCAAAAGAAAACTGTTGGTATTAAGCATACATCAAGGAAAAACATGATTCATTAAAGTATTTTATTATTTAAAAAAGTGCTATATAGATACAATATTCTTGAATAAAATTGTGCTATTGAATAAAAAAAAGAAAAAGAAAAAAATAAAATAAAACTAATAGAAATCTTAACCAAAGAATATAAAGAAAATGACAGGGCCAGGGATATAGCTCATTAGCACAGCGCTTGCCTAGCAAGCATACGGTTCTGAGTTCAATTCCCAATATCCACTCATATGACAAAAAGTCATATTGGAAAGATCAAACCTTAGGGCTATTCAGCTTAGATCAATCAATAAAAAAGTTTTCAGATCTATTTTTTTTCTAAAAGTCAAGAAGAACATAAATGTAACTATAAATTGAGATACATCAGAAAAGTGAAAAATGATGTATAAAACTTCATTTCCTATAGAGACTGACAAACAGTGACCTTAACACAGTAACAGATGTCCGAAATCACTGGAGCAATTGTTTTTAGGTGCAGAAGGAAAAATATATCGGCTTAAGATTTTACACCCAAGATTTTACACTTCTTTGTGTGAATGAGGATACAATAAGGCAATTTTAAAATATAATGGTTAAAAATATTAAGGATGAATACTAATAAAATATATTGCTTTCAGGTACATACATGAAATGAATACATTTATTTTAAAATTAGCAAGATTTAAATGATTGAGTAGATTGCTCAACTCGGTAAGTGAGAAATTTGAATTAAAAACTAATCTAAAAAAATATAGAAAGAGGGGCCAGGAGATAGATCTTTGGTCTAAGTGCCTGCCTGGCAAGTGTAAGGACCCAAGTTTGATCCCCAGTACAACATGCCATATTGGCCCTGTGCTATGCCAGCCACCAAAACCGGTATGGTAGTACATGCCTGTAATCCCAGCACTAGGAAGGCTGAGATAGGAGGAGCACTACAAGTCCAAGCAGCGTAGTGAGACCCTGTGCCAAATAAATAAATCAATACTTAAATATATATAAATAAATATATAATGAAACAAAATTAAAATAAAAATAGAGATTGCTATAAGTGAAAAAAATTCATATGCTGAAAGTTATTCTACTGGAGAGTTTTCCTAAACACAAAACATAACCCTTTTACAAATAGACTAATAAAATCAATTAAGTGAATATCAAATTCTTTTATTCAATAATGACAACATAAACAAAGGTTAAGATTAGTTACTGGTGGGAAGAAATATTTGTAAGTTACATAGCTGAAAACAGTCTAGAATACAAACGAAGAAAACTTACACATCAATAAGAAAATTACTCTCAATATATGAAAATCATCAAATATACAAATAAGCAATTCACAGCTTGCAGAAAATATACAAAATATTTACTTCAGAGCTGATATATACAAGCTGAAACAACTAAAATCTATCATATCATGCATGGAAATGATAAAAGAATGAAAATATGATGAATCCATTCTATGAAAGTAGGAATCTTTCATTTTTCCTTGCAGGGTTCAGCACATGGAATGGTGACTGGCATATGAGAATGATTCAGGAAATATTCATTAAAGGACTGAGTAAACAGTACTTGTAAACACGGGGAAAAGACTTCTCACCTGCTCCAAGTAGTCTTTAAACATACAATTACCTGTACATCAGAGGCTTTTCTAGTCAACGTGGGAGGTGTGCACACCATTTGCCCCAGTTCCTCCACTTCTAGTTACACACTCCAAAGAACTCTTCCACAAGTACTGAGGAGCACTCCCTGCAATATTGTGTCTATGTACCTGGAGTCTCTAATGTTAAGAGAAATAAATCAGACACACCAACTTAAGTATCACATGACTTCTCTTACATGAGAAACTCAAAATATAAAATAAAACTCTAAGAGCAAAATAAAAGATAAATTACAAGAAATAGGGAGATGGATCTTTTGTAAAAAGGAGGATCAAGAGATGGGGGTGTGGGTAAGGAGTGTGGAAAGAGATGAAAAAAGAATTAAGATGCATTTTGCACATGTACCAATTCACAAAGATGAATGTAGTCTTTATGTACTATAAATGTATTATATATTAGCATAACAGTCAGATAATTTTTTTTTTCTGAAAACAAGTTTTATTTAAATAAGGGCTTAAATACATCACACAACATCAAAACCAGAAGGGAGAAAGAAAACCAAACCCAGTCTGTTACTTCACACGGTGTGGGGCAGCTGCTGTGAGTGGGCTGCAAGCTCTGCAGCCAGCTCAGGTCGATGCTCCCTTGTCAGAAGTTTAACTGCTCCAGGCTGAGCTCTTGTGCAGGGGCGTGGTGTCCCTTAGCTAGGCCATCTGGTCCAATGACCTGGGCAGCCAGCTGGGCATGTTACCACCTCGCTGGAGGGAGGGTGACCCAGTTCTGTCACCTGGTGAGGTTGGACTCCAGAGGGTCCCACTAGTGGTGCAGCCATGCTGCCAGCTCACCCCGTGCTCTCCTAGGTCCCTAGGGCTGCTCAGGTGGGGACCTTCTCCTAGGGGGCAGGGACTGTGTAGGGGGAGCTCCTGGCCAGACATAGCTGTCTCAGGTCTCAGGGCTCTGCTGAAACATCTTGGGACTGCAGTTCCAGCCACACGCTGCCCACAGCCCAGTGCATGAGCTCCATTCAAATGAGGAACTTCCAAACTCTTTTCAGTTTGTTGTATGAAGGAGTTACATGAGTCCAAGTGAAAGCAGACCCCAATGGTTACATTATATAAGCTGTGAGGTTTTTAAACTCATGACCAGGGACTGAAGGGGCATTCTACTCATTGCAAGGAAATCCTCACATAAACTTCAATGAGTCACAAGCACTTAAAACCCATGAATCTTCAGCTGAAGCTAATAGTCCTTGGCCAGTCTGATCTCTACCAGGAACTGGCATATGTTCTTGTGCTGGTCACCCTGGAGCTGGATTACTTCTCCATATGCTGGATGCTCGATGATAGTACCATTGCAGGCAAATTTCTTTTTAAATGCTTTCAACAATTTCTTTTTATCATAATCATCAGCGATCTCTTGGATGGTGGTGAGGGTCTTCCTGCCATTTCTCTGTTGGATTCTTTTTTTTTTCCTTAAAGCTATAGTTTTCATTTTTAAAAATGTGATTTCCCTTATCTCCTTTTTGCTTTTTTATTTCTTCTATCTTTTTTATTTTTATTTTTTATTTTTTTCCATAATTTTACTGAGAGACAAATAGCAATGATTCAGTTTCTAATCAAATTGGTAGGACAGTTTCAATAATTAACACATTGCATACTCTCTTCCTAGTGGTTATTTGCTGTACAAGATGCAGACATGATATCCTATTTACAAACACTATTACAACAAATCCCTCTATTCATTAAGAGAATGTAACTATATATCTATCCTAACCATTTTGAATACACAGATACAAAATGGACATTCATCTACAGCCCCTTTTTTGTTTAGTTCCATCATTTAGTTCTATCATCATGCACTAAGCTAAAGTCAAAATGGATTAAAGATCTAAACATTAAAGCAGAGACACTAAATCTCCTGGAAGAGAAAGTAGGAGGAACTCTTGAAGACATATGCACAGGCAAAGAGTTCATGAACAAAAATCAAATCTCACGGGAAACACTTGAAAGAATTAACAACTGGGACCTGCTCTTACTGAGCAGTTTTTGCCCATCAAAAGAAATTACCAACAAAGTGAAAAGATAACACACAAGTTTGGAAAAAATCATGACAAATAAGTACTCAGACAAAGGTCTGCTCTCTAGAATTTATAAAGAACTAAAAAACACTAGGGCCCCAAAATTTAATGACCCAGTCCAGAAATGGGCATCTGAGATGAACACACACTTCTCAGAGGATGAAATTAAAGAAGCAAATATATGAAAAAATGCTCCACATCACTAGCCATCCTTGAAATGCAAATTAAAACCACATTGAGACATCATCTCACCCCAGAAAGAATGGCTATCATAAAGAAATCACCCAACAACAAATGTTGAAAGGCTGTGGGGAAAAAGGAATCCTTCTCCATTGCTGGTGGGAATGTAGACTGGTGCAACCATTATGGAAGTCAGTGCGGAGACTCCTTAGAAAAGTTGGACTGGAAATCCCCTTTAAACCAGCTATTCCTCTACTGGGAATTTTCCCGAAGGATCTGAAAACATCATACCATAGTGATATATGTGTGCCTATGTCTATAGCAGCACAATTTGTGATATCCAAATCTTGGAAACAACCAAGATGTTCTCTGTTGGGTTTTTATATGGATGTAATCCTCAGTGCCAGCGGGAAGCAGGTCATCACCCTTACTAGCATCAGCAAAGGGGTAGAAAGAATGGAGGTTCTGGATACAATTTCTTTTCCTCGATGGAAACAGTCTGCGGAAGTTGGCTGCAAGAGAAGGCGTGCCGAGGGGACAGATTGCCAGAAGCTGGGGGCTCAAGGGGGAGGCAGCTGAGTCCTCGGTGGTGGCTCAGTGACTGGGGCCACAGTCAGGTAATTCTTGATATAATTTTATCTCAACAATTAAACATTCAACTCTTCACAAGTGAAAAACTATCTAAAAGTCCTAATTCTTTTTGGAAAGAAACTAATTTCATAATTGATACATATTAATATTATGGATGATATCATACCAATGCAAATATAAGAATGAACACAATAAAATTTTATATAACAACCCAAAGTCTATAAGTATTACATGAATCTATAAGAAAAAAATCAAGTTACAAAAATACATATCTAGTGTGATATCACTTACCTGACCTGAAAACAGAATTATGTACTACTTTTAAAAGACACATACAAATTTTCTTTGTACTAAAGCCTGCTTGGGGATTTCACTTGCTGGGTTCAGAATAGTCACTGTCTTTGTGGAAGGAGTTAAGATGAGATGCAAGCAAACACTGAACTCTTCTACTGTATATATCATGAACATCTATTTGTTTAAATAAGAGATCTAAGTCAAATAAGATAAAATACTAAAATTCGTTGGAGTCAGAAGTATGTGAATATTTTGAAAATTATCCTTATGTTTCCTATATGATTCAAATATTCATTTCTAGAAACAGAACATGCAGGAAAGGGATTTTACTTGCCCTGAACCAGCCACAGATGCTGTCTTGGTACATTAAGAAATAATATCTGCTAAGCAAAGGCCCTGAAAGCGGGGCCTAGGAATATGGTGACACAAGGTACAAACCCTCAGCTAGCAAGGCAACAATCCTATTAGTGGTTTGTGGAATATCCCAGGCTATCTAGACCAGTACATAAACTGCTTCTCCTTTCAACAAATTTAGTTCACAAAAAGGTCATCTTGAAAAGGCTATTTGTGATCTTGACACCTATCTACTGACACATTTAAAATGTTTCCAAAGAAAAACAATGCTGGTCATGCAGTTGGAAGATGAAAAATAATTAGTATTACTAGCAGGAAGAGGACAAGTGACTTTTGCAGAGCCACTGCATGCTGACAACGGAGTCAGCATACACCAGTAGTCTTTCCACTTCTTTCCTCCTCCCAAGAAGACATCTGTGTATCTGTAGCCAAACGAAGATTTAATCTCTGGTTGGCCTTGGGTCTGCCTCCATCAAAGCAGGGCTCACTGAACTGTTTGATTGTGAGTAGTTTCTTTGGTTTTTAAACTGGTTAAAGATGATGAAAGCCTGTGAACAAACTTGCAAATGAATCACAGCAAGACAAAAGCCTCTGAAATGGACATTTCAAATGAGCTAAGTAGGCAAAGGAGCTTGTAAGTAATTGTTCATATTTTATGAGGACTTGCATTTTCATGAATTCATCTCAGTATCATCTTTTATTATGTATCACTCAGGGTTTTACTAGAGGAACAGATGTAACACAAGGAACAGATTAACACAAGATGTACAAATGTATAAGAAATTACAAGATTGGCCTATGAGGACGGTCAGCCACAGAGTTGGATGAGGAAGTGTGCAGAGGTTGTCTGCACTCCCGAGACTGAAGGAGTCAGTCAAGTCTGGAGCTCACTGCAGTGTTCTGTGCAAGTCTGTATCAGGAGGCTGATGAGTCTGTGATGCAAGGCTGAAAGATCCATGGTTGGAGGCCAAAGACTCTGTGCTGGAAGCCGGGAAACCACATCCTAGCTGACTGTGAAGACCAGAACTCCTCTGAGGAAATGGAACCAGCCAACCTTCCTCAAGTCCCTTTATATGTCTTTTAAGTGCCGAGTCACTCTAGGGAGGGCCCTCCAAGCACTAGGATGGCCTTCCATGCCCTAGGGAGGGGGTGTAGAACTACATAATGTCCATGCTTCCTCTTGCATAGGATAAGGATGTTTACAAAGGAAGAACACTAGCTCTCTGATGAGTCAATTATAGTTCTAAACTTCTCAAGTTGACATAATGTATCAACTACTACACATACATATTACAGAGTCAGTTCATTAAAATTTCTTATGCAGCACTGAACCTGGGCAGACTGAAATGAGTCTGACAAACCTCATGTCTGCCAGAGATAACGAGACCTTATGGAGGTGAAATTAGCCTTCAGGAGCTATACTGCTCACTTGATTGATTCCTTCTTAGAAGTCATAGGACTTAATGTTTCCTGCTTGGGCTGCCTCTGTCATGCAAACATGACCTGATAACACATTGTCAGGAGCGCTCCAGAGAGCTAACAGCAATCTAACATCTTTCTACTGAGTGTGAAGTTCCATCTGAAATGTGCATATTTGATAAGCAGCTCCTCTTCTCTCTGTCCTTTTCATTTTCAGAAAGTTAATGTTCTCTGCTCCAGTGAATGCATTGTAGAGCTGAGGTGGGCAGACATGCCGCGGGTGGCCCCAAACTCCAGCACAAGGGAGAAGCTTGCTAGCTAGAGGCCAGTGTGTCACTTTCAGGAGGCAGCCAGGCAAGAATGACAAGGCAGATCCAACACAGTACTCAAGAGGTTGGCATTTCCAAGGACTCCAGTAAAACGAAATCTGAGAGTTCCATTACTGAGTGTTATTTGACCTGGTTGTTACAGATTTAAAAATTTCTTGATCATAACAATAATAAAAAACTGTGTAACATAAAAACTTCCTTCCTGTGAATTAGAGGTTGTTGAACCTTAAATTTCAACACTGGACAACAAACATATAGAGGGTCTGCCTCCTTCATAGTATCATTTTACAGTCAAATAAAAGCCCCAAGAGGCCATGTTGGCTCATCCAAAGTCACAGGTCTGTATTAATGATAGATACTAGACTAAGGCTGAGAGCCCCGGGTTCAGTTCAGCCCTTCCGGCATAGTCCTTTGCAATGCCCCTGCCCAGAAAAGACTTGGGCTTCAAGGAGATTACAACCATAAGGTCATGTGGGATCCGATACAGCAACTTCTCATTCCTGATCCAGGCTTCACATAATAACATTTTTTAAAATCAAACTTTACAAATTATACAGTGAAACCATAGACACCCTAAATGCAGCTTATGTGCTTTGACTAATCTCTTTTCATCCTTCCTCTCCCCTCCCCAGCCTCTGGAATCTACTTTTCTACTCTCTGCTTCTATGAGTTCAACTTTTATAGATTCCACAAATAAGTAATGTCATGCAGTATTTTACCTTTTATGCCCAGTTTATTTCATGTCTTTCAGGTTTATCCATACTTTTGTAAATGACAGGATTATTTTATTTTAAAGCTAAATAGTATGTCATATATAATATATCTAATATCTAATATATTATATATATTTATAATTATATATTAGATATTAGATATAATATATATATATATATTATGTCATTTTCTTTGTCTGTTCATCTGTTGATAGAAACTTGAATTTGTTCTCCAAGTTGGCTTTTGTCAACAGTGCTGCAGTGAATGTAGGAACACAGTTATCTCCTTGATGTCATGGTTCTTTTCCACTGGATAAATTTTCAGATTCAGTTATTTATTTTTGGGGGGAGACTCTCTATGCTCTTTTCCATAATTGGTTTACATTCCTACAAACAGTATACAGAGTTCTCTTTTCTGTACATCTTTATCAATGTTTATCTTTTAAAATAACTATTATGACAGCATCTCATGGTTTTAGTCTGCATTTATCTGATTACTGATTTTGGTTCACTTTTTCATATACTCACTAAAATAACTACAGAATTATCTAACTGTTCTGTAGCTGATTGTGCTGGTATTTAAAAGGCATAAAACTGAGCACAAACTTAAAAAGTCAAATTTTCTATAGAGTAAGATAAAAAAATTTTAAAAATATAGTAGTCTTGGAGAAAACCACTTTCCCATACCTCTAAAGGAAGAACAACTGATTCTTTGAAAATAATAAAAAAAATACAAATTCCCTGGAAAAAATATTTGAATTACATTATAGATAAAGCATCTTCATTTTAGGCTTAGGTGCCACAAATTAAAAAAAAATAAAGTATAAAACCATTGACTGTCCTTGTTAGAAAGAATTCAAACATCTCTATCTTACCCCCATTAAATAACATTTATGTTTATTCTACTATGTCCAATGGAATATCCTGAAATTTTACTTTTTCTTTCAATAATTTCATCCAACATTATACCCTACACCTTGTTCATTATTTGGCACATGGTAAGAAAGCAATAAAATTTTGTTAAATTAAGAATGCACATTTACCTCACAGCTGGCATATTCTAAGGAAGTCAACATAACACTAAAATTTCTCTTAGAATCACACAATAATTTCTCACTAGTGTCATCATTTACCCTGGAGAGTAAGTTCAAGCAAAACAAATTCACAAATATGTAAACCCAGTAGCTGGTACCTGTTCACCTTCTCCCCTTCTTGACATGGACTGGTGTATGTTCAATGGTACTGTGGTTCCATTTAGTCTTTTGGGAGACAGATAGAAGGTCACTGCATCAAAGCAGCAGTGTAATACCGGGTGTGTGATTAAGATTTTTGAACTTTTCATATCTTAACACTAAACAAAAGATGGCAAAATAATTTCATTATCAAATATTTTCTCCTTCCTTGGCTTTTCCTCCAATGTCATTAGTGCAAATAAAACACAAAACCTGTAAAATGCTTATTGAGTTACTCAGAATGCAGCCATGTCTACTGGCAGAATGGAAAACAAGAGATCCACTTCTTCATTGTGGTCACTTTCTAGGGGACTGAACCTAACTTAAATTTTATAAACAAATTCACAGCTTCAAGAGCTCCACTCTGACTATATTGCATTTCTCTGCTTTCAACTGAGGGATAACGGAGTTCCTGACTTAGGCTGAGTGGTGATGAATGAGTGGTCCTGCTGAGTTCAGAACCTCATTAGCCCCACGCAGGTGAACTGTGCTGGCACTAAAAGGTATTTTACTCTACGATGATGTAAAATATTTTTTTTAACTTGATGATTGCAGGAGTTTTAGGCATTTCAGTATGTTTTACATGATAGTTTTGTTTTTTCAAAGAGCTACATAAAAAATAGCTTCAGGGCTGTGGAGATAGCTCAACAGTCTAAGCGCTTGCCTAGGCAAGTGCAAGGACCAGGGTTTGATCTCTGGTACCACATGCTGTACTGGCCCTGCCCTGGGACACCGAGACCATGCATGGTGGCACATGCCTGTAATCCCAGTGCTGGGAAGGCTGAAACAGGAGGATCATTACAAGTCCAAGTGAGACCCTGTACCAAATACATAAAATCAAAAAAAGGTTCAAATTTTGATACATATTTTAAAATTTGTATTACCTTATACAATTATGTATTTGTATTATAGTTTAACATCTACAGTGATATGTATCTAATTGCTATGAATAAAATCTGTCACTGAACTCCATTTCATATTACTCTGATACCTTAATGTGTTCCTTCTAGTGAAATCCTTGTAACAAGCAACCCTGTGAGATTGATAATAAAATTTCTTAACTGAAGTGTATGTAAAATAGAGCATGTTGAAAAACCTCCACATTTTTTGTCTTGTCATCATAGATCCAGCATTCAATCGATTATCCAAAAAGTTTCCAATTCTTTGGCTGAAAATTATTCATACAATGTAGAATAGGTTACACTGAAATATTTTTAAGATTGATGTTTATACACTTATACCCACAAAATATCAGAAATTAGACCTGCGACTTTACTATAAGATAAAGGGTAGATTGTTATCAATTTTAAAATAATCATTACTGCTGTAACTATTACACTTAATGAAGTTTTTGGAGAAAGTACAATAGACTTAAAATACTTTCCCCTGCAAATTTTTATATTTACCAAATAGTCTGTTTCTCTGGAATGCTTATTCTTTGGTACAATATAGTTATTACTTAAAGGTAATTAGGCTTTAAAGTGTATTTCTGTATACCTCAGTACATTCTCCACATTTTTGTACCTTGTTCCTCATAATATGGGCTTGGCCCAGTTGTTTATTACACAGTCTCAGTCTTTTGTGTACTTTGGTAAACTCATGTGTGAACACAAATGTTTACAGTGCAGTTCTTACTCTTAAGTTTTACTCTGACTTTAGGAGTCTAGCCAGATAGCTTAGCGGACTAAGGCGCCTGCTTAGGGAAAGCGCAGCAGCCAGGGTTCAATCTCCAGCGTGCTGTGCCAGGCTCACCCCTGGGGCATGCTGAGATGGTGACTGAGACTGGGTGTGGTGGAACACCTGTAATCCTAGTGCTTGTGAGGCTGAAAACAGGAGGATCACTAGGAGTCCAATCTGTGTAGTGAGACCCCGTAGACCCTGTACTAAAGTAGGCACTTTAGTCTGCTGAGCTATCTAATGGGCCCTGATTAACTTAAATCTTAGGAAAGCCCCATAATTTCATGACTTAAGAAAATGCTTCATCATTAACCACCCTTTAAGTGACTTATTGCGTACCCTTCCTGCAACTAATAGTTGAAAGTCCCTTTCTTGTATGCTTTGTCTGCCAAAGACAAATTAACAACTCAATGTTGGAAAATGCTTGAAATTAAAAAAAAGAACATAATCCCACATTGTTTAACTCCCTTGATTGAGGGTTCTTTTGAAACTTTTTCATGTTAACTGGTCAGGGAGACCCAGTGCATAAATGTTAGCACCTATGTGTAGCAGGGAGTGCACAGGGTTGTCTTCCTGTTCATGTTTCTAAATATCCTGAAGAGCTACTTCCCCATCTCTTTGTTATCTTGTGCTGAACTGTCTTGTTTATTCCAGACCCTAAGTATTTCAGATAAATGTTAGCTAGAAATAAAGTATATAAAAAGGTAATACCTTCAAATCTTCCCCCAACCATTCCTCTTCCACATCGGTTTGTCAAGTTATTCCTCTAGAGTAAGATTATCTTTTAAGGCTTATTCTTGTGATAGTAGAATAATTTCAGTCTTTCCAGCTTTGATGGTCTTCTTTAATGACTTTACACTTGGAATCTTTCTAACAGAATGAAAACTTGAAACTTGAAACTTAGGTGGGTGTGATTAATTAATCACTTGAAATTTTAGTCAATTGCTGGCTGAAATTGGAAGGCTTAGGACAGCTGTAAAAATACTGTTCTACAGTGTATGTGACTAATGAGGGTATATTTTATATAAATGTCTCTCACCTTCCAGTGAACACAGGGTAAACTGAAAATATATGCCATCATAGATCCAGTGTTCAATTGATTATCCAAAAAGTTTCTAATTCTTTAGCTGAAAATTATTCAAATAACAATGTAGAATATATTACACTGAAATATTTTTAAGATTGATGGTTATGCACCTGATACATGCACCTAACCTATAGAATCTTAGCAACACAGCTCATTGTTGAGTGAGGACCGTTCCCCATGAAGATCACATGACTGACCAGAAGATGTTGGTTTTAGCTGCTGCCTATCATCACCATAGAGTATTGTACAGACCACTATCATTAGCCTGAGAAAAGATCCCAATTCAACATATGGTTTCTACCAAATGTGTATCAGTTCTGCACAGTCATAAATTCAAGCCATCACAAGCTGGAGTCTATCTAGAACAGCAGTTCCTGATCTTTTTGGTGTCAAGGACTGGTTTCATGGAAGACAGTTTTTTTAAGGATAGGGAAGGGGAATGGTTTGGGGATGATTTGAAGGTATTACCTTTTTGTGTACTTTATTTCCAGCTAACATTCTATTATTACATTAGATTCTCATGAAGACTATACAACCTAAATCTGTCCCATGTGCAGTTGGCAGTAGGGTTCATGTTCTTGTGAGGCTGTAGTGCTTTGAGGCTGTAGTGCTTTGCTAGGAGGCAGAGTCAGGTGCTAAGGTAAGCGATGAGAGCAGCTGTCAACACAGATGGGCCTTCTCTCATTCACTGCTCACCTAAAGAGCATACAGCTCATTCCTGACATGACAGGAACAGAACCAGCCTGTGGCCCAGGGCTTAGGGAGCCTTTGTCTAGATTGATTTGAGACAGATATGGTGTACCTTAAGTCCCTATGTGTAGCACTTCTTCAAATAACAATCAGAAAAAAGCCATCATGGAGCTGTAGTTTGAAGCACTTTGTACTTTCCAGAGAATTCTATATCTGCTTCACCAAACCAGCTGTTAAAGCTTGAACACAGTGTGATTAATACAGTCTTACTTCAGAAAGAGAAGATTTCATAAAGTTTCTTGATCACTATTAAATCTACAGCATTTTTCTCTTTCAGAGCAGAACCATCAACCGTTGCTCTAAGAAACACAACATAATTAGTGCTAGTGGCAGAATAGTATATTGTTAGCCTTCTGAGAAAGACGTAACATACATAGTTCAAACATAGCAGATTTGTGATGACTATCAGAACTTTGACAGGGTTCTTTGACAACATTTTTTACATAAATGATTTTTCATTTTTAGCCATATGCATTAGGATATATACATACACATACTCTACTAGTACACCACACATGATATCTAAAGCCCATTTACATTATGTCAACTTTGGCTTCACAGTGACCAAACTAAATGTACTGATCTCAGCATATTCAATAATTTGGCCTAGAAAATTAACATGCAAAAAGAGCCAACTATTTAAAAAAATTGGTGGCATGTTAAAGGAGTCATACTTCAACACCAAGAGAGAAAAGCACTAGAAATTACAAATGTCTCTAAATCATAAGACTTAAGGTGTCAATCCATTAATATCTTTGCTGTAAAAAAAAAAAAATGAATCCTAGAGGTCTGAAGGCCTCTCTATAAATCAGCAGATTCCCTCTATCAAGTGATTTTTAATGACTCTCACTTAAGTTTTTAAATATAAATCACAGTAGACTTAAAAATTCTGTAAAATGCCAAATTTAAAAATTAACACAGACTCTTACAGCCAAAAGGCAAGAAAAGAACTACTAAAAAAAAAAAAACCCTGGGAATTAAAACTCCTAAAAGGCTCTGTAACAGAAAACATCTTCCAAGTTCCAGTACCCCCCAGTGTCCCAGTGTTCTGTGATGTCCTGCTCAGGTGACACCTGAAGCACTTGCAATTGGATGGAGGAGCTTGCTCGTCATGCCTTCTGCTACGGGGGAGGGCCAGGAAGCAGCATTTACACTAAATTGAATTCCCTTAGATTTAGCTGGAGAATTGTGTCTTTGACGGCAGTGAACACGAAACGGATATTCTCTGTATCTGTGGCACATGTAAAGTGGGAATAGATGACTTTCTCTTTGTCAGGATTCTGGTCTTGATAAAGCTTCAGGATAAAGTCTCTAGCAGCTTTGACATCCCGCTTTGGTCCTAGTTACAAATGTAATTAGAAGAATAAAAACCATTCAGGCTCACAACTATGTCCTCCCAAGAGCCATTTAAAATATACTGTTGTTCCTACTTGGGATCCTTCTTTGATCTGTCTTTATTTCTAGGAAATAATTGACCTTCAACATTGCTCTTAATGTATTTCATTATGAATCTATAGAATAGTATTTTAAATGCCCACTCATATCTAAAAATTATACTTAAAGAATACTGAAAAAGAGTGGCACAACTTAATTTTCTGATTTGGACAATCACTAAAGAAAACTAATCTTCAATAACTTGTACAGACAGGCATGGGCTGGGAGAGGGAGGAATGTGAGAAGGAAGTTGGCTCTAAGCTTAAGGGCTCTCCATAGACAGCCATGTGGGTAGTGAAAACAGTGCTGAAATGCCCTCTACATATCTTTATCAAACTCGGTAATATCTGTGACCTCTTGTACCAGGAATAATTAGCAGGAGGGCAAAACCCTCTCTTGCCTTGTCCACCCTGTCTCTAAAAAGGCGATTCTATCTTTCAACCCCAAGAAGCACCAGAAGCTCTGACTGGTTATGGGAGTGCAAAGATAAGTTGAGCACAGCTGCTGCTCCCAAGGAGCTGACCAGGACGGGGGCTGACCTGCAAGCTCGCAGGAGGTCCTGTCAGCAGGATGATGGCCGCCAGAACAAGGGGAGCCAAGCCACCGAGGCAGCAGAAAGAAGATGGCGTGCTCATGCAGGCCTGACCAGCACAGGAGGTCAGAAAGGCTTCCCAGGATAGGAGAAGAGGCCTGGGTTGGATCCCAGAGAGCCACAAGGGTCAGCAAAAGAGAATGGGCCAGTGTATTCCAGGCACTGGGAGCAGCTTCGTGGAGGCTGGAAGTGAGCTCTCTCAAGGTGAGGAATGGTGGGGCTGCTCTGACAGCAGGGAGAGCCGTGTGGGCTGCATGGCTGAGGACTGATGCCATACAGTCAGTGAGATAACACAGAAGCACTGTTGCCCAGAGGAATGCTTACCTTTGTATTCTGGGAAATAGCTGATTAGATGAGAGTACATGATTTTCTCTTCCAAAAGATCCTTCTTGTTCAAGAACAAAATCACAGAGGAGTTCAAGAACCAGGGGTAGGTGATGATGGTTTTAAACAAGGCTTTGCTTTCTTCCATGCGGTTCTAAGTGGAAAACAAAAAAGGACTTAGGCTAAACTAAAGCACACACTTTGGAAACAACCCACCAGGTGGCCGGTGCACCTGTCAGTCCTCTTGCCACACCAATGCACACTGGGGCACTGCCCATGCTGAAGCTGCTCAGCAGAGGGTCAGTGGGGCAGTAGGCTTCGCACCCTTTCCTCTCCCTTAGTAATTGTGGTTTTCTGGATCTCCTTTCCTGAAACATCTGAAACTCTAGCCCAAAAGGGAGATGAAATAAGAAAGGCTTTTGTGCAACTTGGAACAGGAAGGCTCAGGCCCACATCTGGTGGGAGTGTCCTGTGCTGCAGAACTATCGAGACTACCCTGTGGGGAAGAGCTGGCCTCAGACATGAAGTGGCCACTCACTGGGTGGCATTTTCAGACTGTGCCTCAGGAGTTATGTGACATGAGAGGAAGGGAGGCTCCTGTGGCCTGGCCATCACCCCTAGGAATGCCAGACAGCGGTCACACAAGGAATTAACACTGTTCCACGCTGCAGAGTGGAAAAGGAAGTGTCTCTGTCAGGTATATGAGGATACTGTCATTGAGAAAACTGCCCTAAGCCTATGCATGAATGGGAACTGGCAGCAACTATGTACAAAGACCATTATAAGTTCTACATATTAGACACTGACAAGAAAACATTAAGTGCTCCCAAATCCTACGTGATGATAGTAATTCTTCTAGATAGCGTTCTTCTAAGTATTTCTGAGAAAAAAGAAGTAAGAACTTCCTCTTAGGGAGGGAAGTTATCAGACAAAACCAAACCAAACTTCACACATTGAGCTGCAGAGGAGTTTGCCCTAAGTCAAGCCTGTGGTCCCCAGATCTCAGGGCTCACTGCCCGCAGTGCATTGAGGGGAGCAAGGTCCAGCAAACACTACAGAGAGGGCAACTGTTGCACCTTTTTTAAACTTCTCTAAAATTTATTAGGATCTTGTCAATAATAGTTCCAAAGCAAATATCTTTTCAAAAATTCCTTTACAGAATAAGGAATAGGTGTAATGCAGCATCCCCGATCAGAAAAAGGAAAGTCTGGAACGACAATCATTTAAATTTCTCCAAATACTTTGTGACTTTTATGAATGGGAAACCACTTCTGAGTGCATTTGGCTGAGTTGCTGGTCCCTTGTGCACTTGGCGGCTCCTTTCACTTTTCTAGGAAACATCATAAGTGATCCCTGAGGCAATTTGGAGCTAATTTTCTATATTGATAACAATTGATGCCGTAAAAATAAAAAAAGAACTCCCTCTTGGGTGAGCCAGGCAGCAGCCAAGATTCCTATTCTCTGACAATGACACCAGACAGGAAAGGGGTCAGTCCCCCACTAATTAGCTAATGTAACAGTGCTGCACAGAAGTCTGCTCTCAAGAAATACACGATTTGTTCATAGTTACTGTCTAATCCAGAAAGAACTTTTCATTGGTTTGTTTTTATGCCCTGGAAAGAAACATTTCAAAAATCTCCAGGGTTCCTGTGTGTGTTCAGAGGGACAGAAGACATGGGTGCACCCTAGAAAGCAACCCCTCATCTCATAGATTAGTGACTGTGATGGTTCTCTTTGAATGTGGGACGATCTTACAGTGGGGCTGGACCCACCTAGTGACAGGCAGCTCCGCAGTGAACATTAAGTGCCTGACTGGGCGGGGTGAGCCCCATCTGCCCTGAGCAAGGCCCTCCCATGGGAGCGAAGGGCTGACACAATGCCAGCTGCTCCAGAAGACCGCCAGCATCTGACACCACTATCCACACCACACTGGCTAGACACTTAATTTGGGAAAGCCGTGGCCTCTGAAGTTTGGAAAGGCTGCACTCAGAGTTTCTCAGACACAGCATTGCTCATGCTTGGCTATGCTTTAGAGTCTCTCGGGGTCTTGGAAAAGGAGACTATTCCCTGACCCCTGGAACTATAACATTCTAGTGTGGGGCCCACAATGTTGTATTTTTTAAAAGGTCCCCTAGGGACGTCAGTATGCCACCAAGGATGAGAACCTGTCACTTTTGAGTAGTTTCCACTCTTCATAGCACACCTGGAGAGCCTTTTTAGAAGTCCCCATACTTGGGCCACACCCACCACCAGTAAAGTCACCACCTCTGGGGTTGGACCCAGTCATGAGTTTTCCTTTATAAAAATTCCAATGTGCATCAAATTTTAGATTTTTATGATTCATACCAGTGTTTCACGATCATGTACAATAGGTTTTGGGTTTTTTTGTTTTGGGTACTGGGAATTGAACTCAGGACCTTGTACTTGCCAGGCAGATGTTGTGCCGCTGAGCTACATCCCCAGCCCATCACATACAGTCTTACACCACATAACAACCATTCGGTGACCACACAACATATATGATAACAGTCCCAGAAGATTAAAGTGGAGTTGAAAAATTCCTGTTGCCCAGTATTTTTGGTTGACCTTTTCTATGTTTAGTATGTTTAGATATACAAATACCATTGCATTACAGTTGCCAACAGCACTGAGTACAGTAACATACTATGCAAGTTTGTAGCCAAGGAGCAGTGGGCTATAATAATACAGCCAGGTGTGTAGTAGGCTCTGCTGTCTAGATTTATACTATATACTCTGTTGTGTTAACACAATGATGAAGCCACCTATTAAGGTATTTCTCAGAGTTCACATTCACGCTTGCTTTAGATAATTTTCTATTATTGCTGGTACAAAGTGGTCAACACCCAAAGTTAAAGGAGGAAAGGTTTACTTAGCTCAGTTTGTAGAGGTTTCGGTCCATACACAGCTGGCCCAAAAGCAGGGTGGCACATGGCAGACAGAGGAGAAGCAGTTCATAGCAGGTGGAAGGAGGCAAAGCAAGGAAGAGGGACAAGGCAAGCCTCCTTCTATGCCTAATATTGTATCCAGGTTACTTGGATTAGGGAGGTGCCAACCCAAGCAGTGGACTGATTTAGTAATCATCCACCCTTAATTCTAGCATCACACCATGAATCAGTTACACACTCTAGATTCATTCACCTCTGGAAAAGCCCCACCTCATGACTTGCATGAGGCTTTGGAGGGACATCCAGACAGAAACTACAACACTGCTTGCTATTAAGTAACACATCACTACATTTGATTACCTGAGAACTAAATGCAGGCTCTGATTTAGTTGGTCTGGAATGACTCTGTAGGCTGCATTTCTAATAAGCACTGGTTGTTGTTTGACCACAGATTCTACTTGGAATAGTTAAGACCACTTAGTTCCTGGATCCAGCTCTCTCGCTCACTGAGACCCACAGGAAAGTCCTCTGCCCCCTAAAGCTACCTGTGTGCCCCTCATCCACCTAGCATACCTCATTATCACACTCAGCCAGGACCTGGTCATATTCACTGAGAGCAACCAAGAAAATGATGGAGGTGACACTCTCAAAGCAATGAATCCATTTCCGTCGCTCTGATCGCTGCCCACCAACATCCACCATCCTGCTCGATAAAGACAGATCACACAAAGATTAGAATGTATGACTCTTTGAGGAAAAAGGATGTCATTATATCATGAACTCTATTCTCTCTGGGATCCTCAATCATTTTTAAGAATGAGGAGAGGTGCTAAGTTACGCATAAGAATGATTCCAGTTTCTAGAAACAAATGCCTTCCCTAAGGACAATAAACAGATAAATCTCTCTCCACTCTAGAAGTATGACCTACCACAATCTACATGCCCTGAGACAGAAATCTTTTGCCCTAAGAGAGGCAATGCAAGTTTAGGAAGAACACCCATTTAACACACATCTGGGAACTTCCAGTCCTGGCAGATGAGTCTGCAGGACCACACCTGGGAGACAGGCTTACCGGAAGATGATGTTCTCCAAGTCAAATGGGTACTCAATGATGCCAGTGGTGGGCACGCGGACACGGAGCACGTCTTGCTGTGTGGGCACAAAGGATGGCATGGCGATCCGGTCAATGTCAGTCAGGTAACTATGACGATAAAGAAAGAGAATCCGAGGTTTCTTTTAGAGGAAGGAGAAATGTCTGTCCTGATCTAGGGAAGTTAGCTCAAATAGCATTCCTCCCACAGATATATGGATTCTATCAATGACTTTCTCAAGAGCCAACTCTAAGCCAGGCCTCTCTGTCCACCCTACACATGCTCTGAAGACAGCCAGGATCAGAAACTCTTCTGTGGGGCTCTCGGGAGTCTGCAGGTCAGCACCTCTCCTCCTAGGCTCCAATTTTCCTCATTCCTTTTCAGCCATAGGGAGGCGGCAAGGCTGGAGGCTGGAAGTGGCTCTGACTCCCTGCCCAAATGTCCCTCAGTTAAGAAACTTCATGTGTGTAGGTGTGTTCTCCAAGGCTGCTGCTCCAATTAAATAGGGTTTCTAAGAAAACACAATGTCAAATAGGCCCTGGGGAAATTTTTTCAGAAAAACAAGGAAAGCTTTCCTGTTAAAGAACTCAGTAAGTGACACATCTCCTAAAATAATCCAAGACTTGTCTTAGATTCCTTGGGGCCAAATAGCAAAGCCCAGAGTGATTACAAAATATAATCATTTTTTCTTTAGTAAACTGAGAACATACTATTCTTGAATTTTAAGGTCCACATAAAAGGCATTTTTTAAGATGTATTTGGTTGTTGCAGCATCTCACTACACAGCTTGGACTCATGTTGATCCTCCTGCTTTCAGCCTTCCCAGCACTGAGATTACAGGCGTACTCCACAGCCCAGACTCTGACTAGCTCAGCCCACCCTGGGGGTGGGGCTGGTTGAGGATCGAACCTCAGTCACTGCACTTGCCTAAGCTTGCCTAAGCAGGCAATTTAGTCCCTGAGCTAGCTTGCTTGCCCTGGCATTTTTTTTTTAAAAAATAAAATAGCTCTTAGCTCAGGTCCTTGCAAACAGTGAGTTGGTGATTGATTCCAAATCGCCTGCCAGCTGAGGTGGCCCTGCCTTCTCCCAGCACAGCCTGGACACCAGGCCCTGAACTTGTGGGCATAAAGGTGAACCAAGGGTGATGGCAGAGCCTGGTACCCTCCAGCCTGCATCTCAAGAGCCAAGGCACCCTGTGCCACACACACAAGCCCAGAGCTCAGTGCCATTCTCTGTGTACAGCAGCCCTCTTAACCAAGGTTTCACTCTTGCTATCCATGATGTAAAACATTTAGTTCATAAGTTCTGAATTGTTTTGCTTTTAGAGACAAGGTCTTGCTATGTTGCCCAGACAGGCCTCACAGTCCTTTGTGATCCCCCTGCCTCAGCTTCCCATGTGGATGGGATAACAAGCCCATACCACCATGCTTGGCAACAATTCGAAATCATGTGCTATTCTGAATAGCATGATAAAACCAGACATTGTCCTCTCCTGCCCTAGACATGAGCCATCCTTTCCTCTAATGTATGTGCAGTGTATTCACTTCTAGTTTTGGTTATCAGGTCATCTCTCATGGTGTCACAGTGCTCGTGTTCAAGAACCCTTACTTAATAATGGCCTCAACAGGTGTTCTACATTATTAATTACTAGTTATCATTAATCCCCTGCTGTTATGGCTTAGATCTAGATGTCACCTAAGAGCCTCATGCACTCAAAGGCAAAGCTTTTGGGGGCTTAAAGTGGACTTGCTGTGAAGAGCTGGGGTCTGGTCGAAAGAGGCATTCGCTAGGGGTACAAGCCTAGAAGGGTTCATCTCCTTTCTCAGTTCATCCCTTGGCTCTGCTTCCTGTCTGCCAGGCCATGATCAGCTTTTCCTCTTTCATGCTCTGCTGCCTTGAAACCAGGTAACTGTGCGTTGAAACTTAGGACAAAAGAACTTTCTCTTTCCTTAATGTGGTGTTGGGTTTTGTGCATCAGCAACAAGAAAGTGACTAAGACACTGTGCCAAATGTGTAGAAGAAATGTCACTGTAAGTGTACACAGAGGATACAAGATTTGGTCCTATCTGAGGTTTCACACATCCTAGAGGTCTTGGAATGCATCCCCTGGAGGGAAGAGGTGAACACCATATTCTGGTGGGATTGTTTTATACTTGTCTTATGCCACAAATTTTCCAGAGACAATCGGCTGCTTTGCAGCCTTTACTGTAGTGCCTGACACATAGCGAGCATTCCTCCAATTTTGGCAAAGTGAATACATGTCCAGAGAAGCACACAGTACTGGCAAATGGTTGAGAACCAGCGACGAGGGCCAAGGAGATGTGCAAATGCCTCACGTCCTGCACATTCTGAAGATGGGACAACTCTGGTTTAAGAACACTGCTGCAGTCATTCTGTCACCACCCTTGCCACTTTCATACCCTTCTCCATGGATCTACCTCAGTTTCCAGGATCATGCTAAATTCTGTCATGGTTCTGCTGGGTCTTTTCCAAATGGATCTCAATCATGCACCCCTGCCAAGCCCCTGGCACCTTATAGAGGAGATACTACCAAGCAGTCTTGGGAGAGAAAAGGGTTGTGAGGGTGCCTTTGCCATGGAGAACCCCCAGCTCCTCAGGCTGCCCACAGTCTGTACCTCCTCCATGGGGCACCTTTCTCTTTCTGTCTCTTTGCTGGTCTCACACCTTATTGGTGTTGTGACTCTACTTTGACTGTGCCAACTTGGATAATGACATTGAATTCTCAGCCTGTAATGAATGCCAAAGGGAAATTGTTGTGCTGAAGATGACATTTCCGTTCCTGCCTACTACCTCATTCAGACAATGGGGACAACTCACACCTAAATTGCTATGCAGTGAGGGAGAAAACACTATCAGACCCGGATCATCAGCTCTTCAAGATGTGCTTGCCCAGTGCCCTAGCTGACCATTACACTGCCTCGGGAAATTCTTAAGAAAATAAACTCCTGTGATCTCTCTGGGATGGTTTTCTTGTAGGATCACCTAAATAAAAACTGTTTAGCTTCAGGGATTAAAGGTTTAAAATGAGAGCTTTTCCCCAGGTACAGTGATGCATATGGTATTCTCAGCTAGGCAGCAGTTGATTGTTAATTTGAGACCAGCCTGGGAAACATCAAGACTCTACCTCAGAAAGTAAAATAAGCAAAACCAGAACTCTACTGATCAAAAACATAGCACCTGGGGTTTTGCAGGGGGTCAGTGAACGAATGAATCCCTGAGCCTCCCGCGTGCTTTGCCTGGAGATGCCTGTCTCGACCACTAGAGGGAAGCATCAGCCCAGCAGCTGATTTTAGGTCTTGGTTCCAGACAACCAGAAAGGAAGAAGACTATTAAGAGGAAGAAGGGAAATCAGGAACAGGTATATTCTTTCAACCCTCACTCCCACCCGCCACACACGCAACGAGATCCGTCCCACTAAGAGAATCCCAGTTTGAAAAAACCTCTGATTGAAAATAACAGGCTTAGAATGCAATGACAAAAGGCAGCGAGCATGTGCCAGGGGGTAGCTCTGGGGTTCCATAGAGGATCACAGGGTTTCAGGAGGAATCTGAGAGAACACAGCAGGTGACAGCGAGACACAGAAAAACACGGGGAGGCGATGTTGCTACTTGCCACCCCCTGTGTCAGCAAGCAGTGACAAGCTTCCTTGGAACTTGGCCGAGTGTATCTGAAAGCACTGCAGGAAGCCACGGCTGGAGTGCAGTACTCACTACTTGGCGGAGTCCGACAGCTGGTACTCCCTCCTCCTGTCGTAACACTCCTGGATTCCTGGATCCTGCCACAGCTGCTTGATGGCCTCCACCTGGTCTCTGGACAGCATGGAGACCCTGTCAATGTCCACTTCTTTGATTATCTGGGCATTTTCCTGCCCAAAGAAAGGAGAATATTTCATCAGGCAAAGGAAGCCAACCATCTGGCTATCTGGGCGACGAGCTCATCTGCGAGCTGCGAATCTCACTAGGTTTGGGCTGGGGAAAACCCCAGGCAACTGTGACCAGCCAAGCCACCCCTGCTGCAGCCACAGGTGGCTCAGCTTGGCAGAGACAGCCACAGGGGCCCAGACCGTGGACCCCAGTCCAGCAGTGCAGCAATCAACACCCCGGGCAAACAGAGAAGCCGTGGGCAATCATCCAGCAGCTGACTTTATGTCCTCATGCGCTGCTTGCTTGAGTACTGAGGCAGCAGCTCAGAAATATTCCATCCATGACATACCAAGGGTTGGGTGGTGGTAGGGGGTCCACCAAGAACAAGCAATAAGGGGGTGGTACACTGTCTTTGAGAATCACAGGAGAACTGCCACTGTCCATCTGCTTTCTTCTCCTTATTTATTTATTTAGCAGTACTGGTGGTGATCGAACTCAGGACCTTGCACTTACCAGGCAGATGTTTATGCTGCTGAGCTGTATCCCCAACCCCTCTTCTCCTTATTTAAAAAAAATTAAATAAGCTATATTTTGTAGAGCAGTCTTACATTCACCATAAAATCAAGTGGAGACAAGTTTCTATACAGATGCCTGTTACTCTCAGGCCTCCCTGATAAGATTCTCCCCTGCCCTCCCTGGCCCACTGCTTCTCTTGGTTCCCTCCTCACACTACTGATTGCCAGTATTATTATTACCATGCTTACTAAACAATTGTTGCTCTAATGCTAGTGTTCTCTTACTGCAATAACTTAAAGATCATTATTTCTAAAATAATTAGTTTAATTATTACTATACTTAATTATTACACTATTACTATAATTATTACTATGAGAGCCCTGGCCATTTACCGGCCCCTTGCTATGTGCCCAGGGCTGCCCATGCATCATCTCATTTCACCAATGGAAACTCAGTACAAGGCCAGCAACCTTCCTGAACTTTGGAAAATGAAATGACAGGGTTGCCTTGCACCCACATTTCTGTGCTTTGACTCCTGAGACTCAGCATCCCTCCCTCAGCTTTGGCCTGTGACAGGCAAGAGAACCAGTGGGACACAGAGGACCCTGGCATCTTCTGCCCGCTCATCTTTCTGCATCTCACTGATTGCGTCATGCAGAGCTGGCTATTTACTGGCAGAAGAGAGTCAGCAAAGCAGCCCTTTGGTAGCTGTGAGCCCCATATGTGTACACAATACACTCCAAAAGACTGCTTTTATCCTGTATTGTTAATCCTCCAATCATCCAACTGGAAAAAGGACCTCACAGGATCACTTGGAACCATAGCTTTGCCTCACATCTATCACCAAGTGAGTAAAATCTTCCCTGAGACTGCAGGATCCTCAGGCTGTATGGGTTACAGGATATGCCCAGGAGGAAGAACCAGGACCCAGCATTCTAAGCCATACAGTTGGAATCAAGAGGTTCTGGACAAGTTCTGTCTCCATGTCCTCATTTGCAAAGTGAGCCAGTGATTTGCAGGAAATGAACTAGAAAGGGTCACATGCATATAATTATATAATTTTCCTTGCAGTTGTAGTAGATGCCTGATAAACAGTTGCTTGCAAATATGGGACACGTCAGTGGCCACTAAGCCTCAGTATCTGATCCACCAGTACCTGACTTTGCCTGGCCAGCAAGGACAAGGAAGGACAGTCCTAGACAGTGTATGTCTGAGCAGAAGCACGGCCTCCCACCTTCTCCCCATTTCTAGCCACCCTGGTTCCTCTCAAACAGGATCACATGGTCTCCTTCCAACCTCTTGCCCCTAAGTTTAAGACATCTGTCTTCCTGTGTCTTCAAGCTAACTCAGGGAATGCTGGAGAACAGAGCCAGTGCCACTCTTCCTATTAGGCCACCTAGTCCAAGTGTGCTCTGCAGGTGTGTATGTTTCCATAAGTCTTTGTGATGCAGGTGAGCTGTATCTATCTAACAAACCACCAAAAGTCAGCCAGAGGTCTTCCTACTGCAGCAGGGTTACAAGCGTCCAGGGGAGCAGGAGGGGCCAGGAGGTCTCCGGGGGGGGGGTCTGTCTGTTTATTCTGCCTGCGAAGCAGTCAGCACCTTTACTTTTCATGTGACATGCCTCTTGAGTAGTTCTCCTGAATTAAACTGTTAAATTCACTGCAGCTGTGGAGAATTGATGCTGTGACAATCATCAGGGACATTGCAAATATATTTGTACCTGCCTGCCTCTCACACACAAGAACTGTGCTTCAAGATGAATGAGTGAATGGAAGTAACTTGCATCTCTAGGGGAGAAACTTTACAGACCAGTGAATAATTCACATTTCCCTTTATCTACCCTGGTGATGGTAGAAGCAAGCGAGAAGACAGAGCTTCTGTCTCTGGGGTTCCCAAGGGACTGCGATGAGCAGGGACAGCCTAACACCACACAGATGTGTGGCATGAGTGAGGTCAGTTGTGAGTTCTCATCAGCAGTTAGGAGAGCTGAACTTCAGGGGCAATTTGTTACCACAACATAACCTACTACCTACATACTAACTGATACATGCTGCATAGATAAACTCACCTGCCTTGGCTCCACTAGGAAAGGGGCGAGCAGATTTCACTTACATGACAAAGGGGAAGGCAGGCAGTCAGGGGGTGGAAGCCAGAGGAAAGCACAGGCCTGAGCCAGTGGAGCTCAGCCAGAAGAGGAAAACAGTGTCTGCTCGGCCTCCTGGCGGATTTGTGGCAATCTTGCATGGAGGAAGAGGAGCTGGGACCCCTGGGAAACCCGTTGGATGTGAATGTGAAACAGACTGTACTCAAGGGGCCGAGAAGTAGGCCACTTTCAGAGGACTCATCTCTGCCAGTGGCTCTTTCTGCACAGCTTTCCTGACTATCAAGATCTTTTCACAATTCTAACCTCTTATTCTGAAATAATTGAAGACTTTAAAAATGTGGGGAAATGGTTCAAAGACTTCTTCTGTATCTTTCTTCCAAGACCGGTAGAATGTTAACAATGTACTGCCTGCTTTCCCATTCATACTATTCCCCACCAGCTTGCATGGATACAAACACACACACATGCCACCACACTTGTAGATCTTTTTCCTGATTCTCTGAGTATAAGGTCAGACACACTTCCTTAGTACCTCTAGATCCTTTAGTGTGATTTTTCTCAATCATAGCCACAGTGTAGTGATCAAAATCAGGAATTCATATTATGGTTAAAAGGCAGGTTGAATTGGAATGAATGAAACTTAAATTGAGTTCCCCTGCCTGCTGTCACTGTTCCTTCAACTGTGTGCTACACCTCCTGAATTCTATCTGTGAGAGAAAAATTCCAGTGCTTGTGTCCTTGCATGACATGGAGTTTTGCACACAGATTGATTTAAAATGCACTTGTTTACATAACTTGCATAATTTAAAAAGATAATGTTGCCGAATTTTGAAAATGTTAATGTTCAAATTGAAAATTTCCTCTACATGTAACTTTCTTCCTCTGAATCAGTATGTGGCTTACAATCCTGGCCAGTGACTTGGTCTGCTCCAGCGTTAACTGCTATGTGCTGTGCTTCAAGGGGAACTACTGTTTTGCGAAATTTTTGGTACATAATTGTTACAAACATTTTAGCAAATACTTTGTTTCTCTTGCTCGTGCATATCTTGGCTGGCATTACAGAAAAAAAGTACAAACATTTTCTTCTTTTCATTCTGTCATTTTTTTCTCTTTTCCCCCTTTTTTAGTTTGTGTGTAGGGATAGGTAGAGAGGGGATGGTTTATGTGGAATGTTTAGGTTTTCTTCTGCATGATACATCATGTTGTACAGTCTTTAGACAACTTCATACTGTATGAATAAGAAAATAAAATATTTGAAACTTGATACATTATCACTAACTTTCAGAGCTTTCCAAAGTCTGCTGTTTGTTCCATTAATGTTCTTTATTTGACCTGAGCCCAATCTAGGGGCACGGATGACACTTAGTTGTTTGGTCTCTTTAGTTTCTATTTGGAAATGTTCTTCAGTCCGCAAAGTTGTTTTGTCACTGTTGAGCCAGGAGAGCCTGGCAAGTGACAGTCCTTCAGTGACAAGCTGTTAGGATGGTGCTGGTAGAGAGGATGGCACAGACACAGCCCAGTATCCAAGGGACAGGCATAGGAAGCGGAGCAGTGATGGGGAGAGCAGCCTGTTGCCTTTCTAAGTGAGGCACGAGATGGGTGACTTTTGTACACTGTTAACCTGGTCTGTATGCCACATGAGTGCAGGGCTGTGCACGCCTCTCTCTGGCATGGCTGAGGGTCTCTCACACAAGAGAGGAGACATTCTGAAGGGCAGGAGTCCAGCTGCTATGTGGTGTACAAACTCCTAGAGCAAGGGGATAGGGTGTAACATTGAAAAACTTCATTTCATGAAAAGCAAACAAGGTCTGAGGAGGATCAGGCCTGGGGGGAAACATCACCAGGTAGGGAGGGGATGAGCCGAGTGGGAGGCAGCCAATATCTAAATGGTGTGCAGGAAGCAGATGAATGAAATGGGTCTGCTCAGAAAATGCACGCACCTCAAGACCATCATCTTGAGTAAAATAAATCAAATGTACAAGTTTAAATATCTCATTGTTTCTCTTGTCTGATAAACTCAGGATAAAATGGAGCGCCAGGATGGACAGACACTGGGAAGAAGGAAGAACATGTTCAAGTGGGAAGGTAAATGAGGGAGGGGTGGGGGAAGTGATGGAAAGGAAAGGGGAAGAAAGAGAACAGAAAGAAAAACAGAACCAAAGCTTTTGCAAATGGGGAGAGGAAGAGGGACTGGAGGGAGAAAAGGGAAAAAGAAGAGTCAAGATATATTATATACAGGTACACATTTCCTATGATGAGTGTGACCAACATGTATGATAACGACCCAGGCCACGGGGTCCTGAATAGACCCAGAGCGCAGGCCCGGGAGTGAGTGAGACG